>NC_091477.1:18223765-18556265 GCF_036971445.1 Narcine bancroftii
ATCCCAGCTCCTATACTCAACACTTTGATTTATGATAGCCAATATGCCAAAAGCTCTCTTTGGTTTGTCCTTCCAAAATGCAATACTTCACACTTGTCTGCATTAAATTCCATTTGCCATTTTACAGCCCATTTTTCCAGCTGGCCCAGATCCCTCTGCAAGCTTTGAAAACTTTCTTCACTGTCTACAATGCCTTCAATCTTAGTGTCATCTACAAACGTTAATCAAATTTACCACATTTCATCCAGATCATTAATATAGATGACAAACAACAATGGTCCACTCCAATCCCTGAGGCACACCACAGGTCACAGGCCTCCAATCTGAGAAAAAAATTATCCAGCATTACTCTTTAGCTTCTCCCGTCCATCCATTGTCGAATGCATGTCACTACTACACCAGAAATACCTAGCATCTGAACTTCCTGACTCACCTCCCATGTGGGATTTTGTCATATAGACAACATCCACAGCCTTTCCTTCACCAACTTTCCTGATAACCTCCTCAAAAAACTCTATAAGATTGGTTAAACATGATCACACATCATGTTGACTATCCCTAATGAGTTTCTGGCTATCTCTTAGAAAACCTTCCAATAATTTTCTTACCATTGACATCAGGCTCACGGACCTATAATTTCCAGGGTTACTTTAGGAGCATTTTTAAACAGCAGAACAATGTGAGCTACCCTCCAATTCTATGGCATCACACCAGTCGCTAAGGACATTTTAAATATTTCTGCGAGAGCACCTTCAATTTCTAAACTAGCCTCCCTCAGGATCTGAGGCAATATCTTGACAGGTTCTGGGGATTTATCCACCCTTATTTGCTTTAAGACAGCAAGCATTTCCTCCTCTTTAATCCGTATAAGTTCCATGACCTCACTGCTTGTTTTCCTTACTTCCCATGACTCTGTGCCCTTTTTTCTGAGTGAATACTAATGGAAAAAAAAACATTTAAAATCGCTCCCATCTCTTTTGGCTCCATACAAAGTTGACCTCTCTGACTTTCAAGGGGACCAATTTTGTCCCTTACTAACCTTTTGCTCTTCATATACCTGTATAAACCCTTAGGATTTTCCTTCACATTGCCTCCCAAAGGAACCTTATGTATTTATTTACCATATCATAAAGGAACCTTATGGCCTTCCTGATTTCCTTCTTGAGGTTTTTCTTTCACTTTTATACTTCTCTAGTTCCTAATTTGTTCCATGTTGCCTATACCTGCTATACACCTCTTTCTTCTTCTGAACCAGATCCTCAATATCCCTCAAAGATCTCTTGAAGTTATGTTGCAACTCCAATACTGCTGCCCACATATTCAACTTGTGCAGACACCCTTGTGAATTCTTTGCATTCTCTGCAAGCTTCCAATCCCACCCAGCTTCATTACATCAGCAAATCTTGGAATGTTATATTTTGTTGCCTCATTCAATTAATTGACACATTTGCAATAGCTGAGGGCCAAGCACTAGTGAACCTAGTGATACTGGACTCATCACTACTTGCCATCTCAACAAAGATCTTTATTCCTGCTGTTTTCTATCTGTCAACTGATTATCAATATAGTATCTCTAACCCCATAGCGTTAAATTTGACACACTGCCCACCAAATGTGCCACATCCCCTCACTCTCCCTTAAATCTTAAAAAAAGACTCCAATACGATTGTCAAATATGATTTATCCTTAATAAATTCACATTTAATCACACTGATATCCTAAATGTCCCATTAACAAATTCTTCATAACAGAATTTAGAGCAATGAAAAAATTGAAATGGACAAAATTCTGAGTTAGGAGAATGTTTACCCTGGCCTAAGGAAATCACATAATCTGGATGCTGGATACAACATTGATGACATTTATAATTTTTTTTCCTCACTGAAAAGGGGTGAATCTGTATAATTCTTGACTATAGTGGTGGTGGAGGCCAAGAATATTAAAGAAGCTGATAGATACATTTCTTGTCACAAAAAAACATTAAAGGATATGGAAAAGAGCAGGACTGAGAGAGAGGATCAACAATTATTATATTGACTAGCAGAGCAGGTCTTACTCTAAATGATTAATAGCATATTCATTGCTACTAACAAAACAGGTACATTAACCATGAAAACAAATTGATTACTGCACTTCATCACAGTGAAAACTCTTTAAAAGCATTGAAAATTGAAAATATTACGGTAACTTCCACTGTAGTTATATTTTCTTTCCCTATTCTGTTGTTCTAAATTAATGATTAGGATCCTCAGCATTTCACGGTCTGGGCTTCCTCAGGTTTTCTTTCTGTAATGCTGAAGCAGGCCTCACTGCGGAAATCTACTTCCACAATACCAACTGTGGGTCACACAGTAATAAAAATGTATAGTTCAATGCCACCAAGTACGTGCAGGTTAATTCATTCATTTACAGGTTAGATAGCTCAACAGGGAAAATCGCAGACCAAGTGCTGAGACAAAAAGTCCTGGTTTTCTTTTACCTTTCCATTAGAACCATATTATATGACACTCCAAAACATGGTATTACATGTCCCAATTTCAGTAGAATTTACATACTTAGTATGCCCAAAAATATTATGTAAACTAGTGATATTTGATTTCAAATTGTTAATTAAGCATGCTGATATATTTCATTCAAATCTTATACTCAATACCTCTGTATTTCTTTTGATTATAATCAACCATCTCCTACTGTTCTAATACATTCAAGTTTCTACTCAATATGACTACGAAAGAATGCAACATTTTAAAGCATTGTTTATTTATTATGTTGATATCAAAATAGATTATCCAGAATAAAGCAAATAGAATTCAGTATTTGCTCTTTGAATTTTTAAACATGAGCTTTAGATAAAATTTCTTGTGCTGCTTAGACACTACAACTCAATTCCAATGTCCAGCTAAGGGTACAATGGAAGCAACTGTAAAATATTTTCTTCTTGAAATGTAATAAATTGTTTGATTCTGCTCTGTACTGTTCAGTTTGTTATGAGCCTAGAGGACCCCAAAACCTAGCAGCAATAGAAATTCACCAAGATAAATGGCTACTTAAACAAAAGTTGCTTTTAATTTGCTTTAAACATAAAAACAGGATCAAACTTTAACTTATTATTATTAACTTAACTTAACCCCCTTCTAATTCTAAGTGCACATGTATGTAACGTGTACATGTTCAGGAAAGTTTTTTGATTCACAGTCCAATCTCACTTCACACTCCACCAAGTTCATTGGTATCAGGCAATTCTTATACTGTGCACAGAATTTAACATTTATGAATTTTCGCCAAGCTCTGGTGCTTAAAGGTCATTGTTGACCACTCAGGAAAGTTCTTGTTGGTTTCAGAGAGAGAAATTTGTTGCTCGTTGGACACACACAAACTGATTCCCTCCGATCTGCCACTTCAGTGTCTTGCTGAAGAAACTTGCCCCATCATGGATTTTACAAATGATAACCTCTTCTTCCAGGTCACCACGGAATTCCTCTTGTTTCCCTCATTTCAGGATAAACCCTCTAGCCAGCCATTTCCTCTTGTAAGGACCACAAGGGTTTTCAATAGGCTGAACTCAGAACTCACAATCTGTCTGCAAAATGGGGCTTCAACAGGCTTTCCAGCTTATCATGTTCCAGTCCCTGCTGTTGAACTGAATTCTCTCCTTCTCTCTCCAAAGAATCACGTTTTTCTCTCTCTCTGGTTGCAAAACCAAATGACCGCTCTCAGAACAGCAAAATATAATAAGACAGATTGCCGGCACCGGAATCAGTTCCTTGAGCCTGGCCATCTGTTGCTTTAAAGACAATAGTGTATTTAGTCCACAGCATCAGTCCAATGAACACTTACTTGTGAAGCCTCCATAGGCATTCTTCAAAGTTCCTGCAATCACTGTGGGCATGAAGTCTCCCCTTATGTATACCCCTTGCATTTCAAATGAGATCTCTTTTGTGAAGTGTTTCTCTGTGAAGTGACCTACACACTAACCCCACACCACCCCCCCCCCAAATCTATCACTTTTAAAAACATATTTATATATAATATAAAATATAATCCATCACAAGTTGTTTTCTTTGGTTCAATCGTACTAGGAAATATAATCATCTTGGTGGTTAGTGACAATTTGAGTTTGTGATTTTGATTGAAAACCATCCATTATTATAAAATGCAAAATAAATGCTTTCTACATCTGTAATATCTATATCTTTTATGGTCTGACAACATTTCCTCCTCATTTGTGTCCTAGCAGTACCTACATGATTCAATGAGATGAAAGAATACAGGAACAGGTGGGTGGGTAAGTTGAAGAGCTGGAATTTATCTCTATTGTATCAGATACTTAATACATCATGGTTATGGGGAATATTCTGAACTTGATCAAGAAGATTTCTAAGCATTTGTGTAATGTTCATTATTTAATATTATTGTGAGGAGTTTGAAAGTTTGCACATTGTTACTAAATGTATTATGATTATTGTATGATAAAAAAAATCCTGTAAGGATCTCATTGCCGATTGGTTGTCCCGAGATAAGTTGATGGAGATGCTATTTGTGATTTTCTATTCTAATACTGACTGTAAATTTACACCAAGTCTCACATTTTCTACCAACATCAAAAAGAAATTACAAACCTGTGCTGGATTTAATAATTACTTTCCCCACACTTTGTCCCATTAAGTCATACTGATTTAGCCGAGAACCATCTTCAGCCACAACTACTGACTGGGATGCTCCATGAGTCCATGTGTATACAACCTCTGATATTGTGTAAGCATCTATTGGAAGAGAGATGGTGAAATTGATTATGATGTTTCACTGTAATGTAAAAAAAACCTACAGAATACAAAACTGTGGTCACTCAGTTTATTGGCTAGTCACATAATCGCTAAAAGTGTGCACTTTAACCTTTATCTATATTGAGGTAATATCAGTTAAACACGGGAAAGGTAAGTTATGATAATGATATCAGGAGTACCAATAAAGATACTTTTGTGTCAATTAAAATTTAAAATTTAACATCTTTTGATCTGAAATTAGGGCCCGAGTTTATTCAGGAGTTAAGAATTATGTTGGTAAGAACCAATGTCTGCAGACTGTTTTACACTCATACAATTATTGTTTCATGTAGTCACTTTATGTTACCCTAAAATTCTGTGTCTCATAGCATTTAATTACACAAAATTAAAGACCTAGTAAATAATATATACTATACAAGTAGCATAAACTTTGGTATTAATTAACTGTTCGTGGCTGACAACCTGGTACAAATTAAAAATTCAGGCAATTATTGTCTTCAAAACTTATATGTGACTACCCCATATATTGCCAAAGTATTGAGGAAGACTTGGTAATAAATGTATGCATTCACTGGTTTCAAAGTGTCCAAAATTCCTTTAATGAAGACTGAAAATAATCTGCCAAATCAATGATGGAATGTAAAATATAATCATAACCATGTAAATTTTCTTTCAAAGAAATCAAACGAGAGATTACTTCTTTATTGAAAAAAAGTTTAAATAGTGATCACACCTCCTTTCAAAAGACTACTGAAGGAAGAACTTATTTAAATCTATTATTTGAATTTGTGATGTTAAATGAGCAGCATGGTTAACTTAACAGTTAGTGCAACACTGTTACAGCACCATCGAGCCGGGTTTGAATCCGGCGCTCTCTGTAAGGAGTCTGTAGGTTCTCCCTGTGTCTGCATGGGATTCTTTCAGGTGCTCTGGTTTCCTCCCACCCTTCAAAATGTACCAGGGGTATAAGTCATTTGGGCTATTTGGGCAGCTCGGGCTTGTGGGCTGGAAGGGCCTGTTAGCATGCAGTATGTTTAAATACTGTTCTTAAAAATGTATTGATGCTAAATCTTAAACTGACTAGTGATTGTCCATGTGCCATTGTCTATATTTCTGTCATCATTTTGGTTAATAAACAGTTTTACATCTATAATTACAGTCAAGTGAACATCTAAAATGATTAAACTTCCTTCTACTTACAACTGCCAAATTTAAGAGGACATGCATGTGCATCCATTGGAAAATCTTCCAAATGCATCGGACACTCAGCTCGGACTGTCAACCTGGAGAAAAACAAAGGTTGTAAATCGATACTAACATTTTTAAAAAGGCCTTAAACAAACTATAGGTGAATATTAATTTTATATTGTAATGAAAGATTATGCCAGCTTCATATTAATATTCCTTTTAGAGGATAAAAAATGAGGACAAATTATACATTTTATATGTTAAGAATAGAAACAAGGTCCATTATTATCCATATTATTTTGAATTATAATTATTTAAATTTTGATTTTCGGTATGTTAAGAATAACATGTTCAGTTTATTTAATGCCAAGCACCTTCAACTGATAAAGAAGCAAAAGGAAACCCAAGTGAACAGTTGAATAAGTGGTGTATCTTTTTGAGGTGAAGAACAATTAAGTTAATAATGAAATGTAAATTAGAGGTGGTGAACTTATTACCATGTCTGGTACAGAAAAAGTGAGAAAATGAAAGGTTGGATTAAGTGTGAGAGAAAAAAGGAGCTTAAAGCAAAAATGTTACATATTTGCGATCTCCAGCATTGATTAATACTTGAAGTAGGTAGAGTTCTCAATGACAGCAGATGCCCTAAGTTTCTATTGCGATTCCAGATATCTTGGTGCTGAGGTGAAGAGGAGTAGGAGATAGTAAAGATCTCTGCATAAGGTTCATGACTGTGGGAGGAGGCAGTAATCAGGTCAATCACGAGTCATGAAAAAAGGCCATGATAGAAAGCAAACATGTATTGCCTCTCAATATATTATCAAACCCAAACTCTCATCAACTACATGACAACAAACTCATCACTCACTCCCAACATTCTCTATCTATCAGACAATGAATTAGCAGTTGCATTGCCTGTTGGTGGAATATGCAGAAACCAAGGATTTATTTGGAGATCAGATTTCTAGGCTCTTGCAAAATTTCACCAGACTTATCCACAGTGCCCTTCATAATGTTTGGAACAAAGACACTTTTTTTGTTTATTTGCCATTGAGCTCCAGTTTTAAATTTGTAATCAAACAAGTCACATGTGCACATTCCAGATTTTATTCAAGGTTATTTGTGTACATTTTGGTTTGACCATGTGGAAATTACAGCACTTTTTATACATAGCTCATGCATTTCAGGGCATCATAATGTTTGGAACATTTCGCTTCACAGGTGTTTGTGAGTACTCAGATATGTTTAATTTCTTCGTTGGTGCAGGTATAAGAAAGATAGGCTTGCTTCTTAGCTTTTGTTCACCTTTGAAGTCTTCAGTTGCCATTTTTCAACCTGAGGGCCAGAGTTGTGCCAATGAGTGTCAAAGTAGCCATTATGAGGCTGAAAAACAAGGATAGAACAGTAAGAGACATCGCCCAAACCTCAAGATTACCAAAATCAGTTGTTTGGAACATCATTAAAAAGAAAGTGTGTACTGGTGAGCTCAGTAATCACAAAGAGACTGACTGATAGGCCAACGAAGATCTCCACTGCTGATGACAGAAGAATTCTCATCATGATGAAGAAAAATCCCCAAATACCTGTCCAACAGATTAGAAACACTCTTCAGGAGGCAGGTGTGGATGTGTTAATGACTACTGTTCACAGAACCAGTGGCAGATTAACTATCAACCAAGCCTTGATCTCAATCAAGGTCAGCCTTGCTCCCCTGCCCCATGCCCCCCACCCTTCATTAAATAAAATGAAAGGAGGAGGAGGAGGATAATTCTGATGTCCTGGTTGAGGGTCTCGGCCCAAAGCATCGCCTATCCCTCTGCTGCCATCCAAGCCATCTTGGTTCTCTACTCTAGAAGTAGTTGGCCACCCAGTTTCTAATGCAACCAACACAGTGGCAGGGCAGGTCAGCTCGCTGCACCCTCTCCCCCATTGTTACACACCATCCCTGTACTCCAATCCACAGCCACTAGGCACAAGCAGTGGCCAGTTATACATGAAGATGGTGGCTGCGAGTTAGGCCTCCAATGGGGCTGATGTGTCCCAGCCAGGATCACCTGCCATTCTACAGCAGACATAGTAAACACAGTGTGGGGCAGCACATGGCTTCTGACGTACCACGGACACCACCGCTGTTCCCACCCACAGCGGAGGCACCCACTCCAGGACTGTGACCTTGTTCTGGACCCAAGCTGTTGATGTGTAATGGTCTCCTTGGCTACCGTGACTACGGCGGTTATTCTCAAGGCAACAACAGTTGCTACCAATTTCTATTTGTGTCATCAGCTGCATGATGTTACCGCTCCCGCACTCCCCAACATCTACTTTCATTGGCCGTACATCATCTCCTCCATGGCAGCGCTTCATTGGCCTATCAGGCGATCAATCAAATAACAGACAGGCCCCCTTACCTTCCTGGCCCCTAGACTTCAGCCTACTCAACCTAATGAATCATCTGCCACTGCACAGAACACTTCATGAACAGAAATATGGAGGCTATACTGCAAGATGTAAACCACTAGTTAGCCATGGAAACAGGATGGTCAGATTACAGTTTGCCAATAAATATTTAAAAGAGTCTGCATAATTCTAGAAAAAGGTCTTGTGGACAGATGAGACTAAGATTAATGTGGATCAAAGTGATGGCAAGAGCAATGGGTGAAGACGTAAAGCAAATGCATAAGATCCAGAGCATACCACCTCATCTGTGATATGTGGTGGCAGGGTATTATGCCCTGGGCATGTATGGCTGCCACAGGTACTCTCATTTTTATCTTCATCGATGATGTAACACCTGATGACAGTAACAAATGAATTCTGAGGTGTATAGAAACATCTTACCTGCTCAAGTTCGAGCAAATGCCTCCAAAGTGCTTCATCCTACAACAGGGCAATGATCTCAAACATACTCCTAAAGTAATGACGGAATTTTTCAAGGTTAAAAATGGGAAAATTCTTGAATGGCCAAGTCAGTGTCCAATCTAAATCCAATTGAGCATGGCCTTCCAATATGCTGAAGAAGAAACTTAAAGGGACAAGTCTCTGAAACAAGCAGCAGCTGAAAATGGTTGCAGTAGAGGCCTGGCAGAGGATCAGCAGAGAAGATGCTCAGCACTCAGCACAGACTTCAAGCAGACATTACAACAAAGTACTAAATATAACTACTTTAATATACATGTCATTGCTATTTCCCAAATATTATGGTGCCCCGAAATGAGGAGACTTTGTATAAAAAGTGCTACAATTTCTACATGGTCAAACCAAAATGTATCCAAATAACCTTGAATAAAATCAGGAATGTGCACCTTAATCACATCTGAGTTGTTTGATTACATATTTAAAGCACAGGGGGAAAATAAAAAGTGTCCATCCCAAACATTCTCGAGGGCACTATATATAGTGGTAGAATCATGCATATTCTCTGCTTGTGTGTGTTAGGAACCAGGTGTTCAGAGGAAAACCATTGTTTCCAAGTGGCTCCTGTTTCGTCTGCCAAAATGCAATGCTACTGCAACTTAAGGCAGATTTCAAAGGACACCATTTCAGGATGTGCAGCTATTTTTATATATCATTCAAATGATGTGCCAGAACTATTCCCTTCAGGACCTGTGTTGGACTGGCTACCTCATGATTGGCCTCCTCCCTATTTTAAAAGTAGAATAACTCTGAGAGCACTCCTGTGCTCTCCAATTATGCTGTATAAATGAAATGGGCACCAAGCCTCTATAACAGGTAGCAAACACTTTTAAGCTGTGATATGGGCATAGCACCAACCTTGACAAAAATTCACCCTTACCCAGCACAACTAAATTTCATACTAATTAATCACCAGAACATATGTTTATATTTGATAAATCTTTAAAGAGGGTGATGGGGATTCTCCTTGTTGCAAAATTCCAATTTTTTCATATAGAATTTGCACATAACATTACCCGGGGGATTGAGGTGTAATGTTCTAATTATGGTGCTAAATCATTACTGTGTGAGCGTTAATGTCAAAATTTTCTGACTCTGCAGACTTGCAAGATACATAAATCAGACATGCTACTGACTTCCAAATATGGTCCTAAAAATCCAATATAGTTTAAATAATATGACAGACACACAAGATGCAAAATTGTAGACAAATTGGTAAAAATAGAGAGGAATCAGCAATAATAAAACCCAAAATTACACCTACGATATCAACTTTACAGCTTACTCTCACCTGACAATGCCAGAGAAGTCAATTACTGTTCATAATGCTTAAAGTACCATTTACATTGCACTTAAATAGAAATGAATCAGGCTCTATTTTATCAATTAACAGGTTAAGGGTATCAATATTTAAATCTCCATCTATCATTGTCCTGTTCATCTACTAGCTTCAACAATGTGTGAACCTTTGGTGCTCAATGTTTAACTGTCAATACTTTTCATGTTTATATTACATACAATGAAGCTCAATGATTTTTGAATTTGGCAGTGAAAATGGCAATATTACCCAAAAATCATTTTTAAAAAAGTCTGCAATACGCAAAATTATGATTAATTGCCAAAAATAAGGTATGTAGTTAACTGCAGGAAATTAAAACTAAAAGGTGTACTTTTGAAGAAGTTATCATTATATGTGGGAAACTTATTTTATATCAGAGAACGCAATGTCTGAAGGGCCTTATTGAGGAGGAGTTGCATGTACTACAAAAGGCACAAACTTGGAATCCTAAGCATGTGTGTGAATACTACAGGTACCATTTGATTACCAAAATTCTGTCAGAGACTATATGCTTCGGTCAAAAATTGCACTGCTCAACATTTGGTAAAAAAATTAGGTCAAATGTACCTTCGTTTGAAGCAGGATTGTCCATTTAGGGGTACGTCACAAAATGGCCTAATACCTGTTTTTGCAAATTTTTCTTGCTTCAAGCCAGCCATAGCTACACAAAAATCATTTTCAACTTCACTGAAGTAAAAACAATATAGTAATATTCACTGTAATCAATGCAGTGGCAGCTGTTAGATGGCTCATTTTGGTCCAATTTCTTATCTTCACGCTCCTGGATTTTTCCGAGAGCACAGTTGAACCTTGTAGATCCTCGTTAACACCACATACTAACCTTAGGCTAATTGTCTATGCTTATAATTTCTCTGACTGGATCCCCAAAAATACTTCTACAATGATATTTCTGCTTAACCTCTCAATATTTTAATCACATTCTTTTTTTTTTAATCAATCAGCTTTCAATTGTGGCTTTCTTACTCATTCCTTCTTCAAATACCAGTGAATCAAATAAATCTCTCTGCAGGGCACTGGACCAATACAGGCCATTTACATTGTGAGGAGGTCCAAGTCCCAGGGTCCTCTGATCCATCCTTTTATGAGTGGACTATATGGGTAAAGCACCAAATGAAATCTTATGAATTTTACAGAAGTAAGTTTGGTTCACACAAATTTACCAACTTGTTGGGAAGAATGTAATACAATCGTTTGGTCATCTTTTTAAATGCATAATCATAATATCTTGGACATTTCTTTTCCAGCTGTCCTTTACTTAATAATTACACAAAATTGATGTTGAATCAAGATATGTTTTCTAGTTGAGAATCTAAATTCTCTCTATTTAAGTGGGACTCCATTAGACCCAGGTTCAGGACACTGATTCTAAAAGCACATTACATGATACTTTTTAATGATGTTGATCAGATCCTATATATAGGATCTATGCATTCCATTGCAGGACTTAATTATATGATAAACCCATGTCTCCTGAAAGTGGGCTTTGTGGCAATTATGTATGGTTTAAATATTAGATTTAAAGCCAAAATTATGCAGCAACTAAAGTGACATTTCCATTTTCTTTCTGAAATCTCACTCTAGCTGTTTTGTAATTTAAGAGCAAATGAAAAAGATAAGCTTGACAATTTTATGGAAATATTCAAAACATTGGGATACCCAAATCAATTTTCAGCCAATAAACTTAATGTATGCCACTGGCGACAAAATGTGCATGTGGCAAGGAATCAAGACTATTATGGATCACAAGACAACCTTGCGAATTAAGAACAATGTTTAATGAGAAGAGCAGGTTGATGCCAAAGAAAGTCCCCCTGACAAACAGGACATCCGCATAGCTGCAGCCGAGGGGAGGAGAGCCCTATCCAAGGTGAACCCACACAAGGCGGTGGGACCAGATAATATACCTGGCTGCACCTCACTGCAGCAGTCCATCGTTCCCGTAGGGTTCAAGACAGACAACATCATACCGGCACCCAAGAGGGCGAGAATAACAGGCCTCAGAGATTTCCACCATTATGAAATGCTTCAAGTGTCTAGTGATGGAATGCATCAAAACACACCTACCAGAGATCCAAGGCCCATTTATATTCACCTATAGAAGAAACCGTTCCACAAATGATGCTATAGCCTTGTTGCTTCACTCCGCCCTGGCCCATCTGGAGAATGACACCTCATATGCCAGGCTGCTGTTCATTGACTTCATCTTGGCATTTAATATGATCAGTCCCCAGAGGCTGGTGGAGAAGCTGTCCTTGCTGGGACTCAATACCCCTCCCTGTAATTTGATCCTGGACTTCCTAATGGAAAGATTGCAGTCTGTCAAGGTCGGTAACAGAACATTGTGCACCTAAGGACTGTATGTTCAGCCCACTCCTGTTCATGCTACTGACCCACTCCAACAGTTTCATCAAGCTTTCAGATAACACAACAGTAGTCGGCCTCATCAGCAACAACAATGAGTCCCACTGCAGAGAAGAAGTGGAAAATCTCATAAAATGATGCAAGAGTAGTAACCTGAGTATCAGCATAGACAAGGCAAAGGAGATGATCGTGAACTTCAGGAGGACCAGGAACAACTACCCTCCACTACACATCAATAATTGTTGTAGAGAGAGTGGAGAGCACCAAGTTCCTTGGAGTTCACTTAACTAGTGACCAATCATGGACTGTCAACATCTCCTCACTTGTCAGGATAGCATAAAAGCGACTGCACTTCCTGAGAAGACTGGAGCAGGCAAGGCTACAGGCCACCATTATGTCATCCTTCTATAGAAGCTCTATCTAGAGCATCCTGCCAGGTTGCATCACAGTGTGGTAAGATTGCTGCAAAGAATGGATCAGAGATCAATCCAGAGGACCAAAAGAGTAGCAGGGAGGATCACTGGAGTCTTCCTTCCTTCCTCCCACCCCCCCCCCCCCCCGCCACAATCGACGTGATCTAGTGGGGTCTGAAGAGGGCATGCAAAATCATTGAGGACCCCTTCCCACCCTGCACACAGCATCTTTCAGTTTCTCCTTTTGGGGAAGAGGTACAGAGCCAACACCACTAGGCTAAGGAACAGCTCTTCCCACTGGCAGTGAGAGTGCTGAATGACCAAAGGAACTGCTCACACTAAACTTCCAAGACTCTCATTTGTATAAAACAATATTTATTTGTTTATTTTTATAGCTAAAATGCTTGCCCTGTGTGTGTGTGTGTGTGTGTGTGTGTGTGTGTGTGTGTGTGTGTGTGTGTGTGTGTGTGTGTGTGTGTGTGTGTGTGTGTGTGTGTGTGTGAATGCCTGGCTGTATGTCTGCATGTTTTTGCACCAAGGACTGGAAAACAATATTTCATCGGGTTGTACTTGTACAATCAGATGACAATAAACTGTACTTGACTTAACCTAACTTGAGATGCATTCCCTGCTGTAATAAAGGAAGCACAGCAGCCAGTTTGTACACAGCAGACTCCTACAAACAATGTTCACGATAAGATAATGTTTCAGTGATATTATGGGGAAAAATTTGAGTGGCACGGTAAATTACAGATTCAGTGCCAGAGTTCGAATCCGCCACTGTCTCCATATACTTCCCGTGTCTTTATGGGAATCCTCTGGAATAGTTTAATTGGTCACATGGGTGTAATTGAGCTTGTGGTCGGAAGGGCCTGTTACCCAGCTGCATCACAAAAATAAAATAGATTATAGACCAAGACATGAAATACTCTGCTAAACACTGCTGTTGGAGATCAACAGCAGTTATCAAGCTATCCACATCACTTATCTCATGTTCTTTTCTCATTGCTACCATCAGGAAAGAGGTACAGGTGCCACAAAACTCACACCACCAGATTCAGGAACAGCTGCTATCCCTCAACTATCAGACTCCTTGACAATAAATTCAATCAGAGACTCATGTAAGGTCTCTTACTTTTGCATTTTATTGATTTTTTTTTCCTCTCTGCATTCCAGTTTGTATACATTGTGTACAGTTTATTTTTGCGATACAAATAAGTGATAATTCTGCATCACCTGCAGGAAAAATTAAGTGTTTTATGTGATGTGTGTATGCTCTCTGAAAATAAATCTGAATTCTAAGTTACATGTTGAAATTTTGCTACGATTATTAGAACAGGGGCACATTTTCCCTCCATTAGGTGAGCAATCACTGTATTTGCAAATTTCCTTGTTATCCTGCGACCATCTGACTCAGAAACACAACATAGAATCAACTGAGCCAAGCCATACCAGTGTATTAGTATTATATGTAAGAGTTAATGTAATAATATATATTCCAAAATATTCCAAGACACCTCACAAAATGGGAAGCACACGGAACAGAGTGAACCACCCATTTTATTATTGTCTTAGTATTGCTGCATACCCCAAAGGAATCCTCTCTGCATACATATTCTAAATTGAATACTGATTAAAGAAAAACATGTCCTCTAACTCTTCATAATGGTATCAAACTGAGCAATCATTATTCAAATGCCACAAACAAATTTCACCAAGCACATTTCTCTTCATCACTGATTAGGAGATAGGAGGCACTTTGGCTTGGCTTCGCGGACGAAGATTTATGGAGGGGGTAAAAAGTCCACGTCAGCTGCAGGCTCGTTTGTGGCTGACAAGTCCGATGCGGGACAGGCAGACACGGTTGCAGCGGCTGCAGGGGAAAATTGGTTGGTTGGGGTTGGGTGTTGGGTTTTTCCTCCTTTGCCTTTTGTCAGTGAGGTGGGCTCTGCGGTCTTCTTCAAAGAAGGTTGCTGCCTGCCAAACTGTGAGGCGCCAAGATGCACGGTTTGAGGCGTTATCAGCCCACTGGCGGTGGTCAATGTGGCAGGCACCAAGAGATTTCTTTAGGCAGTCCTTGTACCTTTTCTTTGGTGCACCTCTGTCACGGTGGCCAGTGGAGAGCTCGCCATATAACACGATCTTGGGAAGGCGATGGTCCTCCATTCTGGAGACGTGACCCATCCAGCGCAGCTGGATCTTCAGCAGCGTGGACTCGATGCTGTCGACGTGAAAATTACACCTTACCTACCCTTTCCTCTCTTCAATGACTTTACTGTGTGGCTAAATTTGAGAGCTCAGTGAAGCAAGAGACTAAAACAGCAAATCATCGATCTTTGAAGATGTCTCCCAATGCGAATATGATATTCATATAGATATGAAATTTTTAAGCTCTATACCTAGGTAAAATTTCACTTTGTATCTTCCACTGAGTTGAATTCAAATTAAAAGTCTCCTTCTTATGTATTTTAATTCTGCATATAGGAATTTGTCAAATTCCTATTTATTTCATTGCTGAGCTTTAAGGAAACCGAGTCCTTCCCATTCATTATAATGATCTAATTTAAACAGACCAGGCTGAAGATAGACAACTCCATAAAACCATACTTTCATGAAGCAACATTTTCATGACAGATGAGAACATTTTATGCCCACAACTTCACTGACCTGATATTTATATAATGTTTCTCAGAAGCAGCCCAAAACAATTTTCATCGTAGTAGGGATAGAGGCAAAAGAAAATCAATTTATTTTATTTTGTGACAGATTATAGTTAGGTTTTTAGGAGATAAATTGGGGCAGGTTTTTTAGTGTAGGTCACATACAAACACTTCAAAACAAATCCCATTTAAAACACTGGAGCTCTGCTCAAGCCAGACAGGACGGCTCCAAAAACCTTTGCAAAAGCTTTGGAGAGTGCCCAAGAGTCTTCACTAATGGATTGTTGTTTTGAAAATCAACAGATGAAAGAACTCTGAAACCAACAAGAACTTTCCTGAGTGGTCACCAATTACCTTTAAGCACCAGAGCTTGGTGAAAATTCATAAATGTTAAATTCTGTGCATATTATAAGAATTGCCTGCAACCAGTAAACTTGGAGAAATGAGAAGTGAGATTGGACTGTGAATCAAAGAACTTTTCTAAACTTACACACACATGTGCTTAGAATTAGAAGGGGGTTAAGTTAGGTTAGTTAAGTTAATAGTGATAAGTTAAAATGTGATTTTTTTTCATGTTTAAAGATAATTAAAAGCAATTTTGTTTAAGTAACCATTTGTCTTGGTGAATATCTATTGCTGCTGGATTTTGGGGTCCTCTGGGCTCATAACATTTTGAATGGCGTTGATTTATGGGGGGGTGTCATTGCTTTATATTTGAGGTAATCCTAGTCTTCACTGACTCCTGTATAAAAACCAGATATTGGAATATTTTGATATTTTATTTAAAGACTGCTATCTGAATGTACAATGAATCAGAGTCAAAATCAAGATTTATTGTCAGGAACGCCATGAAATTCCATGCTTTGCTGCAGCATCATAGAGCAAACATACATATTATAACTATATTGACATTACTATATAAAAAAAATAATAACAGTGCATGAAAAGTAAGGCAGTGTCTTTGGTTCATTGATTATTCAGGAATCTGATGGCAGCAGAGAAGAAACTGTCCTTATGTCATTGAGTGCTCGTCTTTAAGCTCCTGTACCTTTTTCCTAATGGTAGCAAAGTGAAGAGGGTATGACCTGGGTGGCGGAGGTCTTTGAGGATAGAGGCTACTTTTTAAAAATACCGCTGCATGTAGATTTTCTTTTTTTTTTTTTTTTTTTTTTTTTTTATAAATTTTTTATTTTTCACACCATAAATCACAATAGCCATGGTATACACTTTTTCTTTTCCACACATTTACAGTGACTTTTTCTCCCTCCCCCCTCCCTCCTGCATGTAGATTTTCTTGATGCAATGAAGTCTGGTGTCTCTGATGTCGCAGGCTGAGTTAATAATCCTCTGGAGTTTATTCTTGTCCTGACAGTTGGCACCTCCAAACCAGGCAGTGACGCAACCAGCCAGAATGTTCTCCACGATAAACTCATAAACCTTTATGGGAGTCTTCAGTGACATACCGAATCTCCTCAGACACCTTACGAAGTATAGCCTCTGGTGAGCCTTCTTTGTGATTGCATCAACATGGAGGTTCCAGGATAGATCCTCAGAGATATTGACATGCAGGAATTTGAAGTTCTTGACCCTATCCACTATTGAGTCCTCGATGAGAACTGGGTTGTATTCCCCTGACTTCCTCCTGAAATTCACAATGATCCCCTTGATTTTGCTGATGTTGAACGAAAGGTTGTTGTCATTACATCTTTCAATGAGCTGATCTATCTCTCTTTTGTACGCTTGCTCACTGCTGTTTGAGATTCTGCTGACAACTGTGGTGTCATGGGCAAACTTGTAGATGCCATTGGAATTGTGCCTGGCCACACATTTGTGGGTGTATAACGAGTAGGTAAGCACACATCCTTGGGATGCACCTGTGTTGATGATCAGTGAGGAGATGACAATGTTTCCAATTTGTACTGACTTTAGTCTTCCAAATGAGGAATTCAAAGATCCAGTTGTGGGGTGGGGGAGTGATGTGCAGAGACCCAGAGTTTGTAGCTCCTTGACTAGCATTGAGGGAATAATGGTGTTGAAAAATGAGCTGTAGTCAATGAACAGCAGTACACTTCTGTTTTCAAGGTGATCCAAAGCTGAGTGGAGAGCCGTCGATATTGCATCTGCTGTGGAGCAATTGTGATGACGGGCAAATTGCATGTTAATATGTGTTAATTCTGGCCATGACTAGCCACTCAAAGCTTTTCTTCACAGTAGAAGTTAGTGCAACTGGATAATCACACTGCTTTTCCTGGGCATTGGGATGATTGATGCGCTTTTGAAGCAGATGGGAACCTCTGACTGTAGCAATGAGAGGTTGAAAATATCCGAGAATACTCCAGCTAGTTGGTTAGCACAGAATTTCAGTACCTTTCCAGGTACACCATCAGGACCTAACGCCTTGCGAGGATTCACCCTCTTGAATGATGTTCTGACATTGTTCTCAGAACCAGATATCTCTGTCCTCAGCCTTTGCAGGGATTCTAGCAGGTACTGTTTGGTTCTCCTTCTCAAAGCAGGCATAGAAGATATTCAGCTCATCGGGTAGTGAAGCGTCGCAGCCATCTATGGTGTTCACCTTCACTTTGTAGGCTGTAATGGCCTGCACTCCCTGCCAAAGCTGGTGTGTATCTATCTTGGTCTCTAGCTTCCTTTAGAATTACCCTTTTGCTTCGGAGATGGCCTTCCGCAGGTCGTATCTGGACTTCTTGTAAAGATCTCGATCCCCGGCCTTAAACGCTCTTGTTCTCGCCCTCTCCAGGTTGCGGATTCTCTGATTCATCCAGGCCTTCTGGTTGGTGAACACTCAGCAATTCCCCATGGACACACTCATCCACACAGGTCTTGATGAAGTCAGTGACACCTGTTGCATATTCAGTCAAGTCTCTGGAAGAGCTGGGTTGTCAACTCTCAAAATAGCCCAACAGCTGTTTAGCAGAATAACAATAAGCCACTGCAAAGATTGGCAATTGTATCAATTTATAAAACAAAACAGGTCAGAAGAATCAGATTTCTATTAAATTGGAGCACATTCTCAGTGTGCTAAATTGGTTATTTTAAATACATTCAAAACTGCCTTTCTAGGTGAAATACATTTGAATTGCATTGTTGAACAATAGTAAAGATGGAACCCGTGGGAAAATCTATTCTTTCAGAATCTCTAGAATCTTCTATTAAATAGTGATGGTAGAGAGGATGTTGCAAAATAATTGAATTAATTCATGATTATTATTAGGACGCTAATTCCGTCGTTCCCCACCTTGCCTATTACATTCCCAGGGAGGAGCACAACATAATTTTTTATTTTTTTTTAAATACGCCAGTCACTTGTTTAGCCATGCATATCAAAAAGAACACACCCCCAATACTTTCCCATCCCTCTCCTATTGGAGAACTACCCTCTCTCTGATCACTTCTCAGCATTTTTATCTTTATCCTCCCAGTTGTATCCATATATGACCTCATATTCCCTCCCTCCCTTCCTTCCTTTCTTCCCCACCACTTTTTTAAAAATTACTCAGACCCTTCCTGCTTTTTGCTCAAGCCCTAAATGCTGGATGTCTTTTACATCCTGTCGATGCTGCATGATCTGCTGAGTTTCTCCAGAACTTTAGTCTGTTGCACTCAACCCCAGTGTCTGCAGACTTTATTGGAATACATCCAAAAGTACCACCAGTAATGTTTTCCTGAAGTTAATCTTGTGTCAGAATAATGTATTTACTCACCTCATTGTGTATAAAAGTGTTCCATCTTCAGTTATCCTCAGTAGTTTATTGGGCATGGTCATGTTATGTGCCACTGACTTTTTCCCATTGTGAAAAAAGGTATCCGGGGTCCATATTCTACTGGCCATTAAATTGTTTAAACGTAGAATGGTCATTGGCCCTTTGAATTTCAACCTTTCGTCTTCCCAGCTCTGACGAAAAAACACGTCTATTGTATATTCCTGCAGAAA
This sequence comes from Narcine bancroftii, assembly GCF_036971445.1. Classification (NCBI taxonomy): domain Eukaryota; kingdom Metazoa; phylum Chordata; class Chondrichthyes; order Torpediniformes; family Narcinidae; genus Narcine; species Narcine bancroftii. The sequence goes on from NC_091477.1 coordinate 18,243,397, forward strand.
TCATCAATGAAGTCATCATTTTTGGGTCTAGCAGAACATTACAAGAGAAAACTTGTGCAATTCCTGGGGTGATATAAACACTGCACAGCAGACAACATAATCCATTCCCAATAGCAGGAATTTCCTTGAGAAGGACAATGTAATATTCTTTGTGAATTTTTAAGACTCATTTCTTGTACATTGCCTTGTTGTTCTTCATGGAATATTTTGCCAGTCTGTTAATTAGTAAATGTGTTATATATTATAAATGAACATATTATCTCCATGCATTCCATTGACTGGGTTAATGATCTATGAGTGATTACTTTCCATCACCCTTGGTGGAAACACTGAAGCATATCAAATGTACACAAAATAAATTTATATTCTTCCCAAAAAGCTGATACGTTGCATCAGTTCAGGCTCACTCATAATAATTACATAACGTGAATATGATAAAAGATCATGTTTTCTACTAAACATCGAGAAAGCAAAATCTGTTTGAGAATGCAGTTTAATTGGAGGTTGCACATTGAACTATCAAACAAAAATATGAATAGATTAACATGGTAACATTTATTTATGTACTGATAATTGCCGGCGGTGAGTTTTATCCAAATTGAGAAAAATTTGCAACTTACCATGTCTGTGTCTGAGACCGGTCCAAAACTCGTTACATAGATATCAGTCTTGACTTGTGTTATACGCTCTGAAAATTGACCAGATGAGCAATTATCTGATTTGCTTCAAGTGACTAAGGATGCTATCCTGAAGAGGCTGTTCTGTTGCTTTTGAAAGATTAAGTCAGGATAATCACCAAAATATCAAACATCTCCCATTTTGATTAATCTAAAAACAAAATAGCCTGTATCCATTATTTTATATTTGCAATCTAAAAGAGAAATCAGTGGCAATGACATATCAGTGCACTTTACAAAGTTCAAATGTGTGGAATCAATTAAATTATCATATGTGTTTGATAAACCAAAGGTGCTCTTTAGACAGTAGAAGGCAGGTGGTTAATCAAAAGAGACTTTTAAAGATTTGAGGGGGGGGGGGTGGGGGTGGTGGATTAGATAAGTATATGGAACAATCTTGAAAGTTTCAGATGAAGGAAATGGTTGGTGGTAAGGACAAATTCAACATCTCCATAACCATATATTTAAAGTGGAGTGCCCATTTTTAGTCTTTTCCCATATTTTGATAGTTTGACCTGAGCTATTTGCCTTGTGAGTGTACTTAGAGCATTTTGCATGTATCTCAATAACCAACTGCCAAATTAAACATTCAAGGCAGCATCTGACAGAAGTATTCGACTTTGACCATGAGGCCCTCAACCCAAGCAGTGTAATGTATTGTTTATCTGTGTGTTTGATTGCTGCGCAGCAAATTAACCTCATTTTCAGTTTTCTCGCTCCATCCACTAACCACTTGCATGCGACTATTCTGTTATAGTCACAGTTTACACTTGCCATGTCAAATGACATTTTCCATGCTATTTCATAACAACAAATGTTACTCCAGTTCTAAAAGAGGTAAAACCCAAAGAATTTATAAAAGTTCTTTCCAGGATTGAGTGCCAGTGGAGTTTTTATTCTTATTTTCAACATTCAGTAACTGACACTTGTAGGATGAGGCTTGATTTTCTGAATGTTAGTGGCAACAACTACCTATGTGTATGCGTTACACTACAAGTAACAGTACTCTAATGCAGATAAGTTTCATTTACAGTCATGCCGCAATACAGACCTCCCAAACCTGGTCTCAGCCGGTTATCATAGCCATCCAGAAGACTGTCAAGTATTCTAGTGAAGATTGTGATGTTGTTCTTGGCTTCATCAGACATCTGAAAGCTGTGATGGTGGAGGTGATGTTGAGCAGGAATAAAACAAAAGACATATTATATTAAATATTCAAATATCATTGGATTCTTGGCCTGCTTCCACAGACCACAAATCTACCACTCTGAGCAAACCATAATGGCAAATGGAATTCAACTCATTCAAGTGTAAAGTGGTGATTTTTTTTTTAGTTAAGTCAGACCAGAATATGTCCAGTAAATAATAGGACCCTCGGAAGTTTCTGAGAACAAAGGCCAGGGCTACATATGTATAATTCCCTAAAAGAGGTGATACAAGTAGACAAGGTGGCAAAGAAGATATCTAGCATGCTTGCCTTCATGGGACAGAGCAATGAGTTGGGATGTCATGTTACAGCTGCTCAACACATTGGTGAGGCAGTTCCTTGAATATTTATGTGCAGTTCTGCTTGCCATATAGGAAGAATTTGATTAAGCTCCAGAAGTTTCAGAACAGATTCACAAGAATGATTCCTGGAATAGAAGGCTTGAGTTACATGGAGAGACTGAATAGGCAGAGACTTGTTTCCTGGATCAAAGAAGGCTGAGAGGTGATATTAGAAAGATTTTTGAAATCAAGAGTAACATAGATAAGCTAAATATCACATTCTGGATTTTTTTTCCAGGATATGCAGAGACTAAACTAGAAGTCATAGGTTTCAGGTGAGAGAGGAAAGATAATAAAGGTGAATCAAGAGGCAAGATTTTCACACAGAAAAAGGCCAGTGGAGGAAACCAGGTACCAGTTCCTTCAGCTCCAGAGGTAGGTAAACTGGAATGTTTAAAGGACATCAAGGCAGGCTCGTGTATCGCAAAGGTGTTGAGGTACATGGATTGAATGTAGGCAAATGGGAGTTGCTCAGGAAAGCAGCTTGATTGGGATGGAATTGGGCCCTTTTGTTGACTCATCCATGCCAATCAAGCTGCTTTCCTGAGCAACTCCCATTTGCCCACATTCAATCCATATACCTCTACACCTTTGCGAAACACGAGTCTGCCTTGATGTCTTATAAACATTCTAGTTTACCTAATTTTGGCCCTAATGCTATAAAAATGACTATCATTTATTACTTATCTCATGACTTTATTTCAGAGTCAAATCAAGTATTTTTCAATCAGATTTTGGATTACTGTCCAAAACTTGTTAAATTCAGAATTTATCAGAATTGTCAAAGATAAATCCCTTTGCATTTCAGAAAAGGAATGTTGCAAAAGTTGTATTGAAATTGTATTTTGAAATAAGATTGAGAAGATGATAAGTATCAATTTTCAGGCATTAAGGTAAAGAGTTTAATAAATATACTTTTAAGCATTATTTTTTCTCAAATTCAGGATTCCTGAATTATAACTTTAAAGTGTTGTTTTTCCTACATTAAAGCAATAACTCTTTGTGAAGGTATTTAGAACATCTTGGACTTACACTGAACAACTATGATCAGGCGTCATTATTCTTCCAGAAAACAGAAGAACGGAATTCCCCCCCCCCCCCCATCCCAGTTTAGTTCCTACAAGTCTTTCCTTTTTTTATATAAAGAAACGTGCTTATTAAATATATTAATGATGAGATTTGTGTTCCGATTTGCATTGGTTATCCATTATCCTCTGCGTTGCTATATCTTGACGGACGTGCAAACTCTTGGGGCCTCTTATAAAACATTGTGGTATCAATGTAAATATCAACAGGCGTAATCTTTGAGCAAAACAAAGCAGTGAAGCAAATAAGTAAAGGTGCTTACTGAATTAATACACCAAGATTCCTAATAAGTTTTGCTTTAAGTCAATATTTGCTTCTTTTATTTAATATCGTAAACCCACAAAATCATTTTTTTCAAGAGCTCAAATAGTAAAGAAACCTGTGACAAAATAATCCGGCAAGTGTTCGGTTAAGTATTATTAAGGGCTTTTCAGAGTGTAGAAGCATATTTTGTCGTCTCCGAAGACACAGTCTTAATTCCCAGAGGCGGATCCTCTGACAAGGTTGCACCCTCTCCGTTGTTCACTGAACAATCTTCTACATTGTATGATCAACTCTATTTACATAATTCACAACTCGTCTTAAAAAATATGCTAATTTGCATTCTTCTGGAGGATTGAAACTATTTTGCAACATTTGCCTGAACTAATGCCGGCGATGTTACACCACTAAAAAAAAACCTAGATTTTTTTAAATGGGTTGGTTAGAAATGGAAACGCCCAATGAAAATATATTCTGGTTATAGAATATAAAAGAAAGGGCAATGTTCGAAACTATGCCGATTGCCATCAATCTAGAAATGAAATACATACTTAAGAAAACATTTCATGCCTTCATACTAAAGTATATCGCATCGTTTTTATTCGATTATATGCTTGCAATGAATATTCATCGTAGGAGAAAGTTTGAATAATCATACCTTACGTCAATTATATTTTTAAAGGTAAAATAGAGAATTGTAAATATAATATTCAAAGTAAATGGAAATGATGGCCAGTGTTTTGTGTGTACAAGAATATTTTATACAGAAGCCGGTTATTGTTTAAGAGCGGTGTAAGGGAAATTGACAAATCCAATGACCTTTCACAAGGAGAATGGTTCACGTGCCTTATTTGCATTAGCCGTACGCTAGGATACATTATTGTTCCATGGACTGAACAAAGTCGTGCAAAACCCAGCCACGAATAATATTTTAAAGTGACATCACTGAGTGAAGAGGCTGGCGTTCGAAAGTCTCAGGACCAACATCACAAACCTATCAGCTGAATGTTTGTTTTTTTGTTCCCTCCTGAGCTGGTACAACACTTTATTAGAGTACGGGATGAGATCTAATCTGGTCTGGATTATAGAGTGTAACGATTTTTTTTAGACTCCAGAAAGACCTTTATTTTTTTGTGGAATACTGTACACCAACTCCATCTACAGGCCACGCGTACAGTGACAACGAAATAAAGAGCTCGTATAAATTATAGACCCCCACCCCCCAAAAAAAACTTATTGCATATTTACACAGATTAATACTGGTTTAGCCTTCCGACATCAGAACTTCAGTTCTCTTTAAGTATGTGCGTGTGTATGCATCTCTATCCATGTGTCTTTGTGTCTGAGTGTGTGGCTGAGGATGGGGACGGGGTAGGCACAGGCAAAACTATACTTTGAAAGCAAAACTGGCAACTCATGTTACAAGCGAAAGAAATTTACTCGAAGAAATCCGACACCTATTCCTGGCATTAAAATGCCCTCCCATCTACGTTGTCAGTAAATTACCTGCGGACAGTTTTAATTTTAGCAACCATTCATTCTTGTTCAAGGTTTCTGGATATAATGGACATCTTGATCACCAACTCGTTTGATGCAGTGCCCATTGGTTTTAAGAGAGGAAACAACCCACTCCACGTGCAGAAATGGAGCATATAGCATGTGTGGTGATATGTTTTTAATAAATTTATTGTTCTGTCACTTAGATAAGAAAGGATGTGGCGTCGTTTTCTAGGGTGAAACTTGGAGAGAAAGAGTTTATGAAATTAATTGTTCACACATACACATTCTCTCTCCTTCTGGCTAAAATCTGCAATTGGAATGTAACACAACTCAAATCATCTAGCGCAACATCACGACCACGAATTACAGACTCGAAGGGCCATCATGAATCGTCCACAAAGAAAGAAATACAGTCATTCGAACTCGTTTACAACAGACAAGTTTGGAAGACGCAAAGCAACAAGATGGGCTACTCACCTTGGGCGAATCGCTGTGTTTAGAAGGAGAAGGCAGAATGTTGCTGATACGCAGCTACCGAGGGTAGCAACGCGCTCCATAGCAGCAGGTCCACCAAGCAAGCACACTGATAAATAAATAACACAGGCATAAATAATATAGGCAAAACCATGCAAGCACATAAAGTTACCATTTTGAGTCCACAAGTAACTGTAACCGAATATCGCCATACTTATTTCCGACAGAAATGAAATATTCAGAAGACATACTTCAAAATCTAGATCACAAGATTGCCGTGAGTATTATGGGCGGGGAGAATGTCGCAAGCCCGTGTTGCTTCGCCCAGAAAAGCATCACAAATCTGCATTTCCACATATTGGCATTACTTTGCGGGCTGAGGACGAAGACAATCTGTAATACTGAATGGTTTAACCCTTGTAGCATTTGGCCGCCTGACTTTGCACAGCCGACTGAAACAGCCACAATAACGCAATTGCCTCCCTTCGGTGAATGGACGAAACACCTGGATGAGGTGATGGTCCATCAGTTGCTTCTGGTTGCGCCACAACGTTACTATGTTACAATAAACAATGGAAGGGTCATGGGCTCAAATATTGGACACAAAACCCGTAATTCAGATTAAAGATCCAGGCAAACGGATCAATGTCCATCAGGTGAATAGTCAAACAGCACCAAAATATCATCTTAAAAAGATGTTTACAGAACATGTAAATTAGAGAAGTTAAATGGTGATTATTACTGGATTCTTCCGACACATCACCAATTGAATATACGAGTTTTCTGAACGTAAAGTAGATGCGGCAAGAGCTCCTAACAATTAACGCCGTTCACAGCACCTTGTATCTTGCAGTCGTGGACCAAAGGAGATCGCAACAGAATACACTGTGATTACAATATTCCCACGAAACCCAAGAACTGGTTTGGAGGACATGCAGGATAAAGCTGTGCAGCACTGAATGAGTTAAATGTCTACAGAGGTAGATTTTGTAATACCCTTCTTACAACATCGATTATCAGCCTGGAAAGTTTCAAGTGTGAATGACTAATTGAATGCAAAAACAAAGAAATAGAGGATCGTCGAATGCAACAACATCTTAGCATCATTTTAAAAGGCACCTTAACGTGGCTTTTTCGATCATTGGACCCACCCCCCCCCCCCCCCCCACTTCTCACCTTCAAAGATTGGGATACTGAATAAACTTCTCTTCCGAGTTCCTAAATTGTTGAGTTGAAATTCAAAATGCCCAGGTCTTACGGCTGGATGGCTTTTGTTTCTCTCCCTTATTTTGGAGCGAGGGGACCAACATTTCAATCAGAAGTAGCAAACACAACGATTCGATCTCTCCAGGCTGTGATCAGCCACCCACCCCCCGCTGAAGCCGTCACAGTCTCCCTGCCTTCTTGTGTGGAAGGAGAAGCGGCGAATTATTTCATCTACACTGTATCTACAGGATGGGGGACTGCAGGTTCCAGGAAGCTTTACTCCACCAAGCCAATACTCATATGCCCGTCTGTAAACCGGATGTGAAATAAGCCGTGACTTCAAATCAAGCAGATTTTTTTTCTGATTTTGAGTGAGGTGGGGGGGGGGGACACGGTACCACGACTCAACGTAAACACGTTGAAAGCCAATCCGCCGCCGAACGTAGCCTTTCTGTCTCCGCCGCACAATTTCTTTCACGTTCATCTATTTCGGCTTGACGAGATCGGATCTTAACTCCTAGCCAACCTAAGATCAGACAGATTGATTCATTGTGTTAGTGAAGGAATGTGTAGGTCTTCCTTGCTCTCACAATCAAGCAAATGTGCATGCACAGGCTTTGGATTTGTACAGCACAAGCCAGATGAGGTATGTGTAAAGGAATAGCGAGAAATAAATATCCTCCTTCATCTCAACACCCCCCCCCCAAAAAAAAATCCGCTACAGTTGATTTGAAATCACATGTTATTTCACAGCCACTTGTCACAAGAATATATGGCTTGTTCCTTTCATGTAATATTCCGTTTTAAATAGCAATTCATAACTCGGTCCTGTCCTGGATAACGGTTATGATGAAAATGGCCTATTTGAAAGCCTTTTCACGGAGAGAAGGGAGATCAGCGAAGTCCATTTCGCCGTCTTACTCGCAATCGCTCTGCTTCAGCCATTCAACGCTGCGTGCAACTGCGTCCCAGAAATCATACACGGCAAATTCAACCTGTGCTCATAGTGGCAGGGAGGGAAAGATTAAGACTCAAACACATTCAAGATGTGTCCTGATTTCTGAGTTATTAAGATAACGTTATGGGGCCCCAAGAGTATTAGATTGTCATAATCTCTTTATTTAGGTTAATAAAAAGGCAGCGCCAAATGTGCAAGCCAAAAGAGTGCATTAACAAGAAGATATCGGGCCTTGCTTCGTGTGTGCACTGAACCCTATTTCGCGGATGCAAATATAATCATCCTGACTCCCAAATATTGACGGTCAAATTGTAAAAGGGTTTCCCGCAGTACCATCAACGTGGCCCATCTGTTGCAGATGGTGCGATCACTTTAGATGTGGCGCATTCGAGATCCCCCCACACCCACAATGTAACACGATTTCAGACCACACAGTTAACAAGAAGCTAATGACATTGAAGTGTGGGTTCATTCCCCAATTGGAGAGTGTAACAGTTGCCGCAAGTTTATGTGCTGACTTTGCAGTTTTACTTTCGTTTAATTAAGGAAGCAGGAATCGGCTTGACTTAATCGGCACCTTCTACTCCTGAAAACAAAATTTCCGTCGAGAATAGATTCCTCATCAGAACATTTGACTGCAGATGCCGGAAGTCTGAAAAAAAACCAGAAACACTCAGTAGGATCATGCCGTATCTGAGGAGAAAGCAGTGCAAAAATCTCTTCAATTCTTGAAACACAATAAACAGGCGGGCGGAAAAGTATCCAATGGGCCAAGTGTGCCTGCACCCTATTCGACAAGATCATGACTGACCTTTAATCTCGGCGACATTTGATTGGTTGATTGGCTGCGACTTCGTCCAATTAGGTAGGAAGGAGAGTCATCAGCAAAAGATGAGGTATGAACCCCACCCTCCAGTTAATGAATTGGTTAAACATAGCAACAGTGCCTTCAAAGTTTGTCTACGCTTTTGGAACGATATGTATCTAAATAAATAACTTCAAACCCGTTGGCATTTACCCTTCGAACTGAAGCGATATCATTCTGTAATAATATTCTCCCTTGGTTGTGCGAATAATCGTCTAAAATAATCTGAATTTGAGGACGAAGTGGAGGTTTAGAAAAAAACTTTCAGACCAATCCAAAGTAGAGTTGGAGCCCACCCAGCCATCTATTCATTCCAGGCACAGGCTATTAGTTTCGACCCCCCCCCCCCCCAACCCCACCCCACCCCACCCCAGGGTGATCATTTGCGGGGACTGTGCTGAACTCTTCGAAATATATTGAATTGTTTTAGCAACTTTAACAAAGAAACCCCTTCCCCGAAAGTTATCTTTGGCAATTTCTGACATCGCCGTGTGAGCTCATAGAGTTTACCACAAAAGCGCTCATTTAACCCCACAAAAAATGACGTGTAATTGTTGTGCCATGATTCGCTCTGAACTTGAGTTGCCAACACTTCTGCTGTGAAATTATAGCCACGTTCACGATGTGTGATCTTGAGGAAAAGCCTCGCTTCGCGGGAGGACTTGTTTCAATCTCTTTGGATGAAGGGGTACAGAGTCACTCAAGTACCCTTGCTCACCTGCAAGAAGGCTCAACTGTAGTTGTGAACAATATCATAAATTATTTTTGCCCATGCACGAATGGTTCTATTTTTTTTAGCAAAAAGTGAACTCCATTAGTCTATGGTGACTAAGAGCTTTTAAAGCCGAAAGACTTAAATACACTTATCTAAATTTCTACTGTACTACTGAACGACGCTGTTTAGTTCATATACGACTAGGTTTACTGTATCTTCTTTGGGAAAGGGGGTTATATATTTGACTTATTTTTTCAGAAGACCTTCTAAATGCAGCATGTTGAGCCTGTTCCAGGTAAATTCTACCCAACAGTAAATATGCCACGCTGGAAGTCAACTGTTCAAATATTATCTTAATGTTTAATTATTCGACTTAAGTGTCCATGGAATTAGAATTAAATACCTTCCTAAAAGGCTGCCAAGTTTTTAAATGATGCTCAGGCCAGCATTAAGACCGAGGGAACTCAATGACGTTGCATTACTGGAACGACGCGATTCAGAAGATTGTTTCTGTCATTGATGCTGTCTACATCACTTCCATCGGGTGTGAGGCAACGCTGTGAAGACAGCGCACATTTACAATCTCCACTTCCATCACGTACCAGCCTCGATACCAGCCACACGAGTCAAATCCATCCTCTTCCAATCAGCCGAGAAACTGTTCAACCAATGGAGATTTTTAAAAGTCTTTTCACATATGTGTTTATGTAATTTTATTTTCGAATTGAGTGAATTGAAAAAAAATAAAATTCGGACAAACTTGAATGATTTAATGGAGAATTTTATTCGGGCTGGAATAAAAATGAAATAAAATATCCCAGAATCACAGTCCTGCCGGCATAAATCGAAGAGACCAATCTGACCTCGCTGCTGCGAGTTTATGGGGACACCGAGAGCCATCCAATGCATTCAATTTATTGAAATGCAACAGAACTAAAAACTTGTGCCCTACTGGTCCTATTTCACAAATCTGTCTGAATGTGGAACCGAACACCTACGTGTCCATCGATATTTAGAAACCGCACTGCATTTGTTGATTATTCTAACCCAGGGGTGTCAAACTCAAATTGACAGAGGGCCAAAATTAAAAACTTGGACTAAGTCGAGGGCCAAACTAAATATTTATTGAAAATTTTCAACAACATCTGCATGTTTTCTCTTCTTTCAACATATGTAATGTTAAACTTTTTCTTATTAAAATAAATGTTTAATAATAGTTTTGGTTAAACTCTTTCCAGAAGAAGCATTAACAAATGAGAAATAAAATATTCAATAAATAATATTTCTCTATAGCCTTTAAGCTCCTTTTAAATGTATTTTTTTTCCACAAGCCAACAAGTCAAAAACATAACAACTTGCTTCAATGACAAACAGGTTTGTCTTTTAAAATGATGAACATATAGTCTGCCTCCCACCTGTCTTGAAAGGTCCTGTTTTCTGTCTTTCGTTTGGCCATTTTTCGTAAGGGGTTTATTACATGTGAGTTGGGTGACAGGTCGCAGGTGCTAATGAAAGTAAAGAGAGGAGGTGGGGGCGATTAGCGGGCTGACGCCAACACATTTGCAAAGGATTCTGGGATTTGTAGTATTCGCTGTGCATGCGCTATACTGGCACGGCGGCTAGTGGGTCAGCTCTAATACATATTTGATATGATCTTGAGGGCCAAATATAATTATATCACGGGCCAAATTTGGCCCGCGGGCCTGAGTTTGACATGTGTGTTCTAACGTGACCACTCCTACTGCAGCATAAAGATGAGGGCAAACCCAGACTGAATGAATTATTCCTTTGACTATATATCTAAATTATATAAAAAGTAGGACAATATACTTTTGTTTCAAATATATTCTGAGCATCAGACAGGGGAACTTTAAGAAATGGAGCTGCAACTTGCTTTAAGGATTTGGGATTTAGACACAGGTATTCTCAGAAATGACCCTTCATATTGTTTCTTTATATCATTGGTCCTCTGGCATTACTTATATTTTGGTACGCATTGGATAACATAATTATTCTCAAATAATTCTACACAAATAGAAACATTTATTTGAAGCTGCTTACTGTTGATTGTTGGGTTCAATAGGCTTTCCAAAAGGGGCCAAGTTTAATTGGAGGCAAGCAAAATAAAGCCGGTTCACAATGAGATCAAGTGACAGAGGGATAAAGGAACCGAGTGGTGGTGTGCTCATTGCTGGGAGCATGAAGGGTGAAGATATAAGGAGATTTAGGAACAGAGAGGTAGAACTTTACTGGCAACCCACACTTATTGTTGTTTACCATTTGTAGCAATGTTCCATTTGCAAGTTTGCCAATTGAAAAAGCCCAGCCATGAACACTCTCCAGTTGGACGGTATTAACATTTGTTTTCTTCATTTTCCACTACCCTACACCCTGTTCTTGCTGCTTTCCCATTCCTTATGCATTCTTTCTTCCATCAATTTACCCCCTTCTCCCTCCATTCATAGAGCCAGCCACCCCCCCCCCCTTACCCTTCCCGCTCCCCCTGCTTGCAGACATGCCCTTCCTCTTTTATCCACCGGTTACCTCCTGACAGCATCAATGACTGTTTTTCTCCTTTTCCCTCCCCCTACCATTTTGTTTGGGAGCCTGTCCATATTTTGTTAAACTTTGATCAAGGTCTCAAGCCTGAAATGTTGGTTATGTATCTTTATCTTTGCTATATTAAGTCCACTGTTTGACCTGCTTAGTTTCTCCAGCGTTGTGTTTTTACTTCAACCATGGTATCTGCAGATATTTATGTTTTACTCTCAGCCATGTTTTGAAGGACATTTCCCAGTATGATTTTGAAAAGAAGTAGTGTGAAGTAGTTGGATGAAATTAGGCTTGATAACCTAGGGACAATAGATCTACCAAAGCAAAACTTGATTTGAAATGTCCTGAAGTGTAATTTAGGTTCCAAGAAGTCTTCAGAGGGACTTCACCCATCAAGGCATTGTGCTAGTTGTATACACATGCCTACACAATGCTTGAAGAATTTTAAAGATTGAGCAGCAACCTCTCCCCTTATCATATCCGATTAACACCTTTTGTTGCTTTGGACTCCTCCCGCCAGCCAGAACTGTCTCTATTCTGAGATTTCCTGTTGTTATGTCACAGACCATCAGCAATGGAAATTCACCAAGGCAGTGTTATTGTTTTATTTTTTTTAAAACACTATATTTATTAATAACTACTAACAATATAACACATTAGTCAAATCAAACCAACTATGTGCGAATGTATGTGTGTATATATATATATATAAGTATCCCAAGTTCCTCAACATGGTTATCCAACTGCACGAAAACCAACAAGGTCAGGTCAGATACAGCAATGAGCTCTCTGAACCCTTCTCCATTAACAATGGCGTGAAGCAAGGCTGCGTTCTCGCACCAACCCTCTTTTCAATCTTCTTCAGCATGATGGTGAAACAAGCCATGAAAGACCTCAACAATGAAGACACTGTTTACATCCGGTACTGCACGGATGGCAGTCTCTTCAATCTGAGGCGTCTGCAAGCTCACACCAAGACACAAGAGCAATTTGTCCGTGAACTACTCTTTGCAGACGATGCTGCTTTAGTTGCCCATTCAAAACCAGCTCTCCAGCGCATGACGTCCTGTTTTGTGGAAACTGCCAAAATGTTTGGCCTGGAAGTCAGCCTGAAGAAAACTAAGGTCCTCCATCAGCCAGCTCCCCACCATGACTACCAGCCCCCCCCCCCCCCACATCTCCATCGGGCACACAGAACTCAAAACGGTCAACCAGTTTACCTACCTCGGCTGCACCATTTCATCGGATGCAAGGATCGACAAAGAGATAGACAACAGACTCGCCAAGGCAAATAGCGCATTTGGAAGACTACACAAAAGAGTCTGGAAAAACAATCACCAGAAGAAATACACAAAGATCAGCGTGTACATAGAAATTGTCATACCCCTGCTTCTGTTCGGCTCCGAATCATGGGTCCTCTACCGACATCACCTACGGCTCCTAGAACGCTTCAATCAGCGCTGTCTCCGTTCCATCCTCAACATTTATTGGAATAACTTCATCACCAACATCGAAGTACTTGAGTTGGCAGAGTCCGCAAGCATCGAATCCTTGTTGCTGAAGACCCAACTGCGCTGGGTGGGTCACGTCTCCAGAATGGAGGCGCATCGCCCTCCCAAGATTGTGTTATATGGCGAGCTCTCCACTGGCCACCGTGACAGAGGTGCACCAAAGAAGAGGTACAAGGACTGCCTAAAGAAATCTCTTGGTGCCTGCCACATTGACCACCGCCAGTGGGATGGTCTCGCCTCCAACCGTGCATCTTGGCGCCTCACAGTTCAGCGGGCAGCAACCTCCTTTGAAGAAGACTGCAGAGCCCACCTCACTGACAAAAGACAAAGGAGGAAAAACCCAACACCCAACCCCAACCCACCAATTTTCCCTTGCAACCGTGTCTACCTGTCCCGCATCGGACTTGTCAGTCACCAACGAGCCTGCAGCAGACGTGGACATACCCCTCCATAAATCTTTGTCCTTGAAGCCAAGCCAAAGAAAGAAAAAAATAAGTAAGCCATTGAATGGTCAATATCATGACAACCATTTGACACTCCTCCCACAGCTACATCATTAGCATCTACTGCTAAAGAAAATGACTTCTCAAAGTCAGGAGACTTAAGCACAGGCTAGTGACATAAAATGGCTTTCAGTTTATCAAATATGTCCTGACAAATTTCTATCTAAACAAACCTTTCACCCTTTTTCAGAAGGTTAGTCAAATGAATGGGATATCAGCAATTATTTTACAGAACATTTGATAATACACTACCATCCCAAAAACCTCCTATCAGCTTTCTTACCCATAGGAATGGGAAAACTCAGAAATTGTCTAAACATTCACCTGAACAGGTGCCAACTTGCCTTGACCAAAGACATAACCAAGATGAATCAGGCTATCTCATCGCCAAATTCACTTTTAGCTAAATTAACAATAAGGTTTGCTTTTGAAAGTTTGTCAAACTGTTTCTCTGACTCAGAGGTATGTGCTTCCCAGGTGTTATTCCCCATAAACAAATCATCAATATAAGCATCCATATGCTCTAAATCTTGAATAACAGAATTAATCATTTTTTGGCATGTTCCTGGAGCATTTTTCATTCCACATGGTAAAACATTATATTCATATATCTCTGATGAGGTAACAAATGCAGAAATTTCTCTACCCCTGTCAACCTCACTGTAGGGACAACTTTACCCTCTGTAAGGACATTTCCTAATAATAACAAAATCCTCTCCACTGGTAAACTTGATTGGATCCCTATCATAACAGATCCATCAACTAAAGCTGATTTCAATACTATTCTGTGTCGAGGTCTTGACTCCAGATCACCCCACAGACATGGAATCAAATTTATTTTACCTGTGGAAATCTCATCTCCAAATTCCAAAACACTGTCCAACACAAGTGACTGGGCACTTTCACTGTCATTTGTGGTGGCCTTCCTTTGCTTAAACTAAATATTCTGACACAAAATATTTGAATTTATCCCTAATGTTATCAGCAGAACTGGAACATTTTCAAATTCTATGTGTTTCATCATTTTGGATACAGGCATTTGGTGCTTCCTCCCTTTGTTTCTTTTTTCTTAGCACGGAACAATTTGCTATCACATGACCAGGCTTATTACAATAGTGGCAAACAGGACCTAAAGGGGTTTCCTTAACTTGCTTCCCTTCATTTTACCCCTAGCACTACTTCCCGATTATTTTCTAACTTATTTGGATAGTCCACATTATCCTTTTGGAAGGTTCAACTTGGTACATAGTTAACCTTGTAGATTAAAGCATACTCGTCTGCTAATTTAGCAGATTCCTACCAAGTTTCCATCCCCTTTCATCTAAATATGCTTTTATGTCATGAGGAACACACATTTTAATTTCCTCAACTAAGACCAGCACTCTTATCTGTCATACTGCCCATTTCAGTTTTTTGATGTGCACCATTGGTCAAAGCACAGACATAAAATCCATATGACTGGTTCACCGATTTCCTCAAATTCCTGAATTTTTGCCAATAAGCTTTTGGAACCAAGTCATAAGTTTTAAGCATGGCTTGCTTTACAGTTTCAAAATCAGCAGCTTGTTCAGTTGTAAGGGCAGAATAAGCCTGCGGGCCTTCTCTTTAATCATGTTTTGTAACATGGGGGACTAATGGTCTTGTGGACACTTTAAATTCTCAGCAACTTTCTTGAAATGCTGGAAGTATTTATCAATCTTAGCCTCATCAAATGGAGGAAGTTACCTAACCTCCCTACTTGTCACAAACCTCTCACTAGGACCAGAATGTGAAACTCCTTTTCTCACCTTCTCTCTCTCAAACTGCCTTTGTTTATCTGCTTCCTCCCTTTACTTCTTTGCTTCCTTCACCTCAAATTTACATTTTTCTAGCTCAATCTTTTCCAACATTAACCACTGGTCATGAGAGTTACTCTCAGCAAACTGTTCTAACTCCTCCTCTCCAAACTTCCCCGCTGCTATATAAGTTTTTACTATAATTCTCCAGATCTCTGTCTTTTTCATGATAGTTTTATTGCAACAAGTCCCACCTTTTGGGCAATAACCCCCAACTCATCCTTTTTCACCCTCTGCAAACCCACAGAGGATGGCAATTTCAAAAACTCATCAATATCCATTGCTGCTGTTTTCCCACACACACACAAGCATTTTAATTGGTTTTCAAAAAGGGACAAATTGAAAATCATTTGATCAATAATCTCCAATTTTGGTCATATCCTGGATCAGCCCCCAATTTGTTACTTCACAGGCCAGCAGCAATGGAAATTTACCAAGGCGGTGTTATTGATTTTCTTTTAAAACACAATATTAATTAATAACTACTAATAATATAACATATTAGTCAAATCAAACCCAACTATGTTTGAATGTACGTGTGTGTGTTAGGGGGAGGGGGGAATACCCAAACTATTGCAGCTTATGCACAATTATGGAAAGACATTTCAAAGTTCATCTTAGAAATCCATTGTCAAAACACAGACTTTTAAACTGATGCACATATGTAATCATAAAGGAGGTGGGAGAGACTAATTGTCTGAACTGCCAAAAACTCACAAATTCTTGTTGAGTTTCTTCCAGATAAATATCCTTTCATACAAATGGTTGTCATAACTCCCCTTTCCTTGTGTAGGGTAAACAAAACGGGTGATTTCCACAATGCTTCCAAAACCCAGGTAGGGGGTCAATCAAAGTGACCTTTCCTTGGATCACGGTGGGATTTAATAATTCCCCTGACAGGGAGAATCAGCCCAATTGACCTTTGTTACACAGTGTCATTTCTGCTCCATGTTCGATGAGATGAACGTTGATCATTAAAGTGCTTCAATGTTCCACACACATGACTCTCTCACCTCCTGTGTACCTGGAAAAAGCAACAAATGTTCTTTCTCCTCTCTAAAGTAACTTATTTGGGTACACCCTGCACTAGCTGTTGTCACCCAGTTTCTCCACAACTGTGAATGGTTTCAGCCTGTACTAGCCCTTAAAGCAATATTTGCACTAAATGAAATGGGAGCTCATAATACTGTTTTCTGCTTATTCCTTGAAGAAGGGCTCAGACTCGAAATAACGGCAATGCACCTTTGTCCTCTATGGACACTGAAAGGCCAGCTCTTTGGTGTATTTTTACTACATTCACAGTGTCTGCAGACTTTTGTGATTCAAACTAGCAGGGGGGTTTTCTACTCTTGTGTGTCAGCTGCCCTCATTCTGGATGTTAAAATTCACAGGATTATGAGGTGTTGTTGAAGAAACCACAGTAATTTTATGCCATGTATTTGCATATAGTGCACACTGCAGTTACAATGTGTCAAGGTGCACAATATAACTATTTTGGAAGGTTGTTCTGTCTGAGATGGCATTAAAGTTTTTTAAATCATACCTCCATTTATCCAAGCTGAAGGAAAATAGTTTATTATACTTCAGACTCATGAATTGTAGATTTTTTTTTAAATGGTAAGCCCTCAATTATTGTGGAACACCAGTTTGTAATCAGAACTTGTGCCCATAACAGACAGTTAGCATCAACCTTGCAAATTAAGTTTATTTGTAAACTTTGCATGTGATCTGGATCAGTCAAACATTCACATTGTAATGAAGTAGCCTTGAGCTTTATTTATAATACGATCCAATTTACCTAATTTTTTGATTATTTATCATGCTTTGACTTTTCATAATTCATGTAAATAGAAGCACCCATTTCATTTTGCTCCCTGTAAAATATGTAAAAAATGTTGTAACAATTAGAGCAAAAATTATATGATTTTGTGTTTGATGATTGGGAAGATTCAGCAAAAACAATGAAGGCATCGAGAAGGAAAGGGAAAGCAGACTACAAAAGTAGTCAATGCAAAATCTGCAAAAATTCAATTGTAAAATGAAAAATATTAGCTAAAGTTTATATTGCCCTCAACAGAATGGAGCAGAAGACATGCATTGGGGAGATATTTAAAATTATGAAGAGAATTGATAGAATCGAAGTGAATATGCTCTTTCCCCTGTGGATAGGGGAGATTGGAACAAGGAGTCATAAGTTAAGGGTTAGGGGGCAAAACTTTAGAAGTAATATAAGGGGATGCTTCTTCACTCAGAGAGTGGTTGCTGAGTGAAATGACCTTTCAGAAGAGGTAGTTGCAGCAGGGTCAATTCTGTCATTTAAGAAGAGGTTAGATGAATACATGAATGTGAGGGGGTTGGAGGGTTATGGGCAGGGAGAAGCTAGGTGAAACTAGTTGGAGTTTCACATAAATCGGTGCAGACTAGAAGGGCTGACATGGCCTGTTTCTGTACTGTAATTGTTATACGATTATATGGTTATACATGGGAATCTGGATAAACATTGAATGAATGTTTGTCACTGACTGCACCAAGATCAGTAGGGAAGAAGTCGAAGTGCAAATGCAGAAAATGAATTTTCAATGGCATATTGCACTTCTTGGCTTTATATGCTTGAAGTAGACTTAAAATATGATAGAAAATCACAAAAAAAACATGATATACAGTACATGATAGGAAAATCTTAAGGTGATTTTCATGACCAGCATTCCAAAATCCATAAAATACACCCAAAAGTGTTCAAGAAGCAAAATCTTCATTGCCAGTGATAACAGTATTTGAGAAAATAACAGGATTGAATATGCAGGTAGGGAGGTTATGCTTCAGTCATATAGGGACTCCGAATCATGGGTCCTCTACCGACATCACCTACAGCTCCTAGAACGCTTCTATCAGTGCTGTCTCCGCTCCATCCTCAACATTCATTGGAATGACTTCATCACCAACATCGAAGTACTCGAGCTGGCAGAGTCCGCAAGCATCGAATCCATGCTGCTAAACATCCAACTGCGCTGGGTGGGTCACATATCCAGAAAGGAGGCCCATCGCCTTCCCAAGATCGTGTTAAATGGCAAGCTCTCCACTGGCCACCGAGACAGAGGTGCACCAAAGAGGTACAAGGACTGCTTAAATAAATCTCTTGGTGCCTGCCACTTTGACCACCGCCAGTGGGCTGATCTCACCTCCAACCGTGCATCTTGGCGTCTCACAGTTCGGCGGGCAGCAACCTCCTTTGAAGAAGATCGCAGAGCCCACCTCACTGACAAAAGACAAAGGAGGAAAAACCCAACACCCAACCCCAACCAACCAATTTTCCCTTGCAACCGCTGCAACCATGCCTGCCTGTCCTGCATCGGACTTGTCAGTCACCAACGAGCCTGCAGCAGACGTGGACATACCCCTCCATAAATCTTCGTCCACGAAGCCAACCCAAAGATAGGGGCACCTTTCTGAATGCTTCCTAAAAGTTCAAATGCATTCTGTCAACTAGCTCACTATGAATAAAATGTTACTTTCCTCCATGTGTACTCCATTCCTCTTGAAGGAAACAGTCCAATCTGTTGTTATTTTTTAACTCCCAGGGCCTGATAACTAAATTGTATTAAGTGACATACTGGACATCTGAGAACAACACATTCACCCTTATCCACAGCACATGTTCACTTCATCAAATGAGTCCAGTAAATTGATCAAATATAATTTCCTAAAAAAAAAATATTGACTATTACAGTCATGTTAAGAATTGATACCAAAATCAAACTGCTGGAGGAACTCAGCAGGTTTTCCAGCATTAGTCAGTAAAAAAGAATGGCTAATAATCCAGTCTGAAACAGTGACCATTCTTTTTGCCCCACTGATGTTGTATGACCCATCGAGTTCCTCTAATAGTTCCTCCAGCAGATTGTTTTTTGCTCCAGATTCCAGCTTCTGGAGTCTCTTATGTGACTCCATTTTCAGAGATGATCCTGTGTAAGGGATCTTGAAGGAGGAATTTAGTCATTTGAGTGAGGAGATCAAATGAACATATCCAAATATGGTAATTATATGTAGCGTGAGAAGATGGTCTGCTCCCTGAGTAGGATGGAGATATTTCAGTAGATATATCAAAATAAGGAGTGAGTTACTAAGAGAAGAGATGAAAATAAATTTATTCAATGAAGGATGGTGATTTTTTTTTTTCTTAATTCTTCATTCAAGAGGGAAAAAGAGGGTCAATCACTGAATATATTTAAGACAGGGAATGAAGGTTTGTGCACAAAAATGCTACAAAGGAGAAAGGTCGGCCATGAATGACAGACCAAGCCTAAGGAGCTAAATGGCCTACTGCTGCTTCTGTCTAATTCTTCAAATAGTTTTTACCTGCTCAAACAATTTGATAGCCTCATTGTTTTGGGGCACTTCAGCTTCCCTATTAAAGTCCAACAACAATAGCATGGCTGGAAATGGAACATGGATACCTCAGGGCCTGTTGAAGCTTTGTGTGAAGGTTTATTCTAAGTCAGTGAGTGGTGAATCTTTACCACTGATGTTGGTAAATTCTGTTAGAGACAAAAGAGAATGGAGATGGTGGAATCAGAAGTGAATCCCAATGCAGAGTCTAAACCTAAAAAGTCAATCATCCCTTTCCCTCCACAAATGCTGTCTGACCCACTGAGTTCCTCCAGCATTTTGTATTTGAGTAAATTATATTGATGGATAAAGGTCAGACCTCTTCCCCTTTGTAACAAATTGTGGTTTGTTTCCTCCAATTCCTGGAATCCAGTCCAGAAATCATTTAATTCCTCTTTTCCTTCACATTCTGCAATAGCTATATTAGATTTAAATGATTAATCCTGCCTTTGGCCAAAATTTCAGTTGCTAATCTTAAAGTATTTTCACATACGTATCTATTTTTTTCAATTGGAACCATGCCATTAAATTCAGAAATGAAAACTAAAACAGGTTAAGTTTTAAGTTAAGTTTAAGTTTGTTTGTCACATTATACCTAGCACATGGAGAAGAGTTTTCTGCAAGCACATTAAGAGGTTACCTCTAACAGTCATGCAACTACGTAAAAAGTACAATTTATGAAGTACAAGACTGCAATGAAAAGGTAAAAAAAACAGCACTAGGCAAGAGCGGAATTTTAGCATTGCTGTGAGATTCGTTCAGGACTCTGATGGCTGTGGTGAAGAAACTCTTTTAAACCTATTGGTATTAGCTTTAATCCCCTTTTTCCCAATGCTCATCAGCTTTGGTTATTGGAGATATTTATTCTTCCAAACTTGAAGCTATCTACTCTTTCCACTTTAGAGCAATTAATGTGGATACGGGTGTGGACTCTGACCTCATCCTGAATCAGTGATCATCTCCTTGTCCTTGATGTTGAGAGAGAGATAAAAACATAAAAGTGCTGGAGGAACTCAGTTACTTATGAATGGATGAGACAGGAACAAATGAAAGGAAATTGGAAACTGATGTTCAAGAGTTAAGGCACAGAAGTAAAGTGGAGGAAGTTTAGGGACCACTTGTGCTAGGTTCAGGATAGGTTTGTCCCACTGGGATAAGGAAAAGTTGGTAGAAAAAGGGATCAAAACAGGTGAGGCAACTAGCCAAAAGGAAGAAGGAAGCACAGATATAGGAAACAAAAAACTGGAAGGGCTCATGAGAAATACATGGTAGCCTGGAAGGAGCTTAAGAAAGATGAGGCCACTAAAGGATAAGGAGGCAATATGTGCCTGGAGGATGAGGAGGTTTGGAAAATCTTAAATGAATACTTTGCTTCACTATTCACAAGAGAAAGGGACCTCGATCAGGGTGAGGTCAAAATAGAACAGGATTGTGTGCTGGACAATGTGGGGATGAAGGAACAGGAATTATCGGATCTTCTTAAAAACATGTCCCCGGGGATGGACACAATATACTCCAGCCTGCTGTGGGAAGTGGAGAGAAGAGATAGCTGGGGTAGTCGCTATAATCTTTGAATCCTCTTTGGCTGCAGGGGAGGTGCGAGAGGATTGGAAAATGCATTTGTAGTCCTCCAGTTTTAAAAAAAGTAATAGGGAGAATCCTGGGAATTATAGACCAGTGAGTCTTGTGTCAGTGGTGTGCAAACTATTGGAGAGGATTCTTAAGGATTTGGCTAAATACAGTTTAATCAAGGATAGTCGGAGCAGCTTTGTTGGGGAATGTTGTGGTTCATGCCTCACAAGCCTAATTGAGTTTTTTGAGGGGGTAACAAAAGAAATTGATGAGGGTATGGCGGTAGATGAGGACTACATGGATTTTAGCAAGCCAATTGACAAGGTCCCCCATGAGAGACTCATCCAAAAGTCATAATGCATGAGTTTAGTGGAACTTTGGCTGTGTGAATAAAAAATTGATTTGCAGGAATAAAGCAAAGAGTAGTAGTGGAAGGAAAGTATTCTGCCTGGAGGTCGGTGACTAGTGGAGGGCCATAAGGATCTGATTTACGCCCCCTGCTCTTTATGATTTTTATAAATGACCTGGATGAAGAGACAGAAGGATGAGTCAGTAAGTCTGCAATAACACAAATGTTGGAGGAATTGTAGATAGAGCTGAAGTTTGTTGAAGGTTACAAGAGGATATTGACAGGATGCAGAGTTGGGCAGAAAAGTGGCAGATGGAGTTCAATTCAGATAAATGTGAGGTAATGCAATTTGGAAGGACAAACCAGAAGCCTGAGTACAAGGTTAATGGTCAGTTACTTAAGAGTGTGGATGAACAAAGGGGCCTTGGGGTTTAAATCCATGCATCCCTCAAGGTCTACACTGGAGAATCCGAATGAAGATTAGATGATCACTTCACAGTCAGTGTGCAGGAGTGACCTTAAGTTTTCAATTGCCTGCCATTTTAATTCACTGTCTCCCTTCAAATCTGACCTCTCTATCTGTGGCCTCCTGCACAATGTCAAACAGGCCTGATAT
The DNA here is from genome assembly GCF_036971445.1 of Narcine bancroftii. Taxonomy (NCBI): domain Eukaryota; kingdom Metazoa; phylum Chordata; class Chondrichthyes; order Torpediniformes; family Narcinidae; genus Narcine; species Narcine bancroftii. Next base: position 18,266,012 of record NC_091477.1, read on the forward strand.
AAGCTCAAGGGAACATCGTCTTATTTTTCATCTGAATTCAATATTGAATTCTCGAGCTTCAGTTAACTTGCTCTCTCTTCCTGTTTATAATGCCCATTTGCACATGCCATTCTCCTCCTGTCATCTTGATTTTCATTTCCACATTCTGACCTGCTCAGCACATCCTTATAGATTCTGGAATCCCCAAGACATCACTACATTTGCAACACATTATACAGACAAAGGAACTTAACAGTGCTCCTCATTTCACCCTGTTACACCCATTGCCTTCTCCAGCTTTCTTTGTAACTTAAAAAAACTAACTTGTTTTCTTACTTTCTCAGTTGCAATAAAGGGGTTTCAACTGGAAACATTAACAGATTTCACTTTCTACAGATGCTGAGTTCTTACAACATTTCTGTAATTGATTCCAGTTTTAAACAGCTTCATTTATTTATCATTTACACTGAGCTGAAATTGGAACCAGTAGATGATCTTTATTCTTTGTGATTACTCAGTCTTCAGACTGTGTCTTAACCTTCATGTTAGCTTCTATTACTCAGGCAAAGAACCAACATTTAAACCTTCTCCAGCAGATTGCCTGGGGTGATGTTGTGTCCGAGATCAGTGTGCGATGCAGTATGTCCCTTTCATCAATCAATTCCAGAGAGCAGATTCCATGTCTACTAACCGATTGGTACTACCCAATTTCAGCCTTAAGCATATAATGCAAAATTGCCATAAATATTTCAGTTCCTTATTTGTAGTAACAAAACATTTATTCATGTACTACCACTTCTTTTGGATGTTAAGAGAATAAACTGTGCCACTAGCTACAATTATGTGATGGTGAGAGAAATATCGCTGAAAATATTGTTCTGAGTCTTGAGTCTTGTTTCCTTTAAATTTTGTACTTGCTATTGCTGTGAGGTAATTTAAAGATTGCTAAAGTACAATACCCCAGATGATAAGAAATCCAGTAAGAAATGGAGAATGAGAACTCAGCTGTGAAAGATGAAGCAATGCTAATTAACTGATAAATTTGTTAATATAAAATTAAATGAAAGAACAAACAACCCTCTTTGTCTTTGAAGATAATCTGTGAAGAAGAAAGATCAGTGCAGACTTGAAGGGGAAAAGAAGAAATTGCTTGACTCATTTATGCAAGAGCCATTCAAATGGGAAAAAGAGATAAAGACCAAAAGTTCAATAATGGTGAAAATCTGAAACATTTAAGGTGGAATGAATAATGTTTTATTTTCTTTACGTTGATATTCCAGGCATTTTAATGCCATCTCAGTCTGCTATTAAAATTGCTCAATCGCTCCAGCTTCCAGCCTGCCTAACCCACGCTATTCATGGGCAAGCATAGTTGGGGATAAAATATATCTCTGATACTATTTCACAACAGCGAGCATCATTTTAAACAGTGACGTCCAGGAAACGATACTATACATGAAAATGTTCAAGCTGATTATGTTGCCTTGGAGATCCTGGTGCAAAGAGAAAACATAATATTATACTCCTCCCCCATGAGCAGCAATACCTCCAGGTAATAGGGGAAGATATTGCAAAGAAGATCAACGGCTGGGGGGGGGGGGGGCGGTTTCTTCATATACAGTGGTATTTGTATATGATAATAAACTCTCATCCTCAAGAACATTTAAAATACATTTAGGCATGGATGGAAAAGGTTGAATGGGATTTGGGGAAATTGCTTGGATAGACAATTTAGTCAGTATGGACAAGTTGGCAGGACATGTTTGTGTTCTGTAAGATTCTATAACTCATTTCAATTCATCAGAGTTAACATTGATAATCCATCAACCTTTTCTGTGTTCTTTGCAACATTAACTTTGCTACTTTTCGTGGGTTCAAGATTCAATTTATTATCATAGTAATAAAACAGTGTCATATTACATGGAATTTGTTTTTGCCTGCTGCAAGGCAGACAGATTCTCCACTGGCATGAAATGCCTAAGCGCCTCTTACAGTCTTATAGTCAGACAAAAAGAGAGAGAGAATCAAAAGACAGTCACCCCCCCCCCCCCAACTGAGTCGCTGAGTGTTCGCAGATTCGCTTCCAGTGCTTCCTCAGCCCCCGCAGCCACACAGAGTCCAGTCCAAACCATTGGCAACCCAAGCTACAGATCTGAACCTCCGACACGGTCATGAACCCTTCAGCACCCTTAGACCTCCTCGTATCCCGGTTCTGATACCTGGTACCCCTCCAGTCAGTTCAACCCAGTCTCCAGCAGTCTGCAGCCCGCCACGAGTCTCCTAACAGCAGTCTCCAGCCACCACAGTTTCTATGGGTTCCTCACCAAGTCGCCAGCAGCCCAACGCATACACTGGTCCCTCAGCCGCAGAGCCCCCTCAATGGTCTGCTGCCGTGGTCACCGTCCCTGCAGGTTATCTCCTCCACTTCTCCTTCTCAGACAAGGCATAATCTTCCCGTCCTCTGGTGCCCTGCTCCAGTCCTCTGCTTCCTTGGAGTCTGCAGCCCCTTGCGGCTGCTATCGATTAATAGGTGTTGCCATCTTGGGCGCAGACCCGTGGTTGTGGGATTTCATATAAAAATCCCCGTTGGCTCCCACAATGGGCTGTTCAAGGCCCTTGCGGAGCCAACGGCAGTCAACTGGGTGGCTGAACACCACAGGAGCGCTGCACCTCTGCTCCATCACTTCCCCAGGGGTCCGCACCAGCAGCAGCACTGCCACCACAGCGGCTCCGGCAACACCACCATCCTTCACATTCTTGCCACCTATCTTAAAAATTACTGTACGTGTGGTGTCAATATCTGAGCTGTTTACTGTGAGCATGAAATTGAGGGAAGGCAAGTTTTGCAATGAAATACAAGACAGGATATAAAACAAGGTATAGATAATGATATTCTTAAAACCTGCTCCATTATTCATTGACTCTGGCGTAAGCTCTACCCTAATATATACTTATCTTCCACCTGAACATCATTTCCATATAATAACCACATGTCCCTTGATTCATCTAATATCAAAAATCTACCAATTTTTGTTTTGAATGAACTCAATAGCTCTCCACAACAAAGCACTTCAAAGATTCATCATCCACCAAAACAAGAATCCCAGGAATCAAAAGAGTGAGGCTTTACTGCATTCCTTCCATTGCAAATATTTTCACCCATAGATAGGAGACCAGACCTGTACACAATATTCTAGTCTCAAAAGGCCATTGTGCAAATCAATACTTCTCTTTCCTTGTGCTCAAATCCTCTTGCAATAAAGGACAATGTACTTTTTTTTCAGATTTCAGATTTATTGTCAGAGTACATACTTGACATCACATATAACCCTGAGATTCTTTTTTTCTGCTGGTGAGGCAGAATTACCACTTATTGGTAGTGTGATTTTTTAAAAAAACTCTACGCAGCGTATACATGGAAAGAAATAAAGAACTGAAAAACAGAAAATGAATGTAAACAAACTGTGCATTACAGAGAGAATTTTTAAAAATCAATAAAGTGCACAAGTCCTTAAATGAGTCCCTGAGTGAGTTTGTTGTTAAGATGTCTGATGGTGGAGGGGTAACAGCTATTCCTGAATCTGGCGGTGTGAGTCTTGTGGCACCTAGACCTCTTTCCTGATGGCCGCAGTGAGAGCAGAGCATGTGCTGGGTGGTGTGGATCCTTGATGATTGCTGCTGCTCTCCAACAGCAGTGTTCCCTGTAGATGTTCTTGATAGTCTGTTGTGTCCTGGGCTGTGTGCACTACCTTTTGGAAGTATTGGTGTCCCCATACCAGACTGTGATGCAGCTGGTCAGCACACTTTCCACCACACTTCTGTAGAAATTTGCCAGGGTTTCTGGTGTCATATCAAACCTCCACAAACTCCTGAAGAACTAGAGGCACTGTCATGCTTACTTTATGATGCCATTAGTGTGTTGGTCCAGGAAAGATTCTCTGAGATAGTGACTCCCAAGAACTTACATTTTCTCACCGCTCCACCTCTGATCCCCCAATGATCACTGGATTGTACACCTCTGGCTTTTCCTTCCTGAAGTCAACAATCAACTCCTTAGTTTTGGTGACATTGAGTGCAAAGTTGTTGTTGATGGACCTTCAGCCAAGTTTTCAATCTCCCTCTTGTATCCTGACTCATCACTTTTCTTTATACAACCCACCAGCATGGTATTGTTGGCAAATTTGTAGATGGTGTTATTGTCATTCTTAGAAACACAGCCGTGAGTATAAAGTGAGTAGAGCAGCTAAGAATGCAGCTGTGTGGTGCTCCGGTACTGATGGAGATTGTGGAGGAGATATTCTTACCAATCCTCACTCATTGTGGTGTGGAGGTGAAGAAATCCATGATCCAATTACACAACGGGGTGTTGAGTCCCAGGTCTTGGAGTTTGCTGATCAGTTTTGAGGGGAGATGGTGTTAAATGTTGAACTGTAGTCAATAAAGAGTATCCTGATGAATGCATCTTTGCTGTCCAGGTGTTTCAGGGCTTTGTGTAGAGCCAGTAAGATGGCATCTTTTGTAGACCTGTTGCTGTGATAGGCAAGCTGGAACATATCCATGAAGTGCTCAGCCAGGAGCTAAATTGCTTCAACACCAGCCTTTCAAAACACTGCTGATGTAAGTGCTACTGGTTGATAGTTATTGAGGTAGGTTATTACACTCTTCTTGGGCACCTGTACATCTGTTTGAAACAGGTGGGTACCACATCCTACTAGACTGAGATATTGAAGATATCTCTGAATACATTAAGTTAGTCAGCACAGATTTTTAATTCTCAACCAAGTACCTCGTTCATTCCAAGTTCTGCTTCCTTATTACACTTTCAGTTACCCATGTGCACGAACGCCCATTATTTAAGGGAATTATCTGCATGACTCCCATAGGGGGCTTCAGTAATCATGTTATTTCAATCATGTTTCATCATTTTCTTTCTGCCATGCTCAATATACTATATTAATTTTGAGAGTTTTCCCCAATTATGTTAGAAATCATTATTTCATCAAAAGTACCCAACAGCTAAAATTGAAAGAAATTTAAAATGCAAAATCATTATTACACTGGACAACAATTCTTTTTTTCAAGTTTTGCTTCCTGAAAAAAAAATTGGATATCATGATAAACAGCTTCAAGCTGAACACAAAGACCATTTCAGATTTGCTGTATCATGTAGGATGTTGGAGAAACATTAAATTAACATTTATTGAATTTAACATGTTTAGTCACATAATGATGCTGACACATTGTGTTAGTTCACCTAACCTAAAAATGTTTTGCAACTTATTTTCATTTGTACTCAGCATCTGATGTCTCTCGTGTCAGTGTCCAACAATAGTTGGCCAGCATTGATGGATTTCAATTGCCTTGACACAGCTTTACCATGGTCGCAGTGTACTAGTGAAATCTTTCACCATGTTCGTCACTTACTGCACCAAGATCAGTAGACAAGAAGCCAAAGTGCAAAAGCAGAAAATGAATTTTCAATGATATGTTGCACTTCGTGGTTTTGTATCCTTGAAATGGACTTAACATATGACAGTTAATTACAAAAATAGGTTCATAAAAATGGTTCATTATAGTAAATTTTTACAGTGATTTTCATGACCAGCAGTCTAAAATCCATAAAATACATTCAAAAGTGTTCAGGAAAAAAATCTTCATTGTCCAGTGTAATGGTTGCTCAATTTTCAAATTATTTTATATCACATGCTGCTTTTTTTTAAGTATCATGAAGAATATAAATGGAATGAAATGATCACAGATATTACAACTGGTTATACACCAACATTTCACGTTGCTGTTCCACTCCTGCCCTGTGCCCTGAATTGCACCTGCTGCCACCCCCTGCACACCTGCATCCTACTCAGGTACTCCCACTGATTGACTGCAGTACCCCATGGCTGTCCTTCGACCGAAGGGAGTCACTCAGGGTATTAAATTATTACTTATTTTGATCCTTTTGAAGTATTCAGAGGAATCACTAATTAATGTGGTACTTTTGAATAAAGTCATGATGGTGTGTGTATCAAACAGAATATGTTAGTGGCCTTGTAAATGGACCAAATGTTAAATTGAATAATGAAGTACGTGCAAGTGGCGTGTTTGGTGCAGCCCAGGTGCAACTGAACTCATAAATACTGTTCGACAATGATCATTCCAACTGTAGATTATGAAATCTGTTGATCATGGGAATTAATTATGGTTGTGACATTGAGTATTTTTTTTATTGGAAAAGCAATTTATGAATAACTAAATGTCAAAGAGGCAATGGAAGCCATTCCAGAAGGTCAATGTGACTGATATCCATATAAATTCTAAACGAGACGTCAGATTTGAATAAAAGTGCCTATTTTAGAAATTGTCTTGAGCAGGGAAGAAAATAACCAAGTGAGTTTTATTCACCTCCTACCCCTACCCTCTCTGTTGAATAGTTTTCTGTCTTTCCCTGTTCTGAACACGAGTGCTCAACCTGAAATTGTCTTTCCACAGATATTACTTGATCTGCTGTGTTGCCACATTTTCTATTTTTATTTAAAATTCATTGACCTGTATTATACTCTGCTATTATTGTCAATCAAATTAAATTTTAGATGTTAGATGGTCTACTTTGACTATCTTTGTGTAATTATCCTAAGTACTTCAGTAATCTGCTGAAAATACATTATTTTGCCTGCAGGAAAAACAACATGCTTAATTATGTTCACTGACTTATCTCATGCTCTTTTCATCTTGATATAGATATATCATCTCCCCCTCAACCAAACTCCTGCAGCAAACAAGGCCCTCTCATCACAATGGTTCTTCATGACATCAATATCATTAACACTTCAAGCGCAAATTAGCACATTGATGAGCATTCTGGAGATTTCTGATAAATATTCCCTTTTACTCAATGTATCTTTATCTTTTTTATGAGGACCACTAGGAATGTGAAACATATGTGTGTAATGGAGTTAAAACACAAATCAATCTAAGTGGATAATTGACTAGTTTGGAGAGGCTGAATGGTCGATTCCTGTTCCAAGGCTTCTTAAAAATATCCAAAATGTTTCCTGAAAATACAGGTGCAGCAAATTGAAAACAAAAATGGGTTTAATTGACAAAGATCTGAAACCTCACATCCCCAGATTCACTCCCTGAATCTGAATTTTTGACGCCTTGCCTGAGAGATACACCAGTGAAGATGGGAAGCAACTCCTCCTCTATGATCAAACTCAACACTGGTATTCTGCAAGGATGTGCACTCAGCTATCCCTACTATTCCCCATCTACACTCATAACTGCAGGGCCAAATATCACTCCAACTCCATCTTTAAGTTCATTGACAACACCACTATTGTAGACAGGATATCAAATAATAATAAGATAGTATATAGGAAGGAGATTGCGAGTCTAGTGGACTGGTTCCAAGATAACAATTTCTCTCTTAATATCAGAAGAAAGTGCTGATCTTAGACTTCAGGGGTGGGGTGGGAGGGGGTGGTTGAGGAAGGTTGATCCTTTCCTCTATCCATGTTAATAGTGCTGAACTAAAGGCAGTAGATAGCTTCAGTCTTGGGAATAAACATCTTCATTGACCTGACCTGGACCAACCATCTTAACATGATGGTCAAGAAAAAACACTAACACTTCTAACTCCTTAGGCCAAAGAAGTTGAAAATACTGCCATGTTCCTCAATAACTTTTACAGATGCATCATCAAATGCATCCAATCTGGATGCATTGCAGTGTGACACAGGAGATGTTTCAACCAAGATTCGATGAAGATGCAGAAGGTGGTGAACACAGGTCAGATCATCAGTCAAACCTCCATTCCCTCTATTAACTACATCTGCACTTGCTGCTGCTTTAGAAAGGCACCCATCCTAACTCAGACACATTATTTTTTCTCCACCAATTGGGGAGAAGACCTAAAAGTGTGAAATTCCACATGAGCAGATTTAAAGATAGCTTCTTTCTCACAGCCATTAGGTCCCTGAATGTACCTCACAATAATTAACTATTAATGCCCTTACTTTATACAAACAAATCTTTCCCTTCAACTTAAGACATTACGCTATTTTTTACTTCATACAGCTGTATGCATGTTAGAGTTGACTTACTGAGCAGCTCACGAAATGAACCCTTCTCACTGTACCAGTGACAATAAACTTAAACTTGTACTTGAAAAAGGATATGAAAAACTGACTCTTTGTTTTTCTTAATACAGTACAAACTATTCAATGCATTCCATGAATTTTTAGCCCTCTATGGCATTAAGCTCTTTTTTTCCAATCCCTCCTAACTTACCCATCTCCAATGCTCAGTATTCTGTCACACAGTAGAGGCCTCACATTTATGCCCATGCGCACAAATTTCAATGCATTCCAGGCCCTCCATGACGTTGAAATCTTCTTCCACCCTTTCAATACCAAGTATTTAGCTGCTATTGCTTGAAAAGTATTGATTTTTTTTCCCTCTGTTGAAACATTGCTGGTTCTCTCTGCTACAGCAATTATGGTGTTGACAATTGTGGTAGCAGCACCTGGACCACCATTGTCAGCAATGATTGTGGATGAAAACATTGTGCAAACCTGCTATGGCATGAGTGTATCTGTTTTGTCATGATAGTCCTTTCTTTCTTTTTCTTTCTTTCTTTGGCTTGGCTTCATGGACGAAGATTTATGGAGGGGTATGTCCACGTCTGCTGCAGGCTCGTTGGTGACTGACAAGTCCAATGTGGGACAGGCAGGCACGGTTGCAGCGGTTGCAAGGGAAAATTGGTTGGTTGGGGTTGGGTGTTGGGTTTTTCCTCCTTTGTCTTTTGTCAGTGAGGAGGGCTCTGCGGTCTTCTTCAAAGGAGGTTGCTGCCTGCCGAACTGTGAGGCGCCAAGATGCATGGTTGGAGGCAGTATCAGCCCACTGGCGGTGGTCAATGTGGCAGGCACATTAAAAAAGCGGAATCATGTTGGACAGTGTCTCCAGTAAAACTGAAGCCAAGGAAATCACACCAAAATATTCCAATGGTTAGAGTCATATCTTGCTCAAAGATTTTTGGAGCTCAATCATGTCAGCTCCACGATGTAACTGCAGGAGTTCCTCAGAGTAATCTCCTATCCCAACCATTTTCACCTACTTCATCAATGGTCTTACTTGTAACAAAGTCAGCTATGAGGTTCAATGCTGACACTTGTGCAACATTCAATTGTTCATTCCTCAGTGTCCTTGAGAAAACAGTGGAGCTGCCTTCTTTAGCTATTTAAGTCTTTCTCTTAAACATAATACAATTGTGTTGGTAAATTCGTAGATACAATGATTCGGAGGGAACAATAGTTTTTTTTTCCCCAGTGAATTACTTGAAAGGGAACTTATAGCTGGTAGATTTATTATCCTAATCATTCTGAGGTAGAAATCAGGTTTGGGACAAACAATCTTCGATAAGGATCAACAGGGCATAATTTAGATGGCATTTAATGCAGCCACAGAGCATTGGCATTGGAGGGAGTGAATATTTCGGGTGATAGATAAGATATTGGTAAAACAGCTGTTTTATCCTGGATTATGTTTAATTCTGGTGGAACTGCACTCATCACAAGATGAATATACTGTATGTATAACCTGTGCCATATTGGTGATAGGAATGATTTGAAGGAGCCAGGAAGTGAGTTATCCATCCTGTAAACTGCTCCTGTAGACCTAATATTAATATATTTGCTCCATTTTCTTCCAGTGTTGATTTCATTGATACTGGAGGTGGGAGATTTGGTGAGGACATTGCCACTGAATGACAAGGGTGATTGGAGAAGAACATCTTTTAGCAATCGTGTGAGACCCATGAATTTCTAACAGTAATGAACATATATTTAGGCAAGAATAATCAATTACATATGCAATTAAAGAAAGATTTCACTTTATACATATTGTTATACAAGAACGAGCATCATTTTTGTGCAGTCATTAATGGAATTTCTACAGTGCATGACATTTATTTGTAGATTTTCCAATCTATTCGTAGTAATAGGGCAAAGCTGCCTTTAACAAGGTGAAGAGAATAAAGATTTGGTAACAATATTTCCCACCAATTAAATGATCTGCCCCTTTGATGCTTGTTCATAGCTCTGGAGTATAGAACAGATGAGATCATTAAGTGGATAAAAGTAACTCCAGTTGTTAGCACCAAAATATTTTTTCCAAGTTGGACAATCTAGACCTCTCTGTTTTCTTTATTTTGGCAGGGAACCTCTCAACATTAAAGCTATGCATGAATGACCATTGTAAATGTTGAAATGCCCTCATAGCTAATTAGATTTGTTTGTAGAATTTGGGATTACATTTTTGGAAGTATTTTTTTTAATATAATAATTCAACTTTGGCCCCAGATCTTCTACTATCTTTGGCTTGGCTTCGCGGACAAAGATTTATGGAGGGGGTAAAAGTCCACGTCAGCTGCAGGCTCGTTTGTGGCTGACAAGCCCGATGCGGGACAGGCAATGCTATGGTGTGAGAGCTACTCTGGACTGGATAAATACTGTGCGAACTTTTCATAGAGGATTATGTCTGTCTTCAGACAAAAAAAAATCCATCCGAATAGTCAGTGACATTTTCTAAATCCAGTTCCCAAAGTCAGTGTAATGATAGATTCAATCTCCTTATACCTACAAGCCACTGAGGGACATACGCTTTGTAATGAAGGTCAATGAAACTGCGCCATTACAAGAAAACACATTTATAAAGTTTTCTTCCACAGAGCCAAATGGAAGACTTGTCGTTCCTCTGGTGCCTTCATAGCAATAAATGCAAACATGCCATGCTTCGAGGTTTAGTACAATCCATGTATTTCCTGAAATATTTTGATAATGGAACATTGCATCTTAATCAAGATAGTCAAAAACTGAATCTAATATATAGTATTAGGCATCATTTATCCATTCAGTTTTTTTTTCAAATAAAAAGACATCAAATTTTATTCCTTTTCTAATTTATGAAAATTTATAAAAACGTCTGACTCCATGTCATAAGCAGTGTTAGGTATTGATTGCCTGATAGCCTATAACCATGGTGATCTTTGCTCCTGATCTGTAGAACCTAATACATCTGCAACAAGAAAGAAGGGCATAAAAAGACAATATATCAGCAGCTATTTACTGATCTGTTTCACTGTTCATGCCTGTTAGTTTAAAGAATTCAAAAATCTTCAAATATAGTGGGATCCAACTCAAGTATTATTCATCACAAAGCTGTTAGACATTTTCAGCTGAAAGGCATTTTTCTAGGAATTAGATTATTTAGTGCAACATTTTCATGTGCTATGCTTTCTCATTTTAAAGAAAAATAATTGAGTGTGGCTGGTGAAATTATCGGTATTCAGAGTGAGTTTGTATGTACTCTTACTGTCTAATGCAGGAAGTATGACAGAAACATGGAGTGGAATTGAACTATATAACATCATTTTGGGGGATTTTCATTTACATTAAAGTGGACCATTTGGCTGCTGGCCACTTCTGAGAGGATAAGGAGAGGACAAAAAATCCATGGGAAATGTGGATGGAAGAGAATGGAACAAAAGAGGAGATAGATAATCACATATGTATATAAATATATAATTTGAAATGAATATATATATATATATTCATATTTGGGATGACTTACTTGGTTATAGGATGCTCTTCATTAATCTCACAGCCTACAGCCAAAAGCAATTTCCTAACCTGGTAGTCCTGATTTTGAGAGTGGGTGGAGAGTCTGAATGGGATTAGGTGCAGAAGGGAACAAAAATGGGGTGTAGGTGAAAAAGTGAAGAATGGAAGTCGCTCAGAAGAGAGCAGGCTCATTACTGAAATTGAAAAACTCAATGTTCATACCATTGGGAAGCAGACTGTACAGTCGCAATATGAAATTCTTCTAATTTACAATGAGCCTCATTCTGACAATGGAGGTCAAGAATGGACAGGTTGACATAGGAATGATTCAAAGGTTTATTTTATTGTCACATAATAATACATTCAGAATGTGATATAATTCAACTTTCATCTGCCTTAAGACAAACAATGAGTTGCCATGAGCATTGCCCAGTGTCCCTATAAATAGGAGAGAGCGAATTGCTTCCAGCATTCTCGCAGTCTCTGCAGCTGCACACACACCCCAGTAGAAACTGTTGGCAATCTAAGCTTCAGATCCAAACCACTGATGTGATCAGAAAGCTTTCAGCACCCAAAGCCCTTCTGGAGCCTTTCTTTCTGTCGGTACCCTCTCAAGTTTTGGTTCCAATACCTGGTTCCCATGAGCCAGTCTCCAGCATCCCCATTCTTTTTCCTGTGGATGTGGTAGAATTACTACCTACTGATAGTGCAAAAAAAACTGACTCAACATACACATGTAAACAAATTAAAAATTGTAAACAAACTGACTGAGCAATATGGAAAAAAAATCAAAAAAGAGCAAAATGGAAGAATCCTTAAATAAATCCCTGATTGAGCTTGTTATTGAGGAGTCTGATGATAGAGGGGTGGTAGTAACTGTTCCTGAACCTGGTGGTGTGAATCTTGGGGTACCTATATCTCTTTCCTGATGGTAGCAAAGAGAACAGAGCATATGCTGGGTGTTGTGGATCCCTGATGATTGCTGCTGCTCTCTGATGGCAGCATTCCCTGTAGATATTCTCGATGGTGGGGAGGGTTTTACCCATGATGTCATGGGCTGTGTCCACTACTTTTCCAAGGCTTTTCACTTGGCAGTATTGATGTCCTCATACCAGACTGTGATGCAGCCAGTCAACACACTTTCCACCATTCATCTGTAGAAATTTTCCAGTTCTGTGAGGCAGCAATACACAATACACAAACAACATTAAAGTATCTGATCTATAAACCATCAGATAAGTCAGTATTTCTAAAAATTGAAATGAGCGAGAGAAAGGGTTGGGGGGGTAGAGTTTATCAAGGTGCAATGAACAGATGCACCACAATTCTTACTACTGCAGCCATGAAGTTACTCAAAATACAAGAAGAACATCTATAAATTACTGCAATATGGAATAAGGAAACAAAAGATATTAAATATAAATGGGCAGATAACTACATATTTACAATAATTGTTAGTGCAGAAAAAAGGTGATGCTTCAAAGGTTCAGACATATCTGTTGATCCTGGAGTAGTTTATGGATAGAGTAGTACAAAGAGATTGGAAAATTTATTTTTGAACTGAGAGATGACAGATTTCATACTTCGGTATCTTCTGTCTGAAGGTTGCAGCAAGACGAGAGCATGACCACAAGATATTTTCAAGTGGGAGGAGTCACGTGATGGAGTAGTGGCCGGACGGTGAACTCCAGCCCTCTCCAGAAAAGTCGGGAAAAACGAGAGAAAATACAAAGGCACAGAAATACAAGTTAAAGAAAAGTGAATATAAAGGTGGAAAGAAGATGGAGACAAAAGGAGAAAAATCAAAATCAACGGAAAGAAGAGAGGAAGAGAAGACAACGGAGGAAAAAGGTGAAGGCCTTACCTGTCCGAAGAGGCCCGCTGCGGAGAGAAGACCCCACTACCTCAGGTCGGTAGAAAGAGAACTACAACAATGGCTCACAGAGCCGAGTAAAAGTGCGCAACCGCGCATGCGCGACTCCTCGCGCATGCGCGATGCGCATACAAAAAAACACACCGACGGGAGGGGGGACCAGCTGGGGAGTCGATCTCCACAGCCGGCAACGACAGCTGCAGAACACCTGCAGCAAGAAGACACCACAGAAGACAATGGAAACAAGAAAGAAGAGGAGGAAAGGGCAGCAAAGAAACAACAGATGGTCAACCTAGAGGAAGAAGAAGAGGAAGAGGAAGAGTACAGGGAAATAGAAGAAGAAAAGATAGGCAAGGTAAAGGAGGTACTTGCTCTTGTTAGAGGATACATGGAGTCATTTAAAGAATGGCAAACACAGGAATTCAATGATTTAAGAAGAAGAATAAACAACACAGAAAAGAAAATAAATAAAATGGATATGACCTTAACAGAAATGGGGAAAAAAATGGACAAGATGGAAGAACGGGCAATAGCAGCAGAAATAGAGGTAGAAGACTTAAAAAAGAAATTGGAGGAATCTAATAAAAAAACTAAAGAGACACAAGAATTACTAGCCCAAAAAATAGATATAATGGAAAATTATAACAGAAGAAATAACATAAAGATAGTGGGCCTTAAGGAAGATGTAGAAGGCAAGAATATGAAGGAGTTTATAAAAGAATGGATCCCTAAGGCCCTAGGATGTCCAGAACTACAGCAAGAAATGGAAATAGAAAGGGCACATAGAGCATTGGCCCCTAAACCACAACCACAACAAAAACCAAGATCTATTGTAGTAAAATTCCTAAGATATACTACAAGAGAAAAGGTGCTGGAGAAGACAATGGAAAAAGTAAGAGAGGACAACAAACCACTGGAGTATAAAGGGCAAAAAATCTTCATTTATCCAGATATAAGCTTTGAACTCCTAAAGAAGAGAAAAGAGTTCAATGCAGCAAAAGCGATTTTATGGAAGAAAGGATATAAATTTACACTGAAGCATCCTGCGGTATTGAAAATATTTATTCCAGGACAACAAAACAGACTATTCTCGGATCCAGAAGAAGCACGAAAATTTGCAGAACAATTACAAAAATAGACTGAGGGATGAAGACGGGTAATGAGAGCAAAAATTATCACGATTGATATGTATGTGGGTAAAGACAAAAATAGACTGAGGGATGAAGACGGGTAAGGAGGGTAAAAATGACCACGATTGATATGTATGCGGGTAAAGAGGTATAAGAGTGAATAGAGACAACGGGCATATGTGAAAGTAACTGTAATTAGAGGAAAACATAGAAAGTATAGACAAGAATTAATAAGGGAAGGTAATGGAATAGAGAGAATAAGGAGGGAACTAAAAGAGTGACCTTTGTGACATATAAAAAACGAAATCTTTTCTGGGGGGGGCTGGGTGGGGGGAAAAGAGCGGTCACTGCAAAATCAGTTGACGCTTGCGAGTGGATTCGCAAATCCAAATGGAGAGGGGAGATGTGGTTGTCCGACAAGGGATAAAGGGCAACTCAGGAGGGGAAGGGGAGATTGGGGATAAAGAAGATAGAAATAGGAGAATAAGGAAAATGTTAGATGTTGTAGGAATGTTGTCTGGTAAAGAGTTGAAAATAAGAAAACAGAAATGGAAAAGGAGGAAAGGTAATGATGGAAAAACGGAAAGAGAAGATAAACAAAATATAAAATGGCTACGCTGAACTATATGACTCTAAATATTAATGGAATACATAACCAAATTAAAAGGAAGAAACTACTAAATTTACTGAAAAAGGAAAAAATAGATATAGCATTTGTCCAAGAAACACATTTAACTGAAATGGAGCACAAGAAATTAAAGAGAGATTGGGTAGGACATGTAACAGCAGCATCGTATAATTCAAAAGCAAGAGGAGTGGCTATATTAATTAGCAAAAATGTGCCATTTAAAATAGAAGAGGAAATAATAGATCCAGCAGGGAGATATGTTATGATAAAATGTCAGATATATTCAGAGCTTTGGAATCTACTTAATATATATTCACCTAACGAAGAAGATCAAAAGTTTATGCAAGATATCTTTTTGAAGGTAGCTAATACGCAAGGGAACATACTAATAGGAGGGGATTTCAATCTGAATTTGGATCCAAATATGGATAAAACGGGGAAAAAAATTAACAGGAAGAACAAAGTAACCAAATTTATAATTAAATCAATGCAAGAAATGAAACTTGTGGACATATGGAGGAAACAAAACCCAAAAGAAAAGGAATACTCATACTACTCGACTAGACATAAAACATACTCAAGGATAGACCTATTCCTGTTATCAGCCCACATACAAGGGAGAGTTAGGAAAACGGAATATAAAGCTAGACTATTATCGGACCACTCACCCCTGTTATTGGCAATAGAGCTAGAAGACATCCCTCCAAGAATGTATAGATGGAGATTAAACCCCATGCTACTTAAAAGACAGGATTTTAGAGAATTTATTGAAAAACAATTAAAAATGTACTTTGAAGTAAATACGGAATCAGTGGAAGATAAGTTTATACTATGGGACGCAATGAAAGCATTCATTAGAGGGCAAATAATAAGTTATGCAACCAAGATGAAGAAGGACTATAATCAGGAAACAGAGCAGTTGGAAAGGGAAATAATAAACATAGAAAAAAAATTAGCAATAAAGGAAGATACAACCAAAAGAAGAGAATTGGCGGATAAAAAAATAAAATATGAAACATTACAAACATATAAGGTGGAGAAGAATATAATGAAGACAAAACAGAAATATTATGAACTAGGGGAAAAAACACACAAAATCCTAGCATGGCAGCTTAAGACAGAGCAAACTAAGAAAACGGTATTGGCAACAAGGAAAAAAGACAAACAAATTACATATAATCCAAAAGAAATTAAGGAAAACTTCAGAGAATTCTATGAACAATTATACCGAACCGAAAACGAAGGGAAAGAAGGGAAAATAGATGAATTTTTGACTAAAATTGAACTACCAAAACTACAAATAGAGGAACAAAATAAATTAACAGAACCATTTGGAACAGTAGAAATACAAGAGATAATAAAAAATTTACCAAATAATAAGACACCAGGAGAGGATGGACTCCCAATAGAATTCTACAAAACATTTAAAGACCTAATAATACCGCCCCTCCTGGATGTAATCAACCAGATTGATGAGACACAAAACTTACCAGATTCATGTAAAACAGCAATAATTACAGTGATACTAAAACAAGGGAAAGATCCACTCTCACCAGCGTCATATAGACCAATATCTTTGCTAAACACAGATTATAAGATAATAGCTAAACTATTAGCGAACAGATTAGCAGAACAGGTACCGAAAATGGTAAATTTAGACCAAACTGGATTTATCAAAAAAAGACGCACAACAGACAATATTTGTAAATTTATTAACTTAATTCATGCAGTAGAAGGAAATAAAGCACCGGCAGTAGCAGTTGCTTTAGACGCAGAGAAGGCCTTCGACAGAGTAGAATGGAATTACTTGTTCAAAGTATTGCAAAAATTCAGTTTACCGGAGAAGTATATTAATTGGATTAAAGCATTATATAAGGGACCGTTAGCGAAAGTGACAGTAAATGGACATGTATCAAAGCAATTTAACTTAAGCAGGTCAACGCGGCAGGGATGCCCACTATCACCATTATTGTTTGCGCTAGCTATAGAACCACTAGCAGAATCGATAAGAAGAGATAATAATATAAAAGGAATAAAAATAAAAGACAGGGAATACAAAATCAGTCTGTTTGCGGATGATGTGATAGTGTACTTAACAGAACCAGAACTATCAATAAAAGAACTATATAAGAAATTGAAGGAATATGGAGAAGTGTCGGGATACAAGATAAACGTAAATAAAAGTGAAGCAATGCCTATGAATAACGCGGATTTCTCAAAATTTAAGGAGGAATCCCCATTCAGATGGCAAACGCAGGCAATAAGATACCTAGGTGTGCAAATAAACAAAAATCTAGGCCAATTATATAAACTCAATTACAATCCACTAATGAAAAAACTACAGGACGATTTAGAGCATTGGAAAGAGCTACCACTAACACTGATAGGAAGGATAAACTGTATTAAAATGAACATTTTTCCAAGGATACTATACTTATTTCAGGCATTGCCAATACAACTGACAGAAAAATTCTTCAAAGAGTTAAAGAAAATAATAAGGAGATTTTTATGGAGAGGGGGGAAACCGAGGATAGCACTAGACAAATTAACAGAATGGTATAAACAAGGAGGCTTACAATTGCCAAACTTCAAAAATTATTATAGAGCCGCACAATTAAGGTACCTATCAGATTTTTATCAAACAAGGGAAAAACCAGACTGGACGAGACTAGAATTAGATAAAATAGGGGAAAAGATACCTGAACACATATTATATAAATGGGACGAAAAATTGGTACAACATAGAACTTCTCCAGTAGTACACCATCTCCTCAATATATGGAAGAAGATACATGTAGAAAGAAATAAAATAAATTACCAAATACCAAAACTAATATTGACGCAAAATAAGCTACTCCCTTTTACAATAGACAACCTTGCCTTTAGAAAATGGGAAAAAAAAGGGATTAAAAGAATAGAAAATTGTTTTTCAGGAAGTAGATTCTTATCCTTTGAACAAATGAGAGATAAGTACAATATAACGGGAGATACAGCGCTGGCATATTACCAACTGAGATCCTACTTGAAAGATAAATTAGGAAGCAACTTGAGTTTACCAGAGGGAAGTAACCTTGAATATGTGATTACAGATACAATGTTAATCAAAAGATTTATAAAAAATATGTATATTAAACTGCAAGAAAAGGAAAATGAGGAAACAAATGGTAAAACTAAACAAAAATGGGAACAAGATTTAAATATAAAGATAAAAAAGGAAACATGGGAGAAGTTATGCTCTGGAACGATGAGAAATACAATAAATACGAGGCTGCGTATGATACAATATAATTGGTTACACAGACTATACATTACACCGCAAAAGTTAAATAAATGGGACCCAACAGTATCTGATAGATGTTTTCGATGTAAAAAAGAAAGGGGAACAACAATTCATGCAATCTGGACATGTGAGAGAGTAGAAAAATTTTGGGATGATCTCAATCAGATATTAAATAAAATAACAGAAAACAATATACCAAAGAATCCAGAGATCTTTCTCCTAAGTAACATAAAAAATAAAGAATTTGGAATTGACTTGGAGGATGCACAAAAAAGATTTGTTAAGATAGCCCTAGCTGTAGCAAAAAAATGTATTATGTCAACCTGGAAATTGGAAGATAATTTGAAAATACAACAATGGTATATAGAAATGAATAAATGTATTCCATTAGAAAAAATAACATATAGTTTAAGAAATAATATTGAAATATTCGAACAAGTATGGGAGCCTTACATTAAATACAATAGCGAAAACCTACCGGGAACAAACATTACCTAAGTTGATGGAAGGAGAAGAGAAGAAAAAAATGGACTCAGTAGAATTTCTGGTGTATTTTTGTTGAATGACAACATTGTCTAACTGAATTAATGCAACCTAGATTGTATAACTAAAATGGATGAGAGGGGGGAGGGATGGGGGGGTGGCTTGGGAGGAGGGAGGGGGGAGGGAGAAAAAGTCACTGTAAATGTGTGGAAAAGAAAAAGTGTATATCATGGCTATTGTGATTTATGGTGTGAAAAATAAAAAATTTAAAAAAAAAAAAAAAAAAAAAAAAAAAAAAAAAAAAGATATTTTCAAGTAAAAATAATAATACTCATCAGTTTATCTGTAACTGCAGTGGAGCATTAATCAGGCTGCCCGAAATTCAATGTACTTCACTAGGCAGCGTGACTTGTTGGATAAAGGTCAGCTATTTGGTATGTTGCAAGCCATTATATTTCAATTACATCAGCAAAAAAATTCTATAGTGTATTAAATGTTGCATGAAATAGTATCCATGCTAATGTAAAAGTAATCTACTAGAAAGGGAACCCGCAATGAAATTATATAGAAGTGTGTTTTGAGAAAATGCTGTAGCAGGTTCTTTCCTCCCTGTCTGCTTAACTGTTTTTCTTCATCCAGCTATTTATTGATCTTTCTGCCTAGATTTCTTCCTTGGCAAGACATATACAATTCCATGATCTGGAATGGTGGCAGCAAAAATGATGAGAAATCAGGCGAACACAAACCAGTCCTCACCGAGGGGTCAGCAGTGGAAAAGTTACGAACTTCAAATTCCTGGGTGTCAACATCTCTGAAGATCTAGCCTGCGGGCTCCATGAGAATGCAATCATGAAGAAGGCTTGCCAGTGGCTATACTTCATGAAGAGTTTGTGGAGACTTGTTCTGTCACCAAAGATTCTTACAAATTTCTACAGGTGTACCGTGGAGAGCAGTCTGACTGGTTGCATCACTGTCTAGTATGGGGGTGGCAATGCACAGGACAGAACAGGAAACTACTGCAAGGTTTTGAACTCAGCCAGTACCATCATGAGCCTCAGTCTACACTCCATTAAGGACATCTACAAGACACAGTGTCTCAATAAAGCAGCCTCCATCCTCAAGGACCCTCACCACCCAGATCATGTTCTCTTCTCAGGCAGGAGATATAGGAGCCTGAAGACGAGCACCCAGTGGTTCAAAAACAGCTTCTTCCCCTCTACCATTAGATTTCTGAATGGACAATTAAGCACAGACACTACCTCTCTTTCTCTTCTTTTGCACTAATTTATTTTAAATGTAATTCATAGCAATTTTGCATCCATGAAGCTGCAGCAAAACAATGAGTTTTGTGACATGTTCATGACAATAAGTTTTGATTCTGAAATTCTTCTAAAATATTTACATGAACAAGTGCAATTCAATGGCATTTGTACTGCATTTGCTTTTTAAAACAATGCCCACTTGTGAATTGAAAGAATGCATGCTTCAAGATTAAATGTCCTCCAGAGAGATTCATTTTATTGTAGTCACAATGCATTTGCTGCAAAACAATTTTCTGACAGATATTCTTTTCCCATATTCTAATGTTTCTAATCCAGAACAAAGCCATCCAGCTGATTGTAACTTTGTTGGCACATTTTTTATAACTGCCTAAAGTGAACACCATATTCCCATCTTCAGTTCCAATCGTCTCTATCCCAAGCAGTCTTCATACAGGCCATCCCTGAGTATCAAAGAGGTTCCATTTTTACTGATTTCCTTAAGTAGATTTTTCAGTAAATTGGAAAGCACACAAAAATCACTCAAAATGGTAACCGTACTGTTGCTTGGCTTATAATGAATGGCATCAAAGGCACATGAAATTGATAAAATGGAATATTGACTCAATCTGGAAATTCAAGGTTCAAATTCCATTCAGTGTCATGTTTGCAAAATACACAAGCATTGTTTTCCTTTCCTTGTCTTATAAATACCACAAAGGGAAACAGGTTTTGCATATTTTATGCACATTATAATAAATGGAATCATGAAACATGAATTTCCATTTTAAGTAATTATTACTTTTATCAATCTTATGTATTTTTAATTGTGTGTGTGCGTTTCTGTGTGAGTTTGTGTGTGCAAAAGAGAGAGAGAGGAAACTAGTTCGGCTGTTTGCAGGAATTTCATAGGAATGTACATCAGACTTGAATTTAGTAATGTTAAAGGGACTCAGACATGTTAGGAGAGCCTATAAGTTGAGTGTTCATAACCTGGAGATGGCTTGTTTTAAAATATTTTATACCACATTAATTTCCATAAAGAAATGACATAGAATTCTTTATTTGCTCTGTTAAACAGGTACAGGGTAAGTATTAGATTGATATAGAAATCTTGAAAGCAACAAAATTGAGGAAATTGCACTTTAAAAATAATTAGGGCAGCTTTCATTCAATTATTCTGTTGAAAAAAAGCTGAAGAATGCTCAGTCTGATTGGAGACATTGCCATGAGGAATCATGAAAAGTGGGTCACAGATTTAAAATAAAGCTCTTCATGGTTGCCAGAGAACAGCAGAGAGAAAGGCTTCTATGAAAGTGTCAGAAAACACAGAGGACGGAAGGACATGTCTCTCCTTTGGCTACACTGATCCACCACCCCCAACCCCTCATTCCCCCACCCTCCAGCCCTGTCTGATCATTCTCCCATATTGATTCCCATGCTGCAAATAACCCCATTGTCCCTGGAAAAGGCACAGGCTCATTCATCATGCAAAGATCACAGAATATCTGTTCCATGCAGAATTTTATAAATGTACACTAAACACTATGAAACCCAGCAAAGATATATAAAAAATTACGTGCAGTGTTGAAATCTCAGAGACATTGGCAGCCAGCAGTATGTCAATGACCCAATCAGGACCCTTTTGTTCAGTTCTCATAGATAACCTGATGCAGTACTTACGACTTATTGTTCAAGGAGTTATAAATGAAGTCTGTAGATTGCACATAAAAGTCCAGTTTCTGTCAGAAAGATAGAGGTCGGCATTACCCCTGTTGATGACATCATTGTGCGTGCAAATAAAAGGGGTGAAATGTAAAAGTACACCAAAGTGAATCAGAAGTGCTTGTTCTAGTTTTCCAATGGATGATTCTTCCACCAGATAAGATGACTATAATGCAAGCGACATGCACAAAGTTCATTGTATTTATGTCTTGTGCTTAAAACTCAATACAAATTAGTTCACTTTCTTGGCAAATGTCAGAATTCAATCTTCATAACTAGAATTTTCTGACAGAGGTGAATCTCTTGTGTCGTCTATCGCTGGCTTTCAGTGTACATTATTATAACCAAAGGACGATATCTTATTGACCCAGGTCTCACTGCCTTCAGTCTGCCCACATTTGTATTCACGTGATCTGAATATGAAGAGTCTACTTTGTGAATCAGACATACCCCAGACCCTAGTAGTGCGGATTGCATAGTGCAGGCCCTCCAACTGTGTAATATAGAACATCTGCCCGCTAAACATCTGTCTAAACTTTGAGAGTTAGCATAGCCTCTAGCTTTGCCAGTTATCAAAGCTGCTTGGATCATTTAATGTTTTGAAAATCGTTCTGACATTTAGCCTTGTGAACAAATCAAACCAACTTTCTTGTCATCTGAATGAATAATTATAATCCGACAAAACAGCATTCTCCAGTCCTCAGTGCAAAAACATACAGACACATAACCAGACATAACACACATACAGACCATTAATACAAGTATTATCTCTATAAAAGTAAATAATTAAATACATGTTGTTTTGTACAAATAAGAGACTCAGAAGTTTAGTGTGAGAAGTTCCTTTGGTCGTTCAGCATTCTCACTGTCCATTGAAAGAAGCTGTTCCTCAGCCTGGTGGTGCTGGCTCTGATCCTCCTGTATCCCTTCCCTGGAATGGGACTTTATTGAAAGTGCTGGAAAGATTTGGATTAGGGCAAAATTTTAATCATGTGGCATTTACTCACCAACAACCTATTTACTGATAGCTAGTTTGGGTTCACCAAGACTCTTCAGTTCCAGACCTCATCACAGCTGGGGGACGTATGTATTGAAGAGTTGAAGTATGAGAGGCCAGCCATCAAATTAAGTCAGTACTTGAAGAAATATGGCATCAAGGAGCTTATTGAAATTGGAACCTATAGGCATCAAAGATCAGATTCATAATTCATACAAAGGAAGATCCCACTCCAGGGACATCACTGCAGAAGTTCATGGCAATGTTCCAATCAGATAAACTATGTTTAATTGCTCCATTTATGACTTTCCTTTCATCATACAATTGGATATGGAATTAATAAAGTGGCAAGTATCAAAAGCGCCAGCTAAGACAGCTTCCCCTAAGAGAGTCTAATCACTGGCCTCTGATATTCAGTGGCATTAGATTCAGATTTCAGATATATTGTCAAAATACAGACGTGTCATCGCATACAATCCTGAGATTCTTTTTCCTGTGGGTGAGGAAGAATTATCACTTATTGGTAGTGCAAATAAACTGTACAAAATGTATACATGTAAACAAATAAAGAACAATAAACAGATAATGAATGTAAAACTGTGTGCAATACAGAGAGAATTTTTTTTTTAAAAATCAATAAAATGCACAAGCAAGAGTTGTTAAATGAGTCCCTGATTGAGTTGTTGTTGAGGAGTCTGATGGTGGAGGGGCAGCAGCTGTTCCTGAACCTGGTGACATGAGTCTTGTGGCACCGAGACCTCTTTCCTGCTGGCAGCAGCAAGAACAGAGCAGGTGCTGGTTGGTGTGGATCCTTGAGGATTGCCGTTGCTCTCCAGCAGAGGTGCTCCCTGTAGATGTTCTCGATAGTGGGGAGGGTTTTGCCTGTGATGTCCTGGGCTTTCTGCACTACCTTCTGGAGGGCTTTATGCTTAGGGGTATTGGTGTCCCTATACCAGACTGTGATGCAGCTGGTCAGCACACTTTCCACCACACCTCTGATGAAATTTGCCAGTGTTTGTGGTGTCCGACCAAACCTCCACAAACTCCTGAGGAAGTAGAGGTGACAGTGACTATGAAAAACATACATCTGCTCACCCTCTCCTTCTCTGATCAACCAATGATCACTGGATTTTGTATCCCCTTCCTGTAGGTCAATAATCAGATCCTTAGTTAGCTTTAAAATTGACTTTTCAGACTCAAGTTTAAACTGAAATAGTTTTGGACTTTAACACACACACACATTTACATATAGTGGGGTTAAACTTAGAGTTAAGCTTAGAGATAACTAAGAAATATTTGACATTGTCCAGTGAATCTTGCACTGCTGTTCCTTTGTTAGTTCTAATAAAGTTTTATTAGTCCATAACACTGTTGGGGGAAACTATTCCACGGCGCCAGACCTTAGTCTTTGATGCCTTCCGACTGAAGGTAGCAGTGAGAAATCAGGACCAGGGTGATGGGATGTGTTATACTATTGGCTGCTTTCTTGAAGCTGCACGTTATTTTGTTATCCTCGCCATTTCAATTGTTATCCTCGCAGTCATGGCCTTGGCTTGCTTTGCCTTTGTCTGCTTTCCTGGGTACTTGAATTTATAAACCAGGCAGCAATGCAACCAATCAGTATATTTTCAACAGTATACCTATAGAAGTTTGATAGATTATTTGACCACATGCCAAATTTCAGATTTCTCCTGAAGAACACAATTGCTGCATTATGTTCCAGGAGAGATCCTCCAATATACAGGTGACCAGGAACTTGAAGGTACTAATTCTCTTCACTATAGTTCCTCAATGAAGACAAGTGTTCGATCCCATCCTTAATTCTTTAGAAGCTCCCTGATCTTGCTGATGTCAAGAGTAAGATTGTTGTTTGGAACCGAACAACCAAATTCTCGATCTCCATCCAATAGTCTGATGCGTCATCATCCATTATTCTGCCAACAATGGTGGTATCATCAGTGAATTAGGGCAGAACAGTTGGCATAGCGATTAACACAATGCCTTTACAGTGCCAGGGTTCAGGGGTGGGGTTTGAATCCCATACTGTGTGTAAGGAGACAAAACACACACTTCTCGTGTCTGCAGTAGCTCCGGTTTCCTCCCACTGTTCAAAATGCACTGGGGGTGTTGGTTAATTGGGAAGAAATTGGGTGAAACAGACTCATGGACTGAAATGGCCTGTTACCATGCTATACGTCTAAATTTAAAATGTAAAAAAAAATCAGAATTTATTGTCATGAACATGTCATTGTTTTGTGACAGCACCACAGTGCAAACATTTATTGAAACTACCTTACAAAATAAATAAAAATAGTGCAAGAAAAAGTCAAAATAAGGCAGTATTTGTGGTTCATTGTTCATTCAGGAATCTGAGGGGACGAAGCTGTCCTTGTGCCACCGAGTGCTCATCTTCAGGCTCTTGTACCTTTTTCCTAATGGTAGCAGAGTGAGGAAGGCATGGCCTGAGTGGGGGGGAGGGGGGGGTGTGGTCCTTGAGAACAGACACTGCCTTCTTCAGACACTGCCTTCTTCAGACACTGCCTTCTTCAGACACTGCCTTCTTCAGACACTGCCTTCTTCAGACACTGCCTTCTTCAGACACTGCCTTCTTCAGACACTGCCTTCTTCAGACACTGCCTTCTTCAGACACTGCCTTCTTCAGACACTGCCTTCTTCAGACACTGCCTTCTTCAGACACTGCCTTCTTCAGACACTGCCTTCTTCAGACACTGCCTTCTTCAGACACTGCCTTCTTCAGACACTGCCTTCTTCAGACACTGCCTTCTTCAGACACTGCCTTCTTCAGACACTGCCTTCTTCAGACACTGCCTTCTTCAGACACTGCCTTCTTCAGACACTGCCTTCTTCAGACACTGCCTTCTTCAGACACTGCCTTCTTCAGACACTGCCTTCTTCAGACACTGCCTTCTTCAGACACTGCCTTCTTCAGACACTGCCTTCTTCAGACACTGCCTTCTTCAGACACTGCCTTCTTCAGACACTGCCTTCTTCAGACACTGCCTTCTTCAGACACTGCCTTCTTCAGACACTGCCTTCTTCAGACACTGCCTTCTTCAGACACTGCCTTCTTCAGACACTGCCTTCTTCAGACACTGCCTTCTTCAGACACTGCCTTCTTCAGACACTGCCTTCTTCAGACACTGCCTTCTTCAGACACTGCCTTCTTCAGACACTGCCTTCTTCAGACACTGCCTTCTTCAGACACTGCCTTCTTCAGACACTGCCTTCTTCAGACACTGCCTTCTTCAGACACTGCCTTCTTCAGACACTGCCTTCTTCAGACACTGCCTTCTTCAGACACTGCCTTCTTCAGACACTGCCTTCTTCAGACACTGCCTTCTTCAGACACTGCCTTCTTCAGACACTGCCTTCTTCAGACACTGCCTTCTTCAGACACTGCCTTCTTCAGACACTGCCTTCTTCAGACACTGCCTTCTTCAGACACTGCCTTCTTCAGACACTGCCTTCTTCAGACACTGCCTTCTTCAGACACTGCCTTCTTCAGACACTGCCTTCTTCAGACACTGCCTTCTTCAGACACTGCCTTCTTCAGACACTGCCTTCTTCAGACACTGCCTTCTTCAGACACTGCCTTCTTCAGACACTGCCTTCTTCAGACACTGCCTTCTTCAGACACTGCCTTCTTCAGACACTGCCTTCTTCAGACACTGCCTTCTTCAGACACTGCATCTTGTAGATGTCCTTGTTGGAGTGATGACTGGTGGCCATGGTGTCGCAGGCCGACTTAACAACCCTCCGGAGTTTTTTTTTTCCTGTCCTGAGCATTGGCACCTCTGTACCAGACGGCAATGTTATAGATTGCCTTGATTGAATACGCTCCTGTTTTTTGGATGTGAATTCAAGAAGTTTGACCAAAAAAAAAGCATCACATACCAGCCTAACCATTTATTTCCTTCACTGCTGTTAGACTGTGGCAGCAACATGGCCACATATAACATAGATTAAGGTTACTCATCTGGGCTGTTCAACAGCATCTTCCTCTCCTTTCATTTCTGTCATCAAAATGGACACAAGCAACACGCCATATGGGGAAACATAAGGAGTTTTTCTCTCCTGGACACAAACCACATTTACACGAAACCATATTGCTAACCCTCTGTTAATACTGGATTCAGTCCCCTATCCAGCATCACGGTGAGAGTCCCTTCACAGCAGCTTCATAAATTGGTTCACTGTCACTTTCTTAAGGGCAAATACGTGAGGGGTCTTGCCAACTATGCACTTACTTGGCTTTTGCTGAGGAACATTTTCAGTTATGGGTAACATTTTGTTCTAATCATTATTATTTCATATGTTGGTATAAAAGGGTTAAAAGTAAATAATTCTCTGCCCTCATGAAGAATTTTGACAGCTCATTAGATGATTATGCAACAACAGACATGTCATTTCCAGCAAGTAGTTACGTCGATTTAGGTATAAATTTCAGTGAACATTTTTCTTTCTGGTGAGGGTAAGAAAACCATAAAGCAGCTGTCCTCTGATAATACGCCATTTCAATTGTGAAAGGAAACATTTCCCCCGTGATGGCCAGAGCAGTTAGATTTTAAATGAAAAGGTTTTTTTTTTTAAAGACACTTTCCAGTATCATTGAGCCAATTGAATGATACAATTTAATCCCTTTACACGACAGATATCAATTTTGTGCAGAAGCTGCTTTGACTGAAATTGCTTGGGTTGAAGAGAAAGAATCAATAGGCAAGTAATATATGTTCTGGAATGGACAGAATACAGGACAGAGACACAAATGATGCATGAAAAGAAGGAAAGAAGAAGGGAGAAATTGGAAGTTGCAATTCAAGAAGGAAGAAAATAAATAGCAAATGACCAGACTGAAATTAAGTGAGAGAGATAAAACATGAAAACACCGTGGTTGAAGTAAAAACTCAATGCTGGAGAAACTCAGGAGGTGAAAGAGTGTACTTTATATAGCAAAGGTAAAGGTAGGTCAGGGAAAATATCACAGCTGTGGTCAGGCAGGACATACCAGAGGGCTCATCTACTGAGGCTATATGCGTGGAAAGGTGTCACCACACTCATGGGGTTATGTTATAGGCGGGCCAATAGTCATTGAGAATTAGAGGAACAAATCTGTCTGTAAGGAGAAAGCAGACAATTGCAGGAAACATAAGGTTGTGATAGTAGGGGATTTTAATTTTCCAAATATTCACTTGGGACTTCCATACTGTAAAAGGGCTGGATGGCTGGGAGTTTGTCAAATGTGTTCAGAAAAGTTTTCTAAATCAATATATAAGCATACCAACTAGAGAGAATGTAATGCTGGATATCCTTTTAAGGAACAAGACAAGTCAGGTGACAGAAATATGTGTAGGGGAAACATTTTCAGCCCAGTGATCATAATGCCACTAGTTTCAAGTTAATTATGGAGAAAGATAAGTCTGGGCCTTGGGTTCGGATTCTAAATTGGAGCAAGGCTAATTTTGAGGAAATGAGAAAGGAACAAGAATGTGTGGATTGAAATAGGTTGTTTCAGGCAAGGATATGCAAGGTAAGTGGAGGACTTCAAAGATGAAATTTTGAGAGTACAGAATTTGTGTATTGCTGTCAGGATGAAAGGCAAGTTTAGAAGACATAGAGAACCTTATTTTCTGAGGGATATTGGGGACCAGGTTTGGAAGAAGAGAGTACGTTTCAAACGGTGGGAGGAAACCAGAGCCTCCTGGGAAATCCCGCACAGACATGGGGAGAACATACAAACTCCTTAGAGATAGCATGGGACTCAATCCCCTGTCCCAATTGCTGGCTCTGTAAAGGTGGTGCGCTAACCACTATGCCAACTGTGCCCGCCCCTAGGAGGAGGAAACTTGAGGGTAGATGAAGTGTATTCTCTGAAAAGATGTATCTGAACTATTTCCATTATAAGGCCTCATGATCCAACATTAATGTGGGCTGAGATTGGATGATCAAGAAGGTGTCTCGATCTTTGGCAAAAATACAATCATCGGAAATTAATGTTCTTTTCTGCAATTTTCAACGATGTAACAGGTGTTGGTTATGTCTGATACAGCTTAAATTTTGTTATGTTGGGCAGACTATATCATTCACATGCCCAACTCCAGACTCCTGAAATAGACACTCTATTTCTGTCAATGGGAAGTGATTACCTTGTTGTCAGAGGAAATGATTCAAGGTTTCCTCCTTTTAAAAAATGCACCAGTTGTACGGAATCTGTGTGGAGGAAATTTTGGGATGGTATTCAGGATGCCATGTATAAGAAGAACATAGAAATCTTGCATAAGCAGCAAAAGGAGCAGACTGGCACTCCCTGTTTGCCATTGCCTGCTCCATCTGTGGAAAAGTCTGCAATTCCTCACTGTGCTCATGGGCTACTTCAGAACCCACAGACTAGAGTGGAAGAGAGTGAGCTTTAATCCAAGGGTCCGCCTAAGAAGCACTTTATAATTTATATAAATATAAATAAATAATAAAAAGCATAGATTGTGAGGAAGTTAGCTGGGGAAGCTAGTGTAGAACTTGCAGGGACCTGGCAGACATATTTAGCATGTCCCTAACTTGGGTGAGGTTCCAGAGGATTGGAGAGTAGCCCAAATTGTTCTGTTGTTTATAAAAGAGTCTAAAAATAATCTGAGAAATTATAGGATTGAGAGCCTTTCATCAGTAGTGGGTAAATTATTGGAAGGTGTTCTAAGTGATTCATTATACAAATGTTGGGATAGACTTTGATTGGTTAGAGAAAGTCAACAGGGCTTTGTGCATGGTAGGTAGTATTTAACCATACTTAAAAAGTTTTTTTTTTTTTTTTTTTTTTTAAGTAGTTTCCAGGAAAGTTGATGAAGAAAAGACCATGGATGTTCTATACATGGGCTTAGTAAGGTCTTTGACAAGATCCCACGTGGATAGTTAGTCAGGAAGATTCATTTGCTCACTGGTCATGGTGAGGTGGTAAACTGGATTTGGCATTGGCTTCATGGGCGAAGCCAAAGAAAGGTAATGGATGATTGCCTCTCTGACTGAAGGCCTATGACTAGAGGAGTGGCTCATGGGTCACTGCTGGATCCATTGTGGTTTGTCATCTACAGTACATCAATGATCTGAATGATAATGTGGTAAATTGGATCAATGAGTTGCAGAGAACACAATAATTGGAGGTGTAGTGAACACAAGGAATGCTTTTCAAAGCTTGCAGGGGATCTAGACCATCTGGAAAAGTGAGCTGCAAAATAACAGATGGAATTCAATGCAGACAAATGTAAGATGTTACACTTTGGAAGGGCAAACCAAGGTAGCACATGTTAAATGGTAGGGCGCTGAGCAGTGTGGTAGAACAGAGGGATCTGGGAATAGATTCAAGAATCTTTTATTGTCATGTCACAAAATTGCATTTAAGCCTGCTGAAAGTCAGAGAAAGATTTCCCATGAGCAGAAATTTCACAGCACCGCTTAAATTCAGACAAAGGAGAAGCAAAAGAGAGTCCATTCAGAGTCACTGAGAGACCATGGATTCACTTTCAGTGCTCCTGCTGCCTCTGCCACTACATAGACTTCAGTCCAAACCATCAGCAACCCGAGTTCCAGATCCAAACCTCCAACATGATCAGGAAGCCTTCAGCACCCAAGGCCCATTGGGAGCCCTCCCTGACAGGCCCCTCTTCCACGTTGGTTCCAATACCTGGTACCATTGTGGCCAGTCTCAAGCCTGATGTGAGTGCCCTGACCACAAGTTGCCAGCAGCCTGCAGCCTATGTGGGTTCCTCGCCTCAAACTGCCAACAACCCACCTGTGTGTTCTTCAGCTGCGTAGCCTCTCGCTGATCTGCTGCCAATGGACACCATCTCATAGGGTCATCTCCTCTGATTCTCCTTCTCAAACAGGGGGACTTCTTTTTGTTTTCTGGTGCCCCTTGCCAGTTCTCTGCTCTCCAGAGGCTGCAACCCCTCGAGCTTGCTCAAAAAAACAAGCGTTGCCATCATGAGCACATTCCCCATGGTCACAGGATTTTAAAAACCCCACCAGATCCTTAAAAACATAATTTAAAGCCTGTATGGATACAGATATATAATTCTCTGAAAGTGATGTCACAGATAGATAGATCATAATGTTTTGTTTTGGCACACTGGCCTTCATAAATCAAAGTACTGAGTATAGGAGTTTGGATGTTATGGTGATGTTGTTTAAGTTATTGATGAGGCCAAATTTGAAATATCGTGTGTAGTTTTGGTCACCTAACTACAGGAATGATATCATTGTTTGAAAGAGTACAGAGGAGACTTACAAGGACATTGCTAGGATTTGAAGAACTGAGTTACACGGAAAGGTTAAACAGGTTTGAATTTTATTCCCTGAACATAGAAGAGTGAGGAGAGATTTGATAGAGGAATTAAAATTATGATGGGTATAGGTAGAGTAAATGTGACCAGTCTTTTCCACTGAGGTTAGGAGAGATAAAAACTAGAAGATGGAGTGTGGTGATATGTAATTACACCACTAGGTCACCAGGGGTCATCCCGGTGACCTTGTATATAAAGCAGTCCAGAGCTACAGTCTAGCCTTCCAGGATTGTCTCACAGAGAGACAAGACCTCTGAGTGTACATATTAGTTTATTAAAGCTGTCTTGTACGTGCACTGCTGGTGTGGTTGTTGTCATTACAATTTAATAAACTAATATCATAGCTACTAGGATGGAAGCTGCTTCTGCTCCGACGCACATTCCCGACCATCTGGAGACTCATCCTGAGGAATGGAATCCGGGGATGACCAGCATGCATGTGCATCTGAGAACAGAGATGGCGAGGGACCACTGTACTGGAATCATGGTGGAATGCAGGGAAGACCGCAGAAGTTCAATAGGACAGGTAAGAAACGGCCAAGAGCCCTGCCTGCCCATGGGTTCGCCGGTACAGGTGCCGCCGACCCTAAACCCCAGTCTGATCAGAAAGGGGCCACTACAAGCATGGGTTGAAGGATCTCCACAAGTCATGCTCCCGATCGCCACGTATGTGCAGAATTCCAGACCACTCCAGAGCCAGGGAAAGAGGATACCGCTACCATCACTCCCCCAGCAGCAGTTTCCCCAGTACCCGACGCTACCACTGGGATCCCCCCCAAGCCCGCTGCAAACATCCCAAAGCCAGAGACTCAGTCAACAGTCCCAAGCACCCAGGTTACTCCTTCAGCAGACACAAGCCCCACAGAGGCTCTACCAGCAGCTCCCAATACCCCAGGGTCTGCCCTTGCTACACCTAGACCCAGAGACCACGTGGAAACCGGGAACAACCCCTGGGGTGTCCCCACATTACCTAAGGGACCAGAGACTGAGGCTTAGCCATGTTCTGCGACCAGACAGGCTGAAGCTCAACCCCAGAAATCCCGGAGCTGGCACGCACTTCGGCCACTGGCAGAGATGCTTTCTGAATTATGTGGAGGGTGCTGAGACATTGGAAAAAGAGCTATTAATGCTGCTGTTAGTTAAGCTGGGAAACCACCCTTACTCCCTTATACAGGATGCCAGGTCCTACCAAGAGGCAATGAGCACTTTACAAAGGCATTACAGTAAAGGGCATAGTGAACTCCACTCCCGGTACAGTCTCATGACCAGGTCACAAGTAGGGGAGTCTGCCAGAGACTTTATACTCTCTCTAAAAGACCTGGCGAGAGGCTGCAACTTTAAAGCAGTATCAGCCCAGGAGTATGCGGAGGACCTTATTAGGGACAGAATCTACTGAGACGAGACATTGATTGCTGGAGAAAGGAATGGTGGGGCTAGATGAAGCAGAGACTATGGCAGAAGCTTTAGAAAGCACCGGGAAAGAATTGGAGGAGTATTCACGGCACCCTGGGGCTGGGACAAATGTCACACCTCTGGATTCTCTTGCCCCACAAAAATAAAAGAATGGTGCCTCACAGGAATTCACAGCAGCAGCAGCACCTTGAGGGTCCCAAGTGCTTTTTCTGTGGACAAAGAAAGCACCCCAGAGCCCTCTGCCCTGCCAGAGAAAATGTCTGTTTCAACTGTGGAAAACGTGGGCATTATGCAAAAGTCTGCAGAAGCCCCAAGGCCACAGCCAAGGCCCATTCTCATGCTAATGAGAGGCAGGAAAGCTCTTTCTCCACAGACAAACAGAGAAGAAGAATGCCATGTGCAGCCGGCCATCTTAGACAAATGCTACGGAGCAGAGGACACAGTCTTCAGGAGACGAATATGTCGCCGAGTACTATCGGATGGAAGGACACATCAGACTTGCTTCCCTACGTATGAATCAGGCGAGTCCACACAATTTATCTGATGCCACTGTGTGCATCAAAATTAATGATGTGAGGGTAAATTGCTTCATAGATAGTGGAAGCACTGAAAGTTTTATTGACCAGGGGTTAGTCAACCGCCTTGCCCTCCCCACACGCCCGAGAGAGCACCGGATCCCGTTAGCAGCCAGCAGCTTTGCGGCTGAGGTAAAACAGTTTTGCAGGATTACTCTAGAAATCCAGGGCACAAAATGCGAAGGGTTCAAATTACTAGTACTCCTTCACCTCTGTGCCCCGGTACTACTGGGGTTAAATTTTCAGTGCCAGTTAGAAAGCATTACAATAGTGCCCAACGGGCCTTACCCCTCCCCCCCCCCACAACTACGCCTTACAAAGAAACAACACTGCAGCCTGTCTGTCCTGAACATAGAACCCCCTCCACTGTTAATACACCTGACCGCAGAGTGCACACCAATACCCACAAAGAGCAGGAGGTACAGCCCGAGGGACAGAGCCTTCATTAGGACAGAGGTCCACAGGCTACCACATAGATCAGAGCACCAGCCCCTGGAGAGCCCAGGTGGTTGTAGTAAAGTCAGGAGAAAAATTACACATGGTAGTGGATTACAGTCAGACAATCAATAAATTTACACAACTAGATGCCTACCCCCTGCCACGCATAGCAGACATGGTCAACAACATTGCACATTACAGGGTGTTCTCCACCATAGACCTGAAGGCAGAATAACCACCAACTGCCCATTAGAAACAGCGATCGCATTTACTCGGCATTTGAGGCAAATGGCAG
Source organism: Narcine bancroftii (assembly GCF_036971445.1). Classification (NCBI taxonomy): domain Eukaryota; kingdom Metazoa; phylum Chordata; class Chondrichthyes; order Torpediniformes; family Narcinidae; genus Narcine; species Narcine bancroftii. Next base: position 18,300,050 of record NC_091477.1, read on the forward strand.
GCTGTATCAATTTCTGTGACTTCCTTTCGGTGTCACCAATGGAGTGTCCCTGTTCCAGAGAGAAATAGACCGAATAGTAGATAAGTTGCAACTGAAAGTGGTGTTCTTCTACTTAGACAACATGACAATCTGTGGCCACACTCAGGAGGATCATGACACAAATTTACAACGCTTCCTCCAGGCAGCTGAGGAAAGGAACCTTACATACAACAGGGACAAATGAGTCTTTAACGACAGGAAGTTGCCAATCCTGGGCTATGTAGTGTAGAATGGGGAAATCAGCCCAGAGCCAGCCTGTATGCGCCCTCTCCTAGACCTCCCAGTGCCACAGACACCGAAAGCACTAAAAAGGTGTTTGGGACTGTTTGCTTACTACGCCCAATGGGTCCCCAACTACGTCGACAGGGCCTGCCCACTTATAAAAGCCTCAGCTTTCACACTGTGCCCAGCAGCCACCAGAGCATTCAGGGACATTAGGGACCATATCACTAAAGTTACCATGTGGTCCATAGATGAGTCGATCCTGTTTCAAGTAGAAACGGATACATCCGATGTGGCTCTAGCAGCCACCCTAAACCAAAATGGACGACCAGTGGCCTTTCCCTCACAAACCCTACAGGGGTCAGAGGTAAGACACTCAGCAGTAGAGAAGGAGGCCCTAGCCATTGTGGAAGCAGTAAGGCACTGGCGACATTATCTGACATGCAAACATTTCACCCTCAACATTTCACCCTCGTCATGGACCAATGGTCTGTGGCTTTTATGTTCGATAACCAGAACAGGGGGAGAATTAAGAATGACGAAATCCTGCACTGGCAGATAGAATTATCTACATTTATCTATGACATTTTATACTGCCCTGGGAGACTCAACGAGCCCCCGGACGCACTGTCCAGAGGCACTTGTGCCATCCTTAACCACATGTTCCAGTTGCAGAGCTTGCACAATGAGCTGGGCCTCCTGGGGGGGGGTTCACTAGACTGTTTCACTCCATTAAAACCCAAAACCTCCCATTTTCAGTAGAGGAAGTGTGGTCAGTGAACAAGAGCTGCCCCATCTGTGCAGAATGCAAACCACAATTTTACCGGCCAGACAAAGCCACCCTGATAAAAGCTACCAAGCCTTTCGAGCGCCTCAGCCTGGATTTTAAAGGCCCGCTCCTGTCCAATAATAGAAATGTCTATTTCCTAAACGTAATAGATGAATATTCCCGTTTGCCCTTTGCAATCCCGTGTTCTGTTGTATCAGCAGCCACTGTTATAAAATGCCTCCAACCCATCTTCACCATATTTGGTACCCGAACGACATACACACAGACAGGGGTGCTGCATTCATGAGCATGGAAGAACAGCAATACCTGCATGAGAGAGAGCTTGCTACCAGTGCACTACAAGTTACAATCCCAGGGGGAATGGACAAGTCGAAAGGGAAAATGCCACTATCTGGAAAACGGGTCTCTTGACCTTAAAAGCAAAAGACCTGCCTGTTACTAGATGGCAAGAAGTGTTGCCAGAAGCCCTACACTCTATATGTTCTTTGTTGTGTACTGCCACTAACATGACCCCACATGACCGTATCTTTTCTTTCACAAGGAAAGCCATGACGGGCACAGTGCTGCCTAAATGGATGATGACACCGGGACCTGCTCTCCTCCGGAAGCACTGCAGACCCCACAAAGCAGACCCACTGGTGGAGCAGGTGGAGTTGAGGCACACAAACCCTCAGTACGCCTTCGTCACATTCCAAGATGAAAGAGAAGATTCGGTAGCCACCAGGGATCTCACACCGGCTGGATCCATGAGCAATGCGGAGGAAACACAGATGTCTATGGATCAACAAGGAGCGCAGCGGCAGTCACTAGAACAGTCACCCCAGAAATCAGGACCCTGGGCACACCCACCCCACAAAATATCACCACCCTAGACTCGGTGGCAGGACCTAATCCCATACAAGTGGATCCCCAGCCCACACGGCCACATGACCAGCCAGTATTTCGCACTCCCACACCTCCACCAAGAAAGGCTGAAAGGCAGACCACACTCCCCACCCCTATACCACTACCGAGGAGGTCCAGACGGCAATGGAAGCCATGGAAAATTTTGGACTTATGAAATTACAAACAAGGGAAGGGGGGGAAATAATTTTTTAGGGGGGGGCATGAATGTGGTGATATGTAATTACACCACTAGATCGCCAGGGGTCATCCCGGTGACCTTGTATATAAAGCAGTCCAGAGCTACATTCTAGCCTTCCAGGTTCGTCTTGCAGAGAGACAAGACCTCTGTGTATATATTTGTTTATTAAAGCTCTTATACCCGCACTGCTGGAGTGGTTATTGTCAGTACAAGGGGGTTAAAGATGAAAGAAGTTTAAAGGGAACATGAGGAGGAACTTCTTCACCAAAAAAGTGGTGTGTGGAATGAGCTGAAGTAGTGAATGAGGGCTCAATTTTGACATTTAAGAAAAATTTGGACAGGTACATCAATGGGAGGAGAATAGAGGGAGTTGGCCTGGGTGCACGTCAGTGGGACTTGCAGAATAATAGTTCAGCAAAGACTAGATGGTAGGAAGGGCCTGTCTCGGTACCATGGTGTTCTACGGTTGTATGGTTCTTTTATAACAACAGCAACCTGGGTCGAATCCAATGCTGAATGTCAGGAGTTTGCATATTCTCCCTGTGTTTGAGTGGGTTTCCTGTGGGTGCTCCCATTACCTCTCATTTTCCAGAGACGTACAATGTTAGTAGGTTAATTGGTCACATGGGTGTATTTGGGCAGTGAGGGGTCATGGGCCAGAAGGGCCCATTACCATGCTATATCTCTAACCTATTTTGTAAAGACAGGTAGCACTTGGAATAGAGAAGGAAGTGACATTTCCTTAGAAACATTACCTGTCAATTATTTGCATTGCAAGGTACATGTTATGTTTATATTTGATAAGTAGTTTCATGTGATAAGGTTCATTAGACAACATGAAGAAAGACTTGCCACTTTCTGGATTGATGATCACAAGCAAGTTGCTCAACTTGGGGTAGTAAAACTAATCATGAGAACCATGTGAGATCTACATCATATTATCAGAGTAGAAATTTTGTAGGTCAATGACTCCAAGGGAGCAGATTTTCTTTTTCATTTTGGCATAATTATTAATCAGCATCTTGCAAAGCCATATTGTACCTTTGAGGTGCCAGATTCACTGAGGTGTGGAGTGTAATAGATGGCACTCATGTATCATTGCAAGCTCCTGAAGTGACTTGCTAATATTCCTGACTTTCCAGAATTAGAATCAGAATTTATTGTCATGAACAGCTCATGAAATTCAGTGTTTTGCGGCAGGTAGCCTCATAGTTAGAATATGAATGTTTGCACTATCTTACAAGATTACTATAAATAAAAAAAATGGGGGATGTGGCATGATGGCATAGGTGGGACACCTCTCCTGGCAGAACTAATTAAAACTGGACTTCATATAAAAAATATTTTTTTTTATATAAACATCAGTTTTTTTTTATATTTGACAACAGTAATTATGAGAAAAAACTAGAGTCCAGACAGTGAAGAAAACGACTTCTAAGCAAGCAACAGGTACAAAAGATTTGGGCCCTGGAGAGTCGATTTCTCTTCCTCCAAGATAGTTGCAACAGGTCCCAGCCAAGATCCAGGTAACACCAGCGCCACCTCCCCGGGGAACCAAGGAAGATGGCGCTGGAGTTTGGAAACAGCAGTTCCAGCCTCTTGAGCAGGGCCAATCGCACATGCGCAGGGCACAAGTCAACAATCAACTCTTCCGTTTGGTGACATTGAGTGTGAGGTTGTTGTTTGTGCACCATTCAGCCAGGTTTTCAATCTCTCTTCTGTGTACTGACTCATCAACCCTTTGTATACAACCCACCACCGTGGTATCGTCAGCGAATGTCTAGTTGGTGTTGTACTGAGCCACAGTCATAGGTGTAAAGTGAGTAGGGCAGGGGGCTAAGAACAGCCCAGTGGTTTTCTGGTACTGATGGAGATTGTGGGGGAGATGTTCTTACCAATCCTTGCTGACTGTGGTCAGCCCTGGTGAATCGGACCTTAGTGCTTTGTTACATGCAGCTATATTACTCATTTTGATATGCAGGAAATGTCCCCCACATTCCTCTAAAAAAAATTGTAGTGACAAAGAAACTAAAAAAAAAATCATAAAATTAAAGGCTGCAGGCAAATTTCTTCCCTGGTTCCAGCAGATAGTTGGTTCTATTTCAGGAGATCTGCATTCCTGATTCAATTATCTAACACCAAATTTGATTCCCGAGACAGCTATCACCATGCGCCTTCTGGTTCAACTCTTCCTCCATCCAAAAATGGCACTTTTACCATCCATTAAAATAGTAATGAAAGATTGAAGGCTATTGGTGTTCAGAAGTATCTGGATGTACTTTTGGAGAATAATATGCAAGTTTAGAGAGGCAAGCAATGTGTTGGTCTATATTGCAAGAGAATTTGAAGTGCAAGGTGTGTTTGTGTGCTTGTTGGACTTGTGCACTAAAGGCATTGGCCATGCAGCAGTGAGATTAGTTGTAATGCAAAACACAAGCACTGTTCTAGCAACATTGGGCCACTTGTGCTCCAAATAAACAATACAGGCCACACTCTAGAAAATGGTTCCCTTACAGAGGGGAAGGAGACCAACTGTGCATAAAACAGCTTTCCTGCATCTTACTTAATAGGACAAAAAAAAAAGAAAATGGGCAGAAAAGATTCATCAGAATGTTACCAGAATTGGTGGACATTAAAGAGAGGCTGAAAGCAAAAATTAGATACATCTGATTGGGGCAGTGGGTGGCGAGTGAATTTCAGAGAGGATACAAAATCATAAAGGACATAGATAAGGTAAATAATCAGTTACTTCTTCCCCAGAGTAGCAAATCAAAAACTAAAGGGCATAGAGAGAAAATATTGAATAGGAACATGAGGGGCATTGTTTCACACAGATTGTGGTAGATAACTTTTTTTTTGAAAAGACAGACTGCACAGAAACAGTCCATTTCAGCCCACAAGTCCATCCCACCCAATTTACATCCCATTAAGCTACACTGCCAATATTTTTTGAATGAAAAGAGGAACTTGGAGCCCCCCCGCCAGAGAAAACCCACACAGACACAGGAAGAACGTACAAACTCCTTAAAGAAAGCACACAATTTGAACACTGGTCCAGTGTCCCAATCACTGATACTGTAAAGGCATTGCATTAACTGCTACACCAACCATGATGCCTTGGAATGGTTCAGAAGATTATGGGCTGCATGCAGGAACATGGAACTGGCTTGGGTGGATAACATGATCAGCATAGACAGGTTGGGCTGAAGTCCTTCATTGCAAGCTATAGAACTATATGACTCTAATTCAGCAATGGCGACAGCTCTGCCCATGATTCAGGGGAGCCTTCCTTTATAAAGGAAGATTGGGAAAGGACTCAAATGCTTTGATTCCTTCTTGGTTTGTTCATCTACATATTATAAAAATGGATTTTTGCTTTCATGTCCTTCTCAGCACTTTCCCTTTCAGTTCAATCCAAGCCATCCAAAGATATTCACAAGTAATTTATAATCTCTACCCATTATTGTGAATCAAATTAGCAAACATAGTTTAGAAGATGAGTCCCTAGGTTGCACTAGGCCTTCTAGAATGATGCATCAGGAAACTAATGAGGGAAAAAGGCTTTATTAAGAAATTAATTTAAGCAATGAGGCAGGACTAATTAGTGATTACATAGTACGGGAATCATAGAACATTACAGCACAACAGAGGCCCTTCAACCCACAATGATGTGCCAACACATATATACCTACCAAAAAAAAAACTGAACCCTTCTTACCTCATAATTTTCAATTTTTCTTCCATCAGTGTGCCTGTTTGAGAGTTTCTTAAATGCCCCTATCATTCCAGCATCCACCACCAAACCTGGCAATGCATTCCAGGCACCCACAACTCTTATGTATAAAAAAAAAACTTACCCCTGATATCTCCCCTAAACTTTCCTCCCTTTACTCTGGGTAAAATTACCACAATATAATACTGGAAACTAAACTTTGCATGAAAATTAGGTCACTTTTCTGAGTTTGAACAGTTGACTGCCTTGCCAAAGGTAAATGGCATATTTTGATTAAACCCTTTACCAATAGGTGAGCAATGGCAAGCTTTTAAAGAAATATTTCAAAATGTTCAGCAAATTTATGCTCCTTTGTGACATAAGTATTCCATTAGAAAGGCAATCCATCTGTTGTTAATTACACTATTAGATTAAAAACAGGTATTCCTAATGATTGCCAAGAAAACATTAGGACCAAGATTAACAATGTTATTACTAATGAATGGAAAATAGATTATTAGCATAAATGAAGAAAAAGCACAAATAAAGTAAGAACTCCAACAATGAAGTTAAAATTAAGGCAAACAAAAGATGTGTGATTGATTGGGACAATGACCATTATGGCGACTATTGTGTTTCTGAGATGATGAACAAATATTCTTATATATTATTCTACATATGCCTGGATTTAAATTCTATGATATACATTGGTGCTTATTTAGATACAGGAGAAATTTGTTGGACAGCTGAACACCATTCCTTTAAATTTAAATTCATTTACTGCACGGTAAAAACTGATTCCGGCAATTTAAACTCGTGCCACCCAATTTCATCCAAATTAACTGACAACCTCGTATATTTTGGAGGGTGGGAAGAAACTGGAGTATGCAGACAAAACCAATGCAGACCCAAGAAGAATTTACAAACTAACTATAGACAGAACTGGATTTGAACCTAGATCATTGGTGTTGTAATAGCATTGCACTAACCATGCCACGCAGGCGAAGGGGCCAGGGTTTTACAGAAGTGAGCTCGGATATCTTCTTTCTATCTTTGGCTTGGCTTCGCGGACGAAGATTTATGGAGGGGGTAAATATCCACGTCAGCTGCAGGCTCATTTGTGGCTGACAAGTCCGATGCGGGACAGGCAGACACGGTTGCAGGGGAAAATTGGTGGTTTGGGGTTGGGTGTTGGGTTTTTCCTCCTTTGTCTTTTGTCAGTGAGGTGGGCTCTGCGGTCTTCTTCAAAGGAGGTTGCTGCCCGCCGAACTATGAGGCACCAAGATGCACGGTTTGAGGCGATATCAGCCCACTGGCGGTGGTCATGTGGCAGGCACCAGTGATGTTATAATCACATTTCCAAATCTGAATATAATCTTCAAAATTACAAAGCAAAAAAATGTATTTTAAATGTATAAATTTAAATATATATGTTTGAAAAATCACTTAGGTGTGTGTGCATGCATGAATTTTATGTGTGTGAAAGAACAATCTCATTCCACCTTAATAAACCTTTTGTGCTCTTTTAAAAATATATGTATAGATGATATAAATAACATACCTTTAAACGTTCAGATAATTCATTCTATTATTTGTAGATAATCCTTCATTGATAATTCTACCTGAATTTAATGTCTCAAAATTCAGACTATGCATTTTCACCTTGTTCACTCTGGTAATGATTTTAACATGGAGCATAAATTTGTCTTATTTTATCTGGCTCTTTCTGCATTTAACCAAATGAAGTTTTCTGCTTCAATGAATAGCTACAAGGTAGAATGTAGAGGCTGTTTATTCTTCCAACAAATATATTGAAAGTGCATAAATTCAAACGCAGCGCATCGAGGCAAAATTCAATCGATGGCTGCTAACTTAGATGCCATTTTAACTCCTCCAGACTATTTTTTTTTCTTTCTTCTTTCTGGACTCACAAAGATGATGTACATCAAAGTAAATGTTAATGCATAATATGTGCTTGATTGATATCACATATTCTTGATTCTGTTAATAACCCAAGAACCAAGTATCTTTACATTAATGTGCCCAATATTTGACCCCGATCAGCCTCATTGCTCTGGGTGAAGCAGTTTTTTTCTCAACCTCATTTTAAGACAGTATCTCTTGCTTCTGGGAACCCCATTGAGAGGAAGCCTGACTTTTAAACAAATTGTTAAGCCTCATTAGAACCCTGCATGTTTCAACGAAATTGTTTTACACTTTTCCAAACTCTACAGAATTTCAATCTAATCTTCTTGATCTCTCATCATGTAACAAACTTGCCATCCTTAGAATCAGTCTGTTGAGTCTTTACTGCACTTTTTATTCATTGGGGAGATTGTGTCACTACATACATTTCAACTATGATCTCACAGGGCTCCAAACAATTTTCAATCACCTGGCTTTGCTTTTGTAATCAAATTCTCTAGCCCTTCTAATTGCCTGCTGCTTCTGTCAGCTAGCATCTGTGGTAAGTGAACATTAATGCTTTTCACTTTTCCACACTGACAAAATATTCTGCCTTTCCATTTTTATTCACAATATGACGGCTTCACTTTTTTGCAGATCATGTTCCATCCACTGTGTCAGCTCCCATTTATTTACCTGTTTATATTCCTTTGGAATCTCTGCACAATTGTCACAGCTCCAACTGCCAGCCAGTATTGTATCATCAACAGACCTGAATACATTACACTTGGTGTCTTCAAACAAATTATTGACATTGATTATGAAGCGATACTGCCCCAGTACCAATTTGTATTCCCTCCCTCCCATTAGGCACAATTTCACAACCTGAAAATTTCCCCTTTATTCTTGCTTTCTTGATGTTCACCAATCGTCAATCCATGCAACTGTATCATCCCCAATCCCTCACTTTCTAAGGTTTCAATCAGTTATACCACATGAAGACAAAGAAAGATCTGAGTTAATTAAACAATTAGATCAACAATATGTTCAAAATAAAAAGACAGATGTATACAAAAAATGGATTGAACATAAAATTAAATTTGATATGCTCTCAACATACCCAGCCAAATGCCAACTTTTGAAATCTAAAAGTAAATTTTACATTCATGATGATAAATCTGCTAAGTTTCTGGCGAAGCAATTGAGAGGGTGTAATGCGCGTCGAAAGAACCAAAGACTTGTTGATCCGAACCAAAGCTTTTATTAACTAAAAGACTGGAGCATATCACATGTAGGTCGACTAGTCCAGAATGACCTGGCCTGGCTAGGAGCAATCCTTTAAGACCTGCCAGTAGGTGTGGCTACACTCTCAGCCATTCACAGTCATCTACCATCTGTACATATGTACATATACACATTGGTGATAGAATCTGTACTATCACAGAGGGTTTGGTGCTAAATGACACATTATGAAATTTCATAAAGATAATGATATTATGACTTCAGATCATTTTAATATAAATGATTCATTTAAAAGATTGTACTCCAAATTATATTCTTCTGAATGTATGAATGACAGTAATTTGATGAAAAATTTCTTAGATCGATTGAATATCCCCAAGATTTCTCTAGACCAGAGATGTCAAACTCAAATTCACGGAGGGCCAAAATTAAAAACTTGGACTAAGTCGAGGGCCGAACTAAATATTTATTGAAAATTTTCAACAACATCTGCATGTTTTCTCTTCTTTCCACATATGTAATGTTAAACTTTTTCTTATTAAAATAAATGTTTAATAATAGTTTTGGATAAGCTCTTTCCAGAAGCATTAACAAATGAGAAATAAAATATTCAATAAATAATATTTCTCTATAGAGGATTTGTCAAATGTTGCTAGTGTGCTGTCGAATAGTAAAATCTAAGGCCTATTGAGAATGTGGGAGAATTACATGATTCCTGAAACAATCAAATGCTGACTGATTGTGGGCATGAATTCTAGCAGGGTTATTTGCCATGCCCTTTTTCCATTGGTACAGATATCCTTTGATTTACACACTTTTCAAGTTTTATGGTTAATGAGCTTGTATCCAGGTGCAGGACCATTTTTAACCAGGAATATATTTATCACTGTGACATGAAACTATTGGAAGATCGTTTTATCCTGAGATTAAAGTTCATAATACTTACTCAGGCCTGTGTGCGGGAGGGCGGGGTTTGCGGGCGATCGGGTTGGACAACGACAGTGCGGGGGCATCGGCTCTTGCTGCAGGGCGGCATCTCGGCGGATCAGCGGCCCCGTCACCGTGAGTCGCGGGTCGGCCTGCGGCAGGGAGGGGGAGTGGGCAATGGTCCTGGCGAGGTCAGGCCCGAGGCCTCTGGTTCCGGGCGCTGGGAAGTGGCCTTGGCTTCCCCTGACACCGGCCAGGTCCCAAAACCAGAGTCCACAGTGAGACCCTGCAACGTAAACAGAGGAGGTGGGGGTGATTAGCGGGCTGACGCCAATGCATTCTGGGATTTGTTGTATTACTGTGCATGCGCTATACTGGCGCGGCGGCCAGCGGGCCACCTCTAATACATTTTTGAAATGATCTTGCGGGCCAAATATAATTATATCGCGGGCCAAATTTGGCCCGCGGGCCAGAGTTTGACTTGTGTGCTCTAGACAGTCAAATCAAATAAGATGCATCTATTTTGCAAGAGGAAATAGCAGCTGCTATGTTCTCATAACAATGTGGAAAGGGCCAGTGGCTCACACAAATTGCTGATTTGTTTGAGCAGAGTAAACTTCCACACTCATTTAATGAGGCTTGTATATCTTTAATTGTGAAGAAAGGTAAAGACACAAGTCAATGTTTCTCGTATAGATCGATCTCCTTATTGAATGTTGATGCTTCTTCTTCTTTATCTATGGTTCAGAGTCACGCCATTTCTTTTAATAGGATGGAAAACATTTTACCATCACTTATTTCTGAAGATCAAGCAGGGTTTATTAAAAACTGATATTCCCATTTTAATATATGTCATTTAATGAATATTATGCATTTGCCTTCCAGGAAAACTCTTGAGTGTATTCATTCATTGGATGCTGAAAAAGCTTTTGATCAGATAGAATGGACATATTTGTTTACAACCCTTGAAAATTTTAATTTTGGTTCTGATTTTATTACGAGAGTGTCTCTCTGCCACAATTCTTACTAATTTACAACAATCCCAAAGTTTTAATCTGCAATGTGATACTCATCAAAGATGCCCGTTAAGACCTTTTATTATTTGATTTGGTGATTGAACTATTGACAATTGCTTTTCATGAGTGCAAGGACATCTTGAGAAGATGGAGGAAATGGATTAAATGTAAGATCTTCCTCTATACAGATGATCTTCTACTTTTCATTTCAAATCCAACCACCTACTTACCCCAGATGATGTCATTGCTATCACTATTTAGTCAATTCTCAGGTTATAAATTGAATGTGCATAAAAGTGAACTTCTTCCATTGAATTTTTCTGCAGAAATATTTGGTGATTATCCTTTTACGTTTGTTAAAAAAAAACAATTTATTTACGTTGGTATTAAAATTGCAAAGAATCATAAGCATGTTTTTAAGGAGAATAATCTAGCGATACTTAAAAAAGTGAACCATTCCCTGAACCTTTGTCTACAACTCTAGTTGGCTGTATAAATTATATTAAAATGAATATTTTGGCTAAATTTTTATATCTTTTTCAATCTGTTACAATATTTGTTCCTAAATCAACTTTGGACTTACTTGACTCTTGCCATATCTTCTTCGGAGATCTACCTAACTTCAGATTCTACTATTGGGAAGTCAATATACAAAGTCTTGCGTTTTGTTCCTTTTTTCATAATCATTCTGACCACCAATTATACATATCAATAGAGCTGAATTCCCCCCCCCCACAAATTTTCTAATTCAGTACTTCTAGGCTCTTCACTTCCATTCTCAACTAAGTTAATAGATTATCCAATTGCTAAATATTCTATGAGAATTTGGGCACAATTTTGAAAACATTTTCTATTTCATAATTTTTCTCTCTCAAGTCCTATTGTATGCAATCTTTTGACACGATGATATTTAAAGATCTGTTCATTGATGGATATTTTGCATAATTTGAACCGATTACTGCTAAATTTAACTTGCCTAAATCTCAATTCATTAGGTATTTGCAAGTCTGGTATTTTCTTCAATTACAAGATTCTAATTTCCCAAGAGCGTCTGAATCAAATTTTGTAGATGAGATTTTTTTGCATAACACCTTCTTATAAAGGTTTAATATCAATTATTTATGAGAAATTGTGTACTTGGGAACAGGATTTAAATTTGACACTATCGGATGTGGATTGGGACACAAAACTTAAGATGGTTAATAGCTCTTTACTAAATGCATGACATTGTCTATTACAACTCAAAGTGGTACATAGAGTGCATTTGTCTAAGGATAAATTGTCTCGGTTTTATTCCAATATGACTCTCTGATGACAGGATTAAGAGTGGAGAATCATCATTAATTCATATGTTCTGGACTTGGTCTAGTCTAGAAAAATACTGAAGAGAGGTTTTTCATACTTTATCAAATATTTTCAATATAGATTTAATGCCAAATCCTTTGATGACCCAGTGGAAGGGAATGATTCTTCTTTATCTATGGCTCAGAGTCACACCATCTCTTTTGCCTCTCTTTTGGTGAGGTGTGCAATTTTACTTAAATGGAAGGATGCTGCCCCACCTACTCATGATCAGTGGTTGTGTTTGAATATGGAAAAAAATATTATTCAATTCAGGTATAAGATTGCAGAAGTTATATGGGTCATTTATGACTCACTATATATTACTTCATAATTTTACTTCAATGTAATTGACTTGTACTTTTTCCACATTCTTTATATTATTTTGTTTCACCTTCATTTTTCTTTTATATCATATATATCATCAGGCAACATGGTTAGGTAAGGGGTTTGAGTTTTTCTCCTTTATTATTTTCTTCTTACCTCCTTTTTTTGTATTATTAGTTTTATTTTCTAATAAAGCTACATACTATTTAGAATATGAATTATGGATATGATTTACTATTTATGTATGCTAGTGATATAAGGAATATTTAGTTTATGTAATTGTTCATCCTATGTTATTGAATTGTACCATTTTTGTTTATATAAGTCCTTTATTAAAATCAATTCAAAAAATGTAATGGAAAAGGAAAAGTAACAGTTGCTATGAGCAAAGCACAACCAAGGCACTCCACTGGCTGAATATTTGCTCCCATCTTCACCAAAGGTTTATGTGTTACTTCAGAGAACGATTACTTTTATTATTTTAAACTTTTATTAATTTCTATTTATTTAAAATATTTATTTATTTTCCTTGATTGATGTTGCTGGCTGCTTGAATTCTGGATAACTGGGTTTACTGTGTTTATTTAATAATTATTTCTAGCATTTTCTCTCCATCATGTTAGCCTAGGTAGTTCCGCGTTTTCTTTTTCACTCCTAACATTTACCACATTCCAAACAAGGAATGGATCAAGAGAACAAACCATTATCCTTTTGGATCACTGAAAAGTGGAAAATATAATTTGCTGCAAGTCTTGCACTGCATTGGCCTTTCAAAGAGGTAAATTTTTCCAGAGTTCAAATATGTGCACTGCCTAGTAATGTTTCGCAATGCTCTTCAGGCAAATAACAAATCATTATGCTAATTGAACACTGAACCTGAGATACCTTCTGGTGTCTGGCACTTGCTTCACCAGCCACAGAGCTCCAGAATTATAGAGTCGCAGTGAAAGTTGCAGATCAGCAGGTACTTCTCAATATATGTTCCTGCATATTGTATTCACTGTTTTGTTTGTTTACACTTAGATTAGTAGAGATAAATATGAGAGAACGTGGACTTAGCGTGAAAGGGGAAAAGTTTAAGGGAACATTAGGTGGAACTTCTTCATTCAGAGAGTTGTGTGAATGTAATCTGATGTGGTAAATGTGGGCTCATTCTTAAATGTTAAGAATAAATTAGGTAGATATATGGATGTGAGAGGTCTGGAGGGTCATGGACTGGGTGCAGCAGAATAATATTTCCACACAGACTAGAGGGGGGTGAATGGCATGCTTTCTGCATTGTAGTATTCTATGGTTCTATTGTTTACTGTCAATTAGCCACAACCAGAATTATTTTTAATTTTATCTGATGTAGGTCTCATCTTAGCTATCTGTAGAAGGATTGGTGTTATTAATTTATTGGGAACTAAAAAGTAACCAAAAGGAAGAAAGGTAATACCACAAAAGTTAAAATTCTCCCAATGCTGAAAAATTTTGAAAGGTCAGCCAGATCTGTGGGAATATGAAACAGAAGACCTTTTAAGGGTAAATCATGAGGCAAAACTTGTTTTAAGATGCTAAGATTAAATTTAACCTAACTTACCCCCCTTCTAATTCTAAGCACATGTGTATGTAATGTGTATATGCTTTAATAGTCCAGTCATTCACTTCTCACTTCTCCAATTTCATTGGTATCAGGCAATTCTTATACTGTGTGCACAGAATTTAACATTTATGAATTTTCACCAAGCTCTGGTGCTTAAAGGCAAATGGTTACCGCTCAGGAAGGTTCTTGTTGATTTCAGAGAAATATTTGTTGCTCATTGGACCCACACAAACTGATATCCTCCATTCAGTCACTTCAGAGTCTTGCCGAAGAAACTAGCTCCTTTATGGATTTTCCAAATGATAGCTTCTTCTTCCAGGTCACCACTGAGTTCCTCTTGTTTCTCTTATTTCAGGAGAAACAATCTAGCGAGTCATTTTCATTTCCTCTTGTAAGGACTAAAAGGGTTTTCAACAGGCTGAACTCAGAACTCACAACCCATCTTCAAAATGGGGTTTTCAAGAAGCCTGCCAGCTTGCCATGTTGCAGCCTCCAAAAGCAACTGCAGAACTGACTTCTCTCTCTAAAAGAGAAATTTTGTTTTGACTTTGCTCTCTTTCTGATTGTGAAAACCAGAACTCCTTGCAAGGCTCCAAATCCAATCCTTGAAATATTTTTTATCAGTACTTGAGCTCAGACTTTTCCATTTGCACCTGCTTTGGAAATTCTTTCCAAAGTAGTATCATTGTCTTTTGCTAAGCCACAGGTGCCTGAATGTCTAGCTTCAGCCAAGGTCTTGCATTTTAAATGAGATGTGAAGTATCTGTTTGTGAAGTGACCTACACTAAACTGCCACAATCTATCTCTTTTAAAAACAAAAACATATTTATATATAATATATAAAATAACCTGTAACACTTGTTACTCTGTTTCCACATAATCGTCTTGGTTTATGTCCCTGTGTCCCTGTCTCTGGTGATCTGTCTGAACCCATGGTAAATGCAAGGTCTAGTTTAATATCATGCATCATGACCAGCGTGGACTGGAAGCTTCAGCACAGTGCTTCCTATTTTGGTTGTCAGAAAAACTCAGACTGATCTCAGATCCTGTATAATTCTCTTCAAACATTGTTCTTTTCAAGTGAATCAGATGAAACTCGATGCATCTGGCTCTGAAACTGTGTTAATATTTGTGCACATAATTCAGTGAAGGACCAAATCATTGATAACAAAAGGGAAAATAGAAAATGAGAGTAGTCGAGCAGTAAACGTGGAAATAGATTGAAAGAATGTTTATCAATATGCTCAGAGGAAGAGATTAAGTCTGGTTAATTCAGATCACTTACAGACTGAGGCAGTTGAGATTATATTGGGGAATAAGGAAATAAAAGAAGGAAAGCAAATATATATATTGCTTGTCTTCACAGAAGATGAAAGAGAATACCCACAAATGGAGGAAGATTGCAGGTCACATGGAAGTGAATAGCTCAAAAAACAAGTATCAGAAACAAATTAATCTGGAGAAATTAATGGATATGAAAGGCAATAAATTCTTAGACTTTCATCCTTGGGTTTAAAGAAGTTGACAATGGAGATATTTGAAGAACTATCGCCATATTAACAGTAGTTGCTTTGCAGAAAGGTCCTCCTCTATTTCTAATACTCCCTGGCCTGCTGAGTATTTCTGACATGTTTTCCTTTTATTTTATGTTAGTTTGGTGGGCTGTGTCACCCTCCAAAATGGTCTAGTTTTGAGAACAGTTTTCACAGAAGGTGGAAGGAACGGCCTGCTTTTCCTTCCATTTCTTACGTTGTAATGGAGTTGGGAGGTTGTCAGTCGCTTCATGATAATTTAGATTCCATGTGATCTTTAATTAGCCAGTGCCATTTTATTGCTTAATGTTGCTCAACTCCTCTAGGTGAAAGCTGATACTTCTGAGTGAAGATGCAAATGATCGTGTGCTTGGATAAATTTGTTAAGTATTATTTTTATCATTACATCAACATGTTTGTCCTCCTAGGCTGATCTCCTCTGCAATGGCAGATCAGTTGGTCACATGTTATGAACATTATATCCTCTCATTCATAAATAAACTAGAAACAAATTAATTTGTGTTTCTTACAGAAATGCCACATCGATAGTCAACATTAGCAATGGCATTTTTTCCTTCATCTTGTGTGCACTCAGGGTAATATCAGGTTTCTCTTTGCATATACTCAATAACCTATTAGTTTTAGTGAGTGAAGAGTTTCAGACTGAAAATGTCGATCTTCCTCATATAGATATTATGAGATATCTTCTCTAAAAAGAATTGTATGAAAACAAAATATCTGAGAGCAGTTATTAGGGAGTATGTCATGTAGTATGATGATATGGAAAGAAAAGTTATGGAACTGGAAGCATAATTAATATTGATATTAGGTTGTGCACAGTGAAAAATTACTTGTCTAATTTTAGTAAGCAAAATATGTGTTGGTGCTGGGATATCCAAGTCGTAAAAAGATGTGGTTAGCTGCAATATTTGCATTGACAAGGTTATTAAGCTACTTGGGCAACAGGCCTGCTGTCCTGTCTGTCGAAAGGGAAGATGTTCAGTATCAGTACCATCTCACTTCAAACAACTTGACTGACCTTTCTGGTAGATTTTCTGCAGCAGACATTCCACATCCCATCATCCACTGCTCCATTTTACACTGCAAAATCTGGGCGGCAATGTCAGTGAGCTTGTGGCATCTTCCTCTCTGACTGTCATGTTACATTGCTTTCTTTAGCTGCTTTAGCCAGATTTTCCTCTATTAACACTTTCATTGTAAAATGGAGTAAAACTGCCTTGAGACATGGTCAAACATGCAGAAAGTTCATTCACTGAGTCTGCTCTGACTCATATTTAGTTTGTCATTGCAATCTTTAATCAGTACTGGCTTTTAAAAAAAAATTGCCCTAATTTTCATTCCCCTGAATAAATTGGATTTTATTTATTAACTGAAGAGTACCATGAAATTTCAACTCTCCAGTGCATTCTGCTTACTTTCCATTGATGTAAATGTTGGCAACTTCTCACGTGGAGTTTCTGCCAGATCAGTTTGATAAATATGCTCTGATAAATTAAAAGCCACTGGTTCTTCATTATTGATATGTGGAGTACAGGATGTTAATTTTGCCATAGTTGTTTTTCAATTATTTCACAAAGAATTGCAAAGTTATTGAAAAGCTGCTGTTGTGTTCATTTCAATTGAAATTGATTATGGAATATGATGTATTTGGCAGGACATAAAAATGGATAAAGAAAAATTGAAGCAACAAATTATTAGATTGTTTTTTAAATATACTTTCAATACTTTGTAAGTCAGATTTAAAAATCAATCTTTCAATGAAAAACACAGTGACCACTGTTTTCAATTTCTTTCTCCTTATCTCTGAAGGGTGTTAATGCTATGTGACATAATTATCACATTTTATGAATGCTTGAACAGAAAAGTTAATTGGTCACGGCTTGGAAGTTATTAAAGCTTTTTTTTTTAAAAGTTGGTAACTCATGTCAGATGTAAGCCCAATATGGTGTTTTGACAACAATGGGAAAATTTAAACAAATAAAAATATTTGAACCAGAGAATGCTACAGCACAGAAAACAGGTCATTCGGCCTTCTAGCTTGTGCCGACCATTGTTCAGCTGGTCCCAATAACCTGCTCCCATTCTATAACCCTCCAGACCTCCCCCATCCATGTATCTATCCAATTTATTCTTAGATCTCAAGATTGAGTCTGCACCCATCACATCAGATGTCAGCTCATTCTACACTCCCACTATTTTCTGAGTGAAGACATTCCCCCTAATGTTTTTCCTAAACCTTTCCCCTTTCACCCTAAAGCCATGTCCTCTCATATTTATCATACCTAATCTCAATGGAAAGAGCCTGCTCACATTTACTCTGTCCATACCCCTCATAATTTTGTAAACATCTATCAAATCTCCCCTTATTCTTCTTCGTTCCAAGGAATAAAGTTCTAACCTGTTTCATCTTTCCCTGTAACTCAATTGCTGAAGACCCGGCAACATCCTAGTAAATCTTCTCTGCACTCTTTCAATCTTGTTGATATCCTTCCTGTGGCTAGACAACCAGAACTGTACACAATATTCCAAATTTGGCCTCACCAATATCTTATATAACTTCTGCATAACACCCCAACTCCTATACAATACTAAGGTGCCAAAAGCTTTCTTTACAACCCTGTCTACCTGCAAAACCACCTTCAGGGAACAATGTACCTTTATCCCCAGGTCTCTTTGCTCCCTGCACTCCTCAGTGCCCTAACATTTATAGTGTACATCGTTCTGCGATTTCTCTTCCAAATGGAAGACCTCACACTTGTCTGCATTAAACTCCATCATCCATTTACTGGCCCATTCTCCCAGTTGGTCCAGATCCCTCTGCATGCTTTGAAATCTTCCTAACTGTCCACTGCATCTCCTATCTTTGTGTCATCAGCAAACTTGCTGATCCAATTTACCATATTATCGTGCTTGATATAGACAACAAACAACAATGGTCATGAGGCACACTGCTTGTCACAGGTCTCCAATCTGAGCAGCAACCATCCACTATCACTCTCTGTTTTCACCCACACAGCCAATTATGAGCAGTTGACAACACCTCTTTGTATACCTAGTGTCTTAACCTTCTGAACTAGCCTTCCATGTGGGTCCTTGTCGAAGCTTACTTAGATCCATGGAGACAACATCCACAGCCTTTTCTTCATCTACCCTCTTGGTAACTTACTCAAAAAACTCTACAAGATTTGTTAAACATGAGACACAGCTATGCTGGCTGTCCTTTGACCAAATACCTACTACAATTGGTGCAAATAATAAATACAAAATGTCAATATCACCAGCATGTGAAAACATGGTGAGGCTAACCAATATTTATTCAAACAACAACTCTTGTAGTATAGGCGTTTATTTCTATTTTTAATGAGTGAAGGGTGGACCAGCGGGAACCTGGTTGGATTTCAACACATCTGCCAATCAAGGTCAAGACCACACACAGCGAGCAGACACTTTGCCATTGGCACTTTTGAAAGAATACGTGCCTGTAATCACCTGCCCTGTGTTGGGCATACCTGAGGTTTTAACCCCAACGCGTGGAATGGTTGGGTGTCTATTCACCTGGGAACGAAGCGAAGCTCCATTCCAGGTCATGAGCGGTGGACGACGCTGGAGTGTCACAAGGTGTGTGCAAGTAAAGGGTTAGGGGCTTTATCGTGGTGCATACTTACATATCAATCGTTGTAAAAGTCTTTTCTTTCCCCCATTCCTAACAAATTGGGGTCCCACTCCGGATCGAGGGATGACGGCTACTGCTGTGGCATCGTTTTGCTGCACTTTGTAGATCGCGGTGTGTAGCGATTGCCGGTTGTTAGTTGCGTCGGATAGGAGTGTACTTACTACCTGTAGAATGAGTGTGAGAGACAGAGAGAGAGTTTGCAACCCCTGTGGTGACTTTGCGGGCAAATAAAGGTCTTTTGCTTCAGTCAACGTGCTCAGATTCATTACTTCTCAGACCCACTGAACGTGAAGTGCATGTTGTATTTGATGATACTTCATCTAAATTCCCATTATATTTTACATGTTAATAACCGAGACTGTGTACAAAAAAGAATGTTCCTTTAACCATGAATTGTATACCATGGTGAAAATTTTAGCATGGGATAGAATAAACTAAATTCAAGAACTACTAAACAAAAAAACTTTGCTGAACACTGTTGTGAAGCTATTAGCCCTGACTTTCACAGGTGGTTAACAGCAGACTAACATTAGTACTGATTTTGCTGCCAATAAATAATGTGCTTTTTAAAAATAAATTAAAATTAAATAGTCTCGAGCAGAGCTCTTGTCCAGTTTCCATCTGCAGATTAAATTCCAGTAATCTTGCAGTGGTGACATCTCAAATGTAATTCTTCATTGAAAACTCATTATCCATCAATGGTTTGAGTATTTTAGTCATTAATATGTGAAATGAAATCCATTTAAAAAAATAACAGCAGCAAATAGTATAAGATTAAGAATAATACTACACATATGGCCACATTAGATAAAATAATTGCATGCAATAATTACACTGAAGACGATTACAGTTTGAGAATCATCTGACAATAAACCTCAGCATTCTGGTTAAATTCCTTTATGAATCTCTTAAGGGGATTAAAATTGTGTAATTGTTCCCATCCAGCCATCATTTTCTATGGTATTTTAGGAGAAAGAAAAAAATAAACAGTGCAGTAGAGTTGTGTCATACTTGACAGATTGACTAGATTATCATGTAAGAAACTGAATTAACTTCTGAGTAGAATTACCATGAATCGAAACAACATTGATAATGTGATTATCTTTCTCTTTTACATTAAACTATTAATGAAATAAAGAAACTGTAATACACAAACGTCCTGGAAAAACTCAGCTCGGCATGCGGCATCCATAGGACGTTAAAAAGCCGTCAACGTTTCAAGCCTGCGCCAGTCATCAGGAATGTGGAGGAACTAGTAGATGCCTGAATGTAAAGGTGGGGTAGGGGAAAGGGGAGGAGCACAAACTAATTGGTAAAAGGTAATGTGGATATAGCTGGGAGGGTAGAAGAGAAAAGAGCTGAGAAATGATAGGAGGAGAGGGCACAGGGCTCACAAAGGTAGCTTCCTGAAAGGAGAAAGAAAGAGGGTGGGGAGCTGGAGGAAGGGAGTCAGAGGTGTAGGGTAAGAGAGAGACTGGGGAGGGGATTAATGGAAATTGGGAGGTAGAGAATGATGCTGTCTGGTTGGAGACTGCCCCTAATTTGGAATCGGAAAAGTTGGCTACTGGGAGATCCTTGCCATTGCAATGTACAGATCGATGGTGCTCAACAAAATTATTTCCCAGTATGACCAATTAGAGAAGATGGCTTGAAGAAAAAAAACTGAGCTTAATGGTGCATGAAAGTTGACCTGACATCCTCACAGTTGAAATGGCATGATCACTGAAATAAGACAGGATAATGATTGTATGTTTAATTCACCTCACACACTAAGGTTCAGAAACTTCTGAATGCTCGTTTACTTCAAGTCATTTGTACTTGCCATTTAAAGTAAAATATCTGCAGAAAAAATTCCAACAAAATTTATCAAAATTCTAGCGCAGTTTTCTCCTTTTTTAAAAAAAATTAGTCCTTTAGGATTAAAAATAACCTGCTTCGAATCCAGTTTTGTATGTTTTGAGGAGAAATTGGGGCCACTATGAGAGCCAAAGACAAATTGGGTGAGGAGGAGCGTGACAGGAGCAAGCAGTTAGGGAGTAAAAAGCCAAATTTCCGTGCTTTTACAATACTTGGACTTAAATTTATTTTTTCTTTAAACTTTAAGATTTTAAAATTATATAAAAACAATACATAAAAATAATAACAAAATAAACTAAACTAAAGCAATATAAACCCACCCCACCCTCAGCATGTCCCGCAATTTCTAAATAATATCCTGAATGTTTATTTTTGCAGTCATGGATTGGGTATTCTAAGATCAAGGAGACTTTGAGCACAAGTTTGCTTATTATCACATGTACCAAGTTGCAGTGATAAAGTTTGTTTTGAAAGCTGTCCAGCGAGATATCTCCTGCATATTACACTGCGACATGATGCAGAAGTGCAGAGTTACACAGAGAGATCAAATGGTACAGAACTTTTTTCTCAAAACTTAAAATTAAAAACCTGGGAGTAGAAATTCAAATCCATATTTTTCTAATAATTTCTAAAATAATCCAGGAAAAAGGAATCAAATCCTTTTTTAAGCATCCTTCAGTGCCTCCCTTTTATATGCTTTACCTTCTCTAGTATCCCTTTGGGCAGTTTTCTCTGTGTGTGCAAAGGCAACCAAGATTCAAAAGAGAATTCATACGAGGACAATGTCAAACAGTTCCGAGCCTGTAGATCTCAGCATCACATAGCAAGATTTTGGCATGGGGCTTCAGCAAACTCGGTTTGCCAGCTAACAGGGAACATCAAGGGAACTTGCAGAATAGCAGTGATTTTAAAAAGCACAATTTTATTCTCTTGAAAAAAGATGAGGTTCATGATCCATTGTGTCATAGCTATTCACTGGAGCAGCCATGGTAATCTTTTAAGAATAGATTACAGTAATAAGATGTCTGGAATAGTTTGCCCTGCTGCCTCACTGATTTGGGTTCAATCCTGGCACTGAGAGATATCAGTTTTCATGCTTTCTCTGTAGCGATGTAGTTTTCTGCCTGGTTACCTGCCACATGTCAGAGACATGCTGGTAGGTCAGTGACTGTAAATTACCTACTATGTGGGGGAGGGAGAGTGGGTGGACAGGAGAATCAGAACATGTGCTACATGGAATTTATTGTGCTTTTCATAACGTATAGCATGGTAACAGGCCCTTCTGGTGCTTGAGCTTGTGTCATCCAAGTACCCAAATTAATGTACAACCTTTTTATGTTTTCAAGGATGGGAGGAAACCAGAATGCCTGGTGGAAATTCGTGCAGTATGAGGAGAACATGCAAGCTCCATACAAATAGTGCAAGATTCAACCTTGATTTGCAGATGCTGCAATAGCACTAACTGCTACACTAATGTTGCCCAACCACTTCACTAACCATGTCACCCGAGTTATGACAGAAAAAAATAGATTGGGATAAATGAGTGCTTGGTGGTTAGCATAACATGATGGGCTGCTGTGAAGATCCAGACATTCATGGGACTATTCTGAATTTGTAACACAGCAGTTTAACCAGTGATTGAACCTGTAACACAAGGCATCAAGCTTTGCTTCGTGGTAGGTTCCATTAGATGTGTTGAAGGAGATAATAGTCTATTCTGTGTTGGAAAGGATAAAATCCCAAGCTCTGTGCTGAGTTGCAATGAGACTCCAAAAACAGGTTCTCCGGTGTTACATTTCACTAATAACTTGGTTGTGTGTTAGTCCATCAATCTTCTTCGGGAAACCAAATCATCAGTCTTGTTCCCCCTCAATGGGGGGGGCAGTGTATGATTTTTTTTTTGCCATTTCACAAGGTGCTGCTTGAGGTATCCTTTTCCCTCTATATGATTTATCAGTTTTCTTCATTATTTAACTTGTAATATACCTTGACCTGTTTTATCAGTTTTAATTTAGTTTCCAACCATTTTTAATGGCATGCCAACTCAGTCGAACAGTTGGATTATGACAGCACAGATCAGGGTTCAATGATCGTTGTATGAAGTTTGCATGTTCTTCCAGTATCCACGTGAGTTTCCCCTGGGTATCCTGGATTTTTTCTACAAATCAATGATGTGGAGATTTGTAGGTTAATTAGACACAATATATTGTAATTGAGAGCTCCGATGAGTGCCTTTCTGACCAAATGTAGTGCATGAAATAAGTGTATATGTGAGGCTGTAATCTAAAGGAAGTTCATGAGAATGTAGGGGGAATAACAAAATGGATTAATGTAGGAGTGATCAATGATCGACATGAGCCTAAGGGCCTGCTCTGTGCTGGATGCCTTGACACCATGACATTTGTTCCAAATTCTCCTACTAGAGAATCTGGTTTTATTATCTGTCTCATTGCTCACTTTATAATTGAATACCTTTTTATTGTAAGCTCCTTCATCTTCCAAAGTTTGGGCAACACAAGTTGTATTTATGAAAATTACCACTCAAACTTACCACTTTTGTGCATACTCTCACTTTGGTGAACCTGCTCAGTACTGCTCTGTGTAACCAATACTTATTCTCATTTCTCTATACTTTTCAGTTCTGACATAAATGCCAAAATTCAAAACTTTCATTTATTTTTGTAACCCCTTCCTATCAGGATGTGAGAGGGTGCCGAGAGCGCTGAAGGGTCCCTAATCATGGTGGAGGTTCGGATCTGGTGCTCGGGTTGCTGATCATTTGGATTGGTCTGTGTGGCTGTGGAGATTGTGGCAGCGTTGGAGGTGAATCCACAGACAGTCATGATTCTGGGGGGACTCTTTTGTTTCTCTTTCTACAACTGTGAGAGATGCTTCAGGCAATTTCTGCTTTACGGCAGATGAAAGCAAATTCCATGTAATATTGCATTGTTTTTATTACAGGATGATAAAGGAATCTTGAATCTACATGTACATTTAGAGTTCAGATTTTTTCCTGATACAAAGCTTCGAAATGCTGGAATCTATACTGAAGAATGCAATAAGAGAACACGGAGAAAAGAATAACAGTCATCTTGGATTTATGAAAAGGAAATCATTTTGCGAATGGAATTTTTTGAGTATGTGATGTGAAGAATAGATGAAGGGAACCAGTGGATGTAGGATATTTACATTTTGTTTCATTTGTGGTTTTTACACAACTGCCGTGTAACGGGAATTTTTTTGCAAAAAGATTGGAATGGAAATGAGTGACTCATTCCTGATCGAAAATTTTTCCTGCTGCAGCCATAGACATTGCAGACTGCCTGCAGTATAAACTGAACTGCAGGCGGTCAGCAACAATGGGCTAAATGAATAGGACGATGTCGACACTCTGACACTCTATTTCACATGCAGGGCCTATATCACAATCGACCCACATCCAACTAACAAAATCACCACAACTCAGATGTTTAGTGTAAACGTCCTTCCTGTGTGAACAGAAGGGAAGTGTGAAAATTGTTGAAGGGAAATTATCGCAGCAGTATGTGTAAAAACCATAAATGAAACTTTTCCTTTTGTTTTATATGTTAGTGGTAGCAATGGACATACTGGAAGCTCAGAATTTAATGCTGATCCTAAATTATAATTGAGAGCTCTGATGAGTGTCTTTCTGACCAAATGTAGTACATGAAATAACACCTCAACAATGATGATACCCACAGGCAGCTCCAATATGGTAAAGAATCAAACACACAAGGTAAAATACATGTTCTCAATCCTGAAGTTCAGCATTCACTTAGAAATGCATGAGGAATCTGACTTTGTTATTTTAAATGATGCAGGTCATGTTTCACCTTGTGAGAGTCAGTATGTTTTTAGGATTTGCTACCAAGCTCTTGATTACTGTTACAAACTGCAGTAATTTTGTCAATATTGAACTGCAGCAAAAGTTCAGTTTAGTTAACGGAGGTGGCAATGCTTTGTATTGAACAAGGGTGATCATTGTTTAGTGCCCTTGAAGCTGTACTTCCAGGGGAACATTCATCAGTATCCAAGAAAGTATTCTTGATTACATTTGGAGCTCTAGGTAATTTTTCTCTCATCTCGTATTTGTGCCTTCTAGATCATGAACTTTCATCAGAAAGTATTCCATTGTAACATATTGTTGCAGACATATTGGTCTTTCCAGATGAAGTAGTAATTCGCAAGTACTTTCTCCAATCTAGTGGACTGCATTCAATGTGGCATTTTCTATTTTGAAGAAACCAAGTGTAGGTTGGGTGATAGCTTTGTGGAAAACCTGCTTTCAGTCCACAGGTTTGACCCAGAGCTTCTCATTGCCAGTTACTTTAATTCCTCTCCCATTTCTGTAGCTCCTGTGCTGTTATAGTGAGGCCTAGTTCAAGCTAAAGAAACAACATTTTATGCCTGCCACATTGCAGCCTTTGGACTCAATATTGAATTCTATAACTTTCTGCAATTTGATTTATTGGCATGTATCATGGAAAAGATCAATGGGGGCTCTCTTACTACCAGGATAGATATCTATAACATACGATGCACGCAGAAAGCGTGAAAGACTTAATACTTAATACATCCCTCATGTAAACTTTTCTCCCTTCTACCATCTGGTAAGAAGGACCATAGCACTTGGGCCCTTGCATCCAGATTGGGTAACAGTTCCCACCCCCCCTCCACTCCCATCTATCTGACTCCTGAATTCCCAGAACATGTGGATAGTGTACCGTGGACTTTTATTGTATATGTGTTAGTATTTTAACTTATTTATGTAAATCTGCTCTGTGGTTCTGAAGAAATGCTATCTCGACTTTACCGTACAATGTATGGTATGAATGACAAATAAAGATGACTTGACTTGATCAGTCACCTATCTATTATTAGTCCAGTGTAGCTGCAGCTACACTGCTTCTGAAAGAACATGCACAACCAGACAGGTTGAGCTCAGTGAGCAGACTGGTTTATTGCAGGCTTCTGGGCTGTACTTATACTCCCAGCACAGACCTGGCTGAGAACCGTGCTGGAGGGCGCTGACGTCACCCGGGCATCACGTGGTCCCCCAGAGCAGGCTTCTGAGCCCTGTGCTGGGAGGAAGGGAAATCTCCCGATGGCGCCATTTTGACCGGCTGCCCCGCTGTGTGGCTTACAAGCGGGGCCGGTTCACCTGCCTAGTGGTTAGCCGCCACACAGCCCCCCCAGAACCGGCACCAGTGTCCTTTTTCGCCGGGTGGCCTTGCTTCTTGGGCTGCGCTATGACCACAGGCACAGTGGATCGAGGTGTGCTGGCTTCAGTCTATCCATGGTAAACCGCTCCTGCCTGCCGCCAATGTCCAGCGTGAATGTGGAGCCGAAATGCCGTACCGCCCTATACAGCCACTCATATGGTCACTGCAGAGGAGCCGCGATCAGGCCCCGCCGAACAAAAACTTACTTCATGGAAAGCAGATCGCCGGGAACGTTAGACAGGCAGGTGCCATGCCTGGGTGATGGTGGGGGTTTGAACGAGTCCAAGCATGCCCTGAGGTGAGGAAGTCATCTGTGCGGTGACCGCTGGGGATTGTGAGGTGCATTGACGAGTTCACCAGGTAGTGCCAGTGGTGCACCGTAGACCAACTCAGCACATGACGCCGACATATCTTCCTTGGGAGTGGAGCGGATGCCCAGGAGCACCCAAGGCAGATCGTCCGCCCAGTTGGGACTGGTGAGGCAAGCCACGAGTGCTGACTTAAGGTGGCGGTGCAGACATTCGACCAGTCCATTGGCCTGGGGGTGGTAGGCTGTGGTGTGGTGTAGCTGGATCCCCAACCTGTTGGCAAGCTGTGCCCAGAGCACAGATGTGAACTGGGTGCCCCGATCACTGGTGAGGTGATCCGGGATACCGAACCGGGCGACCCAACCAAACAACAGTGCTCGGGCGCAGGAGTCGGTGGAGGTGTCTGGCATCGGGATCGCCTCGGGACAGCGAGTGGTGGGGTCCACCATCGTAAACAGGTAACTATTGCCACAGGAAATGGGTAAGGGCCTGATGGTGTCCACGTAAATGTGGCTGAACCATTCCTGGACATGCTCTAACTCCTGTACGGGCACCCTGCTGTGCCTGTGCACCTTGGATGTCTGGCAAAGGGTGCATGTTCTGGCCCAGCCCGTGATCTGCTTCCGCAGCCCATGCCATATGAACCATTCTGCCACCATCCGGACCGTGGACCCGATGGACGGACGTGAAAGGTCGTGGATGTGACGGAAGACCTGCCTGCGCCACTGCAGGGGAACCATTGGTCGCAGGGTGCCCATGGAGTTATCGCACAGGATGGTGCCTTTGCTGCTCGGAGTCGGGAGGTCTCGAAACTGCAGGCCCATGATGGTGGTCTTGAAAGCCCTCGTCTCCTCATCAGACTTCTAGACCCGGGTGAGCTGGTTGAAGTCTAGGCCCGACATCAGCGCGCAGATGGCCAGTCGTGAGAGTGCATCGGCAACCATATTGTCCTTCCCCACCTTGTGCCGAATGTCAGTGGTAAACTCTGACACGAAGGAGAGGTGACACTGCAGGCGGACCGACCAGGTATCCTTTGCCATCGCAAGCGCCTGAGTGAGGGGTTTGTGGTCGGTGAAGATGGTAAAAGTCCTCCTCTCCAAAAAATAGTGAAAATGCTGCACCGCCTACATGCCCATTAACTCACGGTCGAAGACACTATACGCGTTTCGGCGGGCAGAGCAGATGTCTGAAGAATGCCAGCAGCTTCCAATATCCATTCACCTGCTGCTACAGGATGGCACCGATGGCTGTGGCAGAGGCATCGACAGAGAGTGCCATATGCAGATCTGTGTGTGGGTGGGCGAGCATGGTGGCCTTCGCGAGGGCATTCTTGGTGGCCTTTAATGCGGTGCAGGCTTCTGGGATCCAAGTGAGCATTTTGTGCTTGGCTGCAATGAGGGCGAATAGCAGCTGCATGATGTGTGCAGCTCCCGGGATGAAGCGGTTGTAAAAGTTGACCATACCCTAGCTCCTGTAGCCCCTTGAGATTGTCTGGGCATGGGAACTCCCTGATAGTGGTGACCTTCACAGCGGTAGGTGAGGCTCCTTTGGCTATGATGGTATGGCCCAGGAACTGCATGGACTTTTTCCCGAACTGGCACTTGGCCGGGTTAATGGTAAGACCGAAATCGGTCAGCCAGGAGGAAAGGGTGCATAGGTGGGCCTTGTGTTGCACCCGGTCCTTGCTGGCGATGAGGATGTCATCCAAATAAATAAAGACAAAATCCAAGTCCCTGCCCACAGAGTCCATGAGGCGCTGGAAGTTCTGAGTGGCGTTCTTGAGCCCGAACAGCATGCACAGGAATTCGAACAAGCCAAAGGGGGTGATGATGGCCATCTTGGGTATGTCCTCAGGGTTCACCGGGATCTGGTGATACCCGTGCAGCAGGTCATCCTTGGAGAAAACCCTTGCACCATGCAGGTTGACCTAAAGTCTTGGATGTGAGGGATGGGGTAATGGTCAGGAACTGTTGCCTTGTTGAGCCGACAATAGTCTCCGCAGGGATGCCAGCTGCCAGAGGCTTTCGGGACCAGGTGGAGTGTCGAGGCCCATGGGCTGTTGGACCGCCGAATGATCCCCAATTCCAAAAGGTGCGAAAACTCCTTCGCCACCTGGAGCTTGTCAGGTGGGAGCCGGCGTGCCTTGGCGTGAACTGGTGGGCCATGGGTGGGGATTTGGTTGAACACCCTGTGGCACGATGAGGCAGCGGAGAACTGTGGCTTGAGGAGTGTTGGTAACTAGTCCAGGATTCACTGGAACTCATCTCTGGGCGTACTGATTGTGACCATCTGCGGTTGCTCTGAGTGGGAGGCATCGAGGCGAACGGCCTGGAAGGTACAGGCATCCACCAGGTACCTACCTTGAATGTCCACCAGAAGCCCGTGTGCACGGAGGAAGTCTGCACCCAGGATGGCAGTCGGGAGGGACGAGACGGTGAACCTCCATGCGAAATTTCATTGGCTGATCTGGAAGTGGACTGTCTTGTCTCCATATGTCCAAATTTCTGTTGCATTGGCCACACGGAGGGGATGTCCACGAGGTTGGTTCCTGGACTCAACGGCCGAGTCCGGGATGACGCTGATCTGGGCTCCATTGTCAACGAGGAACCGCCGGCTGCTGACTGAGTCCCGCAAGTAGCAGAGGAGAGGAGGCTATGTCCTTGGCCAGCTGCTGCAGCCATTAACAGCAGCCGGCCTGGTCATTTCCCTGGAAGGAGCAGGGCTGATGATATTTCCGAGCCTTGGCTCCCCAGCGCTGGTGGTAGAAGCAGAGGCCTGGAGTGGATGTTATGCTCTTGGGGGACCCAGCAGGGGCCTGATGCTCTACCACAGCGCTAGGGGTGGGCTTGGCATGGTCATGCCCGTACCTCATGACCTGTTGTACTGCTGTGTCCTCCGGGAATCATGCGAGCCATACTCTTGGGTTGGTGAAGCTCTCCTGCATCAGCAGCGGCTGGATGTTCCGGGCATATGGTCGAGGAAAATGCGCTCGAAGATTGGGCAGTTGATGTGCTCACCCATGAGCGCGAGCATCTCGTCCATCAGCTCCATCAGGGACCTATCACCCAGGGCATTGAGGTGCAGCATCTGACCGGCACGCTGGTGCCTGGATAGTCCGAGAAATCTGGTAAGCATTCGCTTGATGGTCTTGTATTTGTCTTCGGCGGGTGGGTGCTGAACGAGGTGCAGCACGTGTCTGGTGGTGGCCTGATCCAGGGCAGCGACCACATGGTAGAATTTGATCATGTCGATGAAATCTGGTGGAGGTGAAACTGAGCCTCTGCGTGGCCAAACCAGGTCTCTGGCTCCTGAATGCAGAATTCAGGTAGTTTCACGGCTATAGCGCTGATCCCAGGCTCACTCATGATGGGTTCAAAGACGTTTGAACCAGTCGGGGTCACCAATTGTAGCGGCAGCTACACTCCTCCTGAAAGAACACACAAACCAGACAGGTTGAGCTCAATGAACAGACTGGTTTATTGTAGGCTGCTGGGCTGTACTTATACTACCAGCCTGGACCTGGCTGAGAACCGCACTGGAGGGCGCTGACGTCACCCGGGCGTCACATGGTCACTTCTGAGCTCCGTGCTAGGAGTTGGGAAAACCCCCGATGGCGCCATTTTGGCCCTGCCTCGTGGCTTACAAGTGGGGTCGGTTCGCCTGCCTAGTGGTGAGCCGCCACACCAGCTTGCTTTCTTTTCCTTGTTTTTTTTAAACTCTCTGTGAGTGAACAACATGCTGAGTGTGACCTGGGTTTATCCTGCTGCTCTGCAATTTGCATCTCCCTCATTCTTTTGTCTATGTTCTCACCCTCTTACTGCTCCCATTGACCAAATAACTTTGTTTACAATTTACGCATGGTCACCCCAGTTTTACCCCATCACATATACCCTCCCTTCCTTATCTTTGCAGTTTTACAAGCTTCCTTTGTCTCCTCTCTTTAGTTCTGATGAAGGGTCTCTGAACTGAAGCATTCATATCATTCCTCTAACCACAGATCTGCCTTGAACTGTTGAGAATTTCCACCTTCTGTTTTAGATCTCCAGCATGTACAGTTTTTTTTAAATATAATTTCACTTGTTACCAGCATTGTTAACTCTGCAGTCCAGGTCATATTTCTGGTCGATGGTGATCCGAAGGTGGTTTCTGTCAGAATTGTTGAACATCCAGTGGAAATGATGGTTATACCGATGTGGATGATGATTGCCTGGCTGTGGTAACTTTAATCATATCAAGTCCAAGAGGTGATAAGCCACACAATATTGAGGGATAGACTGACTCTACTGTGTTTTGAGCTAGGAGACTGAGTGTTGCAAATGAAATTTGTGGCTTTGGAGCCTGTCCTTATGTTATGTCAATAGATCAAATCTAAATTTGTGACAGACTGCAGCAGTTTTATTTTTCCAGTGAAGATGAAGAAGGCCATCAAAAGTGGTTGTTATTGTTCCCTGCATTTTTATTCTACTAGTTGTCTAATTAGGTAACTGTAGAAAGCAAGGAGCATCCTCAGGAAAGTTTTTTTTGCGGGGTTTCGGAAAGGGGAATGAAAAGATTTTCACAAAGTCTCAATCAAGCCCTCCCGAACCTTGAATAAAAATATGGATTTTTCAAATTTAATGGAAAAGGGAGAACTTGAAGCTTGTGTTAATTGGAATCAAAGTGCAGGTCTGCAAGGGGAAGAGTTGAATCGATGGCAGATGTTACACCAAGTATGTCTGATAGGAAGGAGAGGAAGGGGGACAGGTAAATGAACACTATGAGACTGAGGGACTGAAGTGCATCTACTTTAATGCAATGATCATTTGTGGGTAAGGCAGGTGAATATAGAACCTGCATCAGTAGTTGGAATTATGATTATGGCAATTATGGAGACTTGGCTGCTAGAGACAGGACAAGCAATGGATTTTGATTTTTTTTTAGATGAGATGGAGAGAGAGGTAAAAGGGATGGAGGGGTTGCATTACTAATTGGGGAGGATACCATAATTCCACTCAGATTAAATAATCAAGGGTACATCTATTAAAGGTAGTATGGGTGAAAATAAAAAAATAATAAATGTAAAATCACTCTTATAGGGTTATACTATAGGCTTCCCAATAGTCATTGAGAGATAGGGGAGCAGATATGTAATCAGATTGTGAAAAGTGTAAAAGGACAGGGTTATTGTAGTGGAATATTTTAATTTCCCAACATTGACAGGAATCTCATAAGAACCAAAGGCTTAGATAGGGCAGAATTTTTTAATTATATATGGTAGGGTTTCTTGAAGCAGCATGTAGATAAGATAAGCAGAGAGGGGACCACAGCCTGGCCAAGTGATTTGAGTTTCAGTGGAAGAGTACATTGGGAATAGTGATCAAGATTCCAAGGTCCAAAATAGTTATGAATAAGGAGAGGCCTTGGCTTCCTAGGAAAATACTAAATTGGTGGAGGCAAATTATGGCATAACTAGGCAGGAACTGATTGGGAGAAGCTATTAGCAAGCAAGTCTGCATTTGGCATGTGAAAGTTGTTTAAGGACCAGTAAATTCAAGTCTTGGACTGACATGTTCCAGAAAGGAGGATGGATGGGGAGGGAAGGTAAGAGAACATTGGATGACCAGAGAGGTAATGAATTACCGTATTTGTAAAGAAAAATGAAATGTAAATAAAGTTTAAAATCAGATGGGGGATCTGGAAGATTATAAGGATTGTAGGAAGAGCTCACATGGGGCATTATAAAAACCAAAGGGGCAATGAAACGTTCTTGGTTAGCAGGATAAGGAGAATCCCAAAGTGTTTTATGCTTGCATGAAAAACAAAGAGATGATTAGAGAAAGTGCCTGTGTTCCACCCCCTGTCCCTCTCCCTCCATTATGTTCAGGCACCTGCCTATATTTTGTTCATACCTTGATGAAGGAAGGGCTCAGGGCCAAAATGTTGGTTATGTATCTTTATCTTTGCTATATAAATTGTGCTGTTTGACCTGCTTAGTTTCTCCAGCTTTGTGTTTTTACTTCAGTCGTGATGTCTGCAGACTTTCATGTTTCACTTGAGTATGTGAAAACTACCACACAGGATCAGGCCATTTGGCCATGAGTCTATGAAAACATAATGCCCAATTTAAACTAAAATTCTGCTGCTTGCACATGATGGATATCCTTGTATTTTCAAGATTCAATATTCAACTTATTGTCATGCAATAAAGACTTGCAGTTTTACACAAAATTTGTTTTTGTCGGCTCTAAGGCAGATAGAATCACCATAGGCCAAAAATTGCCTGAAATGGCCTCTTGCAGTCAGAGAAAGAGAAGCAAAAGAGAGTCCTCTCAGAATAACCCCGTGTTCATAGATTCACCTCCAGAACTCCTACAATCCCTGTAGCCCCATGGAGCCCAGTCCAAACGATCAGCAGACTGATCTCCATCTCCAAATATCTGCCTCAATCAGGAATTCTTCAGTGCCCTTGGTGGCTTCTTGCATCCCAGTTCCAATATCTGGTACCCCTTCAGCCAGTCTTGAGCCATTCTCCAGCAGTCCATAGCCCAGTGTGAATCCTTCAACCGCAGTTGCCAGCAGCCCCCAGAATGCGTGGGTTCCTTGTCTTGAGTCATCACCAGCCCACTGCCAGTGCATTCTTCAGCCTCAGAACAATCACTGGACTGCTGCCATGGTCACCATCCAATGGGTCATCCCTCTGTATCTCTCAAATAGGGGTTGGTCTTGTTTTCTGGTGTCCTGCACCAGTCCGCTGCTTTTCTGGAGTCTGTAACCCCCTCGTGGCTGCTACTGATCATAGTTGCCACCATCTTTGGTGCAGACCTCACAGTTGTACCATTTTCAAATAAAACCACTGTCAAACCATTTACAGGCCATTTAAACCCTGTATGGAGCTGACAGGAGATGGACTGGGCTGTTGGACTCTGTAGGAGCACTGTGACTCTACTCCCCACTCTATGCCACCATTTTCATTATTTTGCTTATCTAGAATCATCTTCATTGATATCTTTTATCTTCCTCCATCACTACTCCTGGTAGTCTGTTCCTGGCACCTACCATAATGTGTAAAAATTACTTGTTCCACACATCTCCTGTAATCTCCCTCCCCCCCCCCTCCCACCTTCAGCAGGTCCTCTAGAATATGATATTTTTACATTCCAAAAGTCTATAATATCAATTCTCTCAAAATGTTATAAATGTCTTTGGCACAGAGAAATAACTCCACTTTGTCCAATCTCACCTTATAGATCATGCCCTCTTTATTAATCATGGTAAAATCTGGTAAATCTCCTCTGTACTTGTTCAAATGCCTCCATATCTTTCCTGCAATGAGGTAAACAGAATTGCACTCTGCTCCAAGTTCGACCTGACCAAAATTTTACATAACTGCACAAAATGGCCTTACTTTTAATATCAAACCTCCACTCAATGAAGGCAAGCATACCAAATGCCTCATTATCACCCTATCTATTTGGGTTGCCACATTCTGAAATCTATGAACCTGAACCGCTATACCCTTGTGCACATCAATGATTTTAAGAGTCCTGCCATTAACTGCATATATTCCCTTTCATGGGTGTCAGCTAGAATGACAGCCTTCCTCCACTACCCTCTGTGTTCTATGGGCCACCTAATTTTCTGTCCAAATTATCAATTCACTGTGGATCCAACCATCTGCATCTTCTGGATCAGGTGTTCATGAGAGACCTTGACAAGAGCATTAGTGAAGTCCATGTATATAATATCCACTGACCTATTCTCAACAACAACCTTTGTCACCTCCTCAAAACTCGGTAGTTGTGCTGACTGCCCCTAGTCTGACCATCCTTTTCCAATGTATGAAAATACTCTCTCTTGGTATATTCTCCAATGGTTCCCTACTGGTAATGTGAGACCAGGCTATAATTTCCTGGATTATCTCCATTTCCCTTGGGGGGGGGGGGGGGGCGAAGAAAAAAGGTAGACTCTTTGGTCCTTTGACCTCATCTATTGCAAAGTGAGGATATGAAGATTTTTGTTAAGGCCTCACCATTTCCTCTTTCACTTGGGATGTATCTTATCAGAGTGAAACACAAAATGTCTGCAAATATTGTGATTGCAGTCAAAACACTGAAGTTCTGGAGGAACACAGCAGGTCTTGCAGCGTCTGTAGAAGGTAAAGATATATAGTCAATGTTTTGGGGCTGAGCCCTTCTTCATGATATGAATGAAAAAGCAGGTAGGTGCCTGAATTAAAAGCCTGTGGAGAAGGAAAGAAAGAGCAAGGGGAGGAGCACCGACCAATTGTCAAAGGATGATGATTGGATATGGATAGCAGGACAGGAGAGCAAAAGAGAGAATTGATCGGGGAGGGGATGGTTCAATGAAAGCAGATCTGGAGAAAGGAGTCAGAAAAGGAAAGAGAACTAAGGAAAGGAGAAATGGGGATTGAAGAGGGGAGGGGAGTTAATGGAAACTAGAGAAATCAATGTTGATGCCATCCAGTTTGAGGGTGCCCAGACGGAATATAAGGTGTTCCTCCAATTTGTGGGTGGGCTTAGTCTGGCAGTCCATGAGATCATGGAGAGTTAGGTTGGCATGCAAATTGGGCAGAGAATTTGGGTTGTCACTGGGAAATCTCTGCTATTGTGGCAGATAGAACAGATGTCCTAAAAGAAGCCATCTCCCAGCCTGCATCCAGTCTCTCCAATGTAGAAGAGACCACAGCAGGAGCACCGGATGTGGTGGATGATCTCTGCAGATTCACAAGTGTTGCTTCACTTCAAAGGTCTGTTTGAAGCCCTGAGTGTTGGTTAAGGAGGAGGTGTGGGCGCAATTGGAGCTCCTGCTGCGGTCACAGGGTTGGGTGCCAAAGCGGCGATTCGTGGGAAGAGAGGAATGGACGAGGGAGTTGCGGAGGGAGAGGTCCCAGTGTAAGGAAGAGAGGGGAGGAGAAAGGAAGATGTATCTGGTGATGAGATCACATAGTAGGTAGCAGAAATTGATTTGTTGCAAGCAGAGGCTGGTGGAGTGGTCGGTGAAGATGAGGGGAATTCTGTCACTGTGGAGGCAGAGTGGACCAGGACAGATGTACGGGTAATGAAGGATATGCAGGTAAGAGCTGAGTTGATGGTGGTGGAGGGGAAGCCACATTTTTGGAAGAAGGAGCACATTTTGTATGATCTGGACTGGAAGACCACATCTTGCAAACAGATGTGATGGAGGTAGAGAGATTGAGAGAATGGAATAGAAGCCTTACAGGGGACTGGATGTGAAGAAGTGTCGTTGAGGTAGTTGTGGGGTTGGTTAAAAAAAATATCTGGTGAAAGCTTGACTCCCTAGATGGAAAGAAAGATCAAGAAAGGGGAGAGGCTGAGATTGTTATGGTTATAAAGCGGAGATGGACCTAATGAATTTGAGGTCGAGGTGAAAGTTAGCAGCAAAGTGATTAATGTTGATGAGCTCATTGCCGGTGCATGAGGCAGCACTAATATAGTCATCAATATAGTGGAGGAAAAGTTGAAGGTCTTTGCCTGCGTAAGCTTGCAGCATGGATTGCTCCTCAAAGCCTACAAACAGACAGACACAGCTTGGACCAATGCAGTTACCTATGGCTACTCCTCTGATTGGAGAAAGAGAGATGAGTCAAAAAAGAAGTAAGAATTTACTGAGAATAAATTCTGCCAGGAGGAGGAGGCTGGGGTTGGTGGAGGATGACTGATTAGGTCAAGAAAGAAACAAAGGGCTTTGAGACCACCTACTTGGGGGTTGGAGGTGTAAAGAGATTGGACATCCATAGTGAAAATGAGGTGGTCAAGTTCAGGGAATTGGAAGTCATTGAAGAGATAGTGGGCATGTAAGGTATCGCCTGTGTAGGTAGGGAGGGATTGAACTAAGGGAGAAATAATGGAATTGAGGTAAGATGATACTAGTTCAGTGGGGTAGGAGCATGTGAAACAATGGGTCTACCTGGATAATTGGGTTTGTATATCTTGGGTAGGAAGTAGAACTGGGCAATGTGGGGATGGGAGACAATGAGTTGGAGGCTGTGGGAGAGAGGTTAGAGATAGTGGCTTGATAATCTGTGGTGGGGTCCTGTTGAAGGGTTAAGAGGAGGTATCTGAGAGCTGTCATCTAGCCTTGGCAAGGTAGAGGTCAGTGTGCCAGACAATAGTACCATCCTTGTCTGCGGGTTGATAGTAAGGTTGAGATTGTTGCGGAGAGAGTGGAAGGAAGAGGAGGTGAGAATGGAATAAGAGAGGAGAATGGTGAAGTTGAGGTGGTTGATGTCTAGGTGGCAATAGGAAATTTAAAACAAAATCCAGAGTGGGCAGCTGGCCAGGATGAGGAAGAAGGCTTAAACTGGGAGAATGGGTCTTGAGTGTGGGGGAGGGGGAGAGGAGCCATGGAAGTGGGCACAGAGACGGAGATGACTTTTTTGGTGGAGCACATGCTAGCTAGCACTTAGAAACTAAGTATTTACACAATTTTACAAATCTTTCTTCAAAATTAATCCACTGCCAGCTGCATAGTTTGGTCTTTTGCAATTCCTTATACCAAAAAACATATTGTATAGCTGTGCAAAAGTTGATAAACCTTTTAAATAAAACATTCCTTAGTGCAGCTCACACAGCCAATTAGTTCAGAAATGATTTGCCACCTTGCTCCCAGGATTTCACATGTTCATAAAATATCAAAGTTCTACTGCTTCAGGATTCAATTATACTGGTGATACAATATTCACTAATATGTCTGTACCTGAGGCTCAGATCTTGGCAGAATTTATGGTAAAATATTTCTTTTTCTGTTTGAATGTCAATTTTTAAAGGCACACAGTTTGAAACAAGGATAAATGTGTCTCTAATAATGAATTGATGATTCATCGATTTGCTGTGAAAATTTGGCTCAGAATAATCTATTACAGTTTTGTAAGTGTCTTGGCATACAGAGTTTAAAAAGAGATGTTTCGAAGATCAGGACAGCTAGAAGGTTGTCATGTGAGACTGAAACATGGTTACAGGACTATATCAAGTCAATGAATTGGGCAGTGTTCAAAAAATCAGCTGAGAATCTGAGTGATTACACGAGTTGCAGACTTCAGCAAATGGCTGTGGATGAGTATGTCCCCACCAAATAGTTCATGGTTTTCCCCAACAAAAACTCCTGGATATACAATGAAATCCAGAACCTGCTGAGAACCAGATCACAGGCATTTAAGTCCAGCGATCCAGAACACTACATGAAGCGCAGGTACGACCTACCAAAAACCTTCTCCTAGGTGAAGTGGAGATTCCAGTCAAGAATGGAAACCATGAAGGAAAACCTGGCAGCTGTGGCAGGGTCCAAATGACATAACCTGCTTTTTAAAAATAAACAAATGTGGTGCAGTAGAAGACAGCTAAGTGCACTCTCAGATGAACTCCATCCCTCTACACCTGATTTGACCACTATAGAACATTTAGAAAATTACAACCCAGAAAAGACCCCTTCTGGTCAATGCAGAACCTTTATTTTGCCTAGTCCCACTAACCTGCACCGAATCCATAGCCCTGCAAAATAAATCTCGGTGTTGTATGTACTCCAACAATAAATCTGAAATTTGAACTTCAATATTTGAATTTCTCCAGCACTTCTGTGCACTAATCTACTGCTTCCAGTGCTCCCATTGTGGCCTCTGCTGTATCGGCGAGACTAGTGCACTCTGGAAGATCGTTTTGTTGAGCACATTCACTCTGTCTGCTGTAATAAAAGTTCCTCCCTGTGGAAAACCATTTCCATTTCACGCCTTACTCCCATGCCATATATCTGTCCAACGCCTCGTGAACTGCCAAACTGAGGCCACTGACAAATTGAAGGAAGAACACCTAATATTCTCCAAACATGTCTCCTTATGTCTTTCTCTCTGTCCCTTTCCTGCAGCTCCCAACCCTTTCCTCTCCATTCACAGCTATCCCCTCCCTTATAATTTCCCAGCTTTTTTTTCTTTTCTGCCCTTCCACCCATACCCACTTTTGCCTGTGGGCCTGTACTCCTCCCCTTCCCACTTCCCCAACCCCACCACCATTATTCTTTTTGCAGATACTTTGGCAAAGACCTCAGGCCCGAAACATTAGGCCTTTTCAAACTGCCATGTAAAATGGGGTTAACTGAGCAATTTGCCTGGTTAGCAGCCCAGTTACATGCCGTTTAGTCAACCCCCATCGTAATCCAACTGGGTCCATGACCTACCTCACAAGGTAGTCACTGAACTCAGTTAAACTTACTTACGTCACCTCCACAGGCGATTTGAAAACTAAAATGCCCAACCTGCTTATTCTGATTATGTCAGCGCGTCCATGTGGCACCAGGGAGTCAGCATCTGAATATCTGGTGATAATTCCGGTGAGTACGTGACGCGTCATTCTGGGGGCGGGATCCCCCTTAAATTGCCAGATTTGTGATTTAATGGGTAGATCCCCTTGCAATTTAAAAGGTGCTCCCAGCACCTTTGCCCCAGTAATAGCACCAGGGTCCGAGGAGGCCTACCCAGGTGCTGCAGGTTAGAAGAGGCTATTGATAACAGATCTTTGCTACAGAAGGAACACTGCATGACTTGCTGAGTTTCTCCAGCACTTTTGAACATTGAATTGTGAATGAATTGTTGCTTTCATGCTATACGCATCTCTCTCATGACAGTAATGCTATGTTGAATTATATCTCATCTTTAACATTAACAGCCCTCTGAAATGTGGCTTGAACAGCACAGATCTTTACATACAATAATTTATTTCATAATGTAGATTGATTTATTTTTACTGTCTGGATGTTAGCAGTCATTAAATAGAAAGACTTTATGAAGATCAGACAATAATGGACTTTTTCACTTTTTTCACCAGCCATTCTGAATCCTATCACCTAAATAACCGTTCATGTTCCATTTCAGGGCTATATCTCCTAACAGCTTCTTGGATTGACAATACCCGCACAAAATGAATATCCAACATTTCAGTAAAATATCAAAACAAGTATTTTTCTTTTCTGCAGCAAACAATGACCAATGAATCAATCAATAGGTCTCTGGGAAAAGAACAATATTTTTGGCCAACAAATTTTAGCAATAAATGATGGTCACAAACGTGCCATACACCATGACCTTGCACAGTGAAGACCAACAATGATTCAGAAATAGCAAGTAAAAAAAACAATGTTATCTTTTCTATGAATGTGGACAGGGGAGAACAAGGACATAAGCCAAGAGTTAATGGAAATATGAAGCTAAATGCATTTGTCTAACCGATATATAGATCCAATGCCTGTAAATGGAAAGTGATTTTGACTTTTCAATTTATATTTAACTTAGATGAAAGACACACTTATTGGGTAATAATGTAAGTGAAATTGTCTGGATCTTAAATCTAGAGGTTTGAATTTTTCTCTTATGTAGTCAGTTCACATTTTCATCTGCATGCATCATAGCTGATGCAAACCTCAGTGTATCCATAGAAACAGCAAAGATGTCAAATAGGTACTGCTGCAATTTCAGCACCTTCTCTTTGATTCACTTAAGTTAAAAGTACATATCCCTCATTAAAAGTCAAAATAAATTTAAATTAAATTGATACTATTGAGAATTGGCAAACTCCTCTAAATGCTGGCTAAAGTCAGTTGATTATATCGTAATCTAATAAACTAAACTATATATTAGCTATTAAGCATTCCATGGTTTATTTTACTGACTTTAATGGTTACTGTGTGTGATTTGTGACTGCATCTTTTTGAGGTGAAGTGATTGTTGCCCATTATTTTGAACACCCCCTTGACCATGGTGGGGGGGGGGAAGTTCCCTCGCTGATTAATTTATTTATTTAGGACATAGATTAAGTAGCAGTAACGGTATTGAAGAGTCCAAAACTCGAGGGTCCACTTCAGTGTACGGAAATCAGAGCCATCATGTTGGTAATGTGTTGGATTTCAGACATTACTTTGAAGAGAAGAATGAAAAATTAAACAATCCACTCTTCCCACTGCTGGCATTTCTACTTATTTAATTTTTTTTTTCTGCAAATGCTATCATTCCCATAATTCAAAAAAATTTCTCTATTTATTGCTTAACACTGTTCTAAAAATAGAATAGGACTGATAGAACACAAAACAAATCTTCTTCATGAGAGGATAACTTGATGTGACTGTCACATGGTAGCATTTTATGCTTTTTAAATGTCTTCCAAGATGTTCCTTTAATGTAATGAAACTATTCCACCTTTGATATCAAGTACATGATACTAAGCTACATGAGAAAGTAAAAACTTCATTAAAGTAGATTTTGGGGAGTAACCAGAGTTCTCGAATTTGGGCCCTTGAAAGCATAATCAACAATTAGTTTGGTAACTGTGCTTGACTAACATTGTTGAGATGGAGAGGGTGCAGAGAAGAATAACCAGAGGATGTTGCTAAGACTTGTATGCCTGAGCTATTGGGAGAGGTTGAGCAGGCACTGGCTTCATTCCTTGGAGCACAGGAAAATGAGGTGTGATCTCATAGATGTGTACAAAATCACGAGAGGTATAGATGGGGTGAATGCATGACATCTACTACCCAGATCTATCAATATTCTTGGTCACCGTTTCAATCTCTAGCATTGTGCACACCCATTCTGCATAAAACCCAGTCCATTTACCTTAACAGCCAAGCAAAAATCATTCAAATTTGTGTGCAAGCCCCCCTCAGTACACTTAGTCCATCAATGGCAGCTGTGCCAAGGTCTGAAATTCCAGAATTCCTCCCAGAACCTCTTGTCTTTCAACTGCTTTTTTTCTTTTAATGTTTCTGTGGCCAAATCTTTGGTAATGCCCTAATATATCTCAATGTGGCTTGATGTCAACCTTTTACTTTAAATTCGTGCAAATAATCTTGTGATTGTTTTCCTGTTCTGAAGGTATTATATGAAGAGATGTGATTGTTGTTAATACATCTCATTATGAAAGACAAATCAAAGAGGAGCAACATTTCCCTGATGTCTGTACAATCATATACATAGGCAATTGCTAACTGAATATTCAAATATGGAAAGCAGCATGATTACCCTGATGCCTGACATTATTATAGGAAAAAGTTTAATGATTTTGTGAAAATTTTAAAAAAAACACATCTTTCCATTTTACTATTCCCATGAAAACAATTTGGGACATTTCTTCCATCTTCACTCTCCTTGAATATTTTTGACAATTGATTTCTTTCTAGTACATTTATTAGCAATCATGAACACGCTTTGTAATATTTCACTCAGAAGATGCACATTTCATCATCTCTTTCGGAATGCTGCACAATAGCTTTCTCTGGGGAAAAAGTACCAATTCTTCACAGGACACCTTTGCTCTACATACTTAATTTTGTATTCATCAGCTTTTGAGCCTTGTTCCAGATTGCTTTTCTTCCACCATTCAACACACACAAAATGCATGAAAGCCCTTATGAATGTCCTAAGTAGCCAAACAAAGACGTTCACTCTTCTTCTGCAAGGCAAATTCAGACTACAAGGCAAGGGAGATGGCCGAAACGAGAAGAAAGAATTATAGATGAAAATAAAGAAAAAATGTACATGCTGAAATATAAAATAGAAACAGAACATACTGGAAAGTCCTGGCAGTTATTGAGAATTTCATTTACATCTATC
This sequence comes from Narcine bancroftii, assembly GCF_036971445.1. Taxonomy (NCBI): domain Eukaryota; kingdom Metazoa; phylum Chordata; class Chondrichthyes; order Torpediniformes; family Narcinidae; genus Narcine; species Narcine bancroftii. The sequence continues at coordinate 18,342,484 of NC_091477.1, forward strand.
CTCATTAACCTATAAACCAGTTGATTTCCTCAACAGCTTTATCACCATAACAAACTTGACCTCATTTTATCATTTTTGTCTCTCCCCAAACTTTCAGCAAATTGGGTTTCTCTCTTTCCCTTGTTTTAATGAAGGACTTTAATCTGAAACACCAATACTTCCTCTTTCCACTGTTTCTGTCCAACAATTTTTTTTTTGTTTTGCACTTGAACCTTACCTAGTTTTAAGTTCAGAATTTGCCATCTAAATAATATTGAGTAAAAAGAATGGCGAAACATATTTCAAACTTTACCACTACTGAATGAACCTTTCACAGAACACTTTCCCCAAAATGTCATTCCTTCTAATGCTTCTGTTTTCACCAAAAGGAGAAAATATTGTTGACACTTTTAAAAATATCTAACTGTATAGTTAATAAAGTAACATGGATGATCAGCCATGATCAAAATGAATGACGGTATACTATTTTGTTGCTAAACAGATGTGGTGGAGATAGAACTTGAAAGAAAGGGTTGATGCACTTTCAAGAGACTAGGTTGGAGGAGGTGTCATTCAGGAAATTGTGAAAGTCAATGGGTTTGTAGTAAATGTCAGTGAATAGTTTATTGTCTGAGTTGGAGACCGAAATTCAGTAAGGGTAGAGATGCCAGAGTAGTCCAAGTGAATTTGAGGGCATGGTGGAACTTGGCAGCAAAGTTGATGAAATTGACAAGTTTCTCACAATCCAGAAAGCAGCTGTAGACATCAATACAGCAGAGAAAGAGTGGAATTGTGCCAGAGTAGCTTTGGAACAAATACTGGTCCATGTAGCCAATAATAAGGTAGATGGAGCTAGGGCTTTTGTGAATGGGCTTAAATTTGTAGAAAGTGAGAGGGATCAAGAGAAGATGTTCAAGGCAAGTTCTGCTAAGCAGGAGAGAGCGTTAGTGGAGAGGATCTTCATTCTAGAAATAAATTGAGGGCCCAAACTGTTCTTCCTGATGGAGATTGGAAGTCCCAAGAACTGGATGTTCATGGTAAAGATGAGACAATGGGGCCCTGGGAATTGGAAGTTGTTAAAATGGTGGGGAGCATGTGAGGTGTTTAGGTGAAAAGTGACCCAGGAGGAAAAACTGGAGTTGACATACAAGGAGAAAATTTAATGGGGCAAGAACAGTGAGAAACAAAGGGCATATCAGGGCTGTCCTGCTTGTGAATCTTGGATAAGAGATGGAAAAGGGTATTGGCAGATTGGGGAACTATCATTTTGGAGACTGCACAAGGGAGGTCTTCTGAAGTGATGAGATCTGTGATGGCATGGAAGACAGTAGCCATGATCAGGCATCTGAGTGCCACCATCGTCTGGAAAAAAAGTCATCTTTCTGAAGCACGTTCAGTCCTGTTCTGGATAACGTTGAATGGAAAACTGGATTACTAGATTTACAAGGTCAGAAAATCTATATTTTTAAATTCTAAATTAAATACTGTATAAATAAAACATCATACTTTATATTGTTCAATCTCATAGCAGTAATTAATGTTTATCATCAATTTATAATGGCAAATTGATATGATGAAATCTGTCAATTTTGCATACCGGGTTTATCAATGGTGCCAGCGTTGTCTCCGCTCCATCCTCAACATCCATTGGAGCGCTCACACCCCTAACGTCGAGGTACTCGAGATGGCAGAGGTCGACAGCATCGAGTCCACGCTGCTGAAGATCCAGCTGCGCTGGATGGGTCACGTCTCCAGAATGGAGGACCATCGCCTTCCCAAGATCGTATTATATGGCGAGCTCTCCACTGGCCACCGTGACAGAGGTGCACCAAAGAAAAGGTACAAGGACTGCCTAAAGAAATCTCTTGGTGCCTGCCACATTGACCACCGCCAGTGGGCTGATAACGCCTCAAACCGTGCATCTTGGCGCCTCACAGTTTGGCGGGCAGCAGCCTCCTTTGAAGAAGACCGCAGAGCCCACCTCACTGACAAAAGGCAAAGGAGGAAAAACCCAACACCCAACCCCAACCAACCAATTTTCCCTTGCAACCGCTGCAATCGTGTCTGCCTGTCCCGCATCGGACTGGTCAGCCACAAACGAGCCTGCAGCTGACGTGGACTTTTTACCCCCTCCATAAATCTTCGTCCGCGAAGCCAAGCCAAAGAAAAGATGTACAGGAAAATTGTTTTGCTCTAGAAGCCAGACAGCAAGGTGCCATTTTCATGAGGCTAGAAGCCTACTGACAAATTACTAACAGCAACTTTGAAATTCTCCTACTTGTCTCGCATAATTGTGCATTTACCTAAGGGTTACTTGATTGTGAAGGTTAATTTCAAAGCCTGAAAACTAGTGTATCCAGGGTATTGGAAAAAGAAGTTCATGGTAAGAATTTAAATAAAGGCCATAAATCACTCGCCACATAAACCGAAGTAGCTGTTTTTCTGAAGTGAAAAATACTTGTTTAAATGGGCTGTAACTATAATTTGTAGCAGTAGCCTGGAGATTATCAAATGGAAGAACTCAGCCATGTACTCTCCATGCAGCTATTAAATAAAGCAACACATTAAATAAAGCAACACATTAAATTGCATGGCCATCTGATTAGAGACTTGTTTGATTTTTTTTGACTATTTTAAATTTTCATCCACAATGCGGTCACTTACAAAGTTGTGAATACATACATCAAACATTGTATTTGATTATTTCCCCCTCCACCCCCCCCCCCCAAAGTCATCAAAAAAGAAAGTGGGAAATAAATAGGCTAGAAGAGATATATTAAAAGAAGAAAAGAAAGTGAGGATTACCCCAGAAGTACTTTTCACAGCATGATATCATATATGTACCTGTGTGTGTGTGTGTGTGTGTGTGTGTGTGTGTGTGTGTGTGTGTGTGTGTGTGTGTGTATTAGAGGATCATTATTAAAAAGTCTCTAAATTATCATTTAACTTTATAATGTTATGAGCCCAGAAGTCCCCAAAGCCCAGCAGCAATAGATATTCACCAATACAAATGGTTACTTAAATACTTAAATAAAAGTAGCTTTTAATTATCTTTAAACATGAAAACAGAATCACACTAACTTATCACTATTGACTTAACTAACCTAACTTAACCCCCTTCTAATTCTAAGCGTACGTGTATGTAATATGTGTGTAAGTTCAGAAAAGTTATTTGGTGCAGTTCAATCTCACTTCTCATTCCTTCAAGTTCACTGGTTTCAGGCAATTCTTATACAGTGGACAGAATTTAACAATTATAAAGTTTGCCAGGCTTTGGTGCATGAAAGGTTACTGGTTACTGCTCAGGAAAGTTCTCGTCTGTTTTCAGAGAGAGGTTCATTGTATGCTGACACCCACAATGGATTCCTTCTAAAATCAGCCACTTCAGTGTCTTGCTGAAGAAACTTGCCCACTCAAGGTTCTCTAGATGATAACCTCTTTCTTTCAGGCCACCATAGAGTGCCTTTTTGTTTCTCTTATTCCAAGTGAAACATTAGACAGCCAGTCCTCTCTTCTTGCATGAACCACAAGGGGCCTTGAGCAGGCTGATCTAAGCACACACAACCCATCTTCCAAAATGGGGATTTCCACAAGCTTCCCAGCTTGTCCTGTTCTAGTCCCAGTTGCTGCTGCTAAAACCATAAAACTGATCTCTCTTTCTCTTTCTCTCTCTGAGAAAAAAATACCTAATTGACTCTCTCTGCTTGCAAAACCACATGACCCTCTTAGAACAGCAAGTTACCCTCCATACAATCTGTAGTTCAAAATTCTTTCATCTGTTGTCTTTTTGTAAATTCTCTTAGGCACTCTCCAAAACTTTTGTAAACACTGTTGGCCCCGTCATGTCTAGCATGAGCAGAGCTCCAGTATTTTAATTAAGATCTATTTTAAAGTGTTTATATATGACCTACACTAAAAAAAACCCTTTCCCAATTTATCTCCCAAAACATATCTACATTGTTATGAGCCCAAAGGACCCCAAAACCCAGCAGCAATAGATATCAACCATGACAAATTGTTACTTAAACAGAAGTAGTTTTTAATTATCTTTAAACAAGGAAACAGAATCAAACTTTAACATCTCTATTAACTTAACTAACCTAACTTAACCCCCTTCTAATTCTAAGCACATGTATATGTAAGGTGTGTGTAAGTTCAGAAACATTATTTGGTTCACAGTCCAATCTCATTCTTCCAAGTTCTCTAGTTGCAGGCAATTCTTATACTGTGCATAGAATTTAATATGTATAAGGTTCACCAGGTTTTAATGCTTGAAAGGTAAATGTTTACCACTCAGGAAGGTTCTTTGTAGGTTTGCAGAGAGAGATTTGTTGTTCCAGGATTTCTACAACTGAGGTACCACCATTAATCACCTCAATGTCTTGCTGATGAAACTTGCCCCAACCTCTTTCTTTCAGGCTACCACAGAGTCCCTTTCTGTTCTCCTTATTCCAAGAGAAATATCAGACAGATAGCATTTCCAGCCATCTGCCTCTCTGGAGTTCTCTGTTTCAGTTCTAACCAGCTTCTCCTGCTTGTTTCATCTGTCTCTGTCTCTCTCTCTCTTTTTTTGCAAAAACCTCCCTCCTTCTCCAGCAAACAATAGGAGTTAGTCTTCTGTTTCCATCTGTTGTTTTAGGTAGACAAATCCTAGAAGTGAACTTTGAGTGAGCACTTTGCAGAATGGTCAGAAGTCTTGTAAAAATGTTCAACACAGACCCCCTGATTCCTTCAGGACAATGGTCTATTCATTTCATGACATCATTTCAATTAGCACCTACTTGTGAAATGTGCATGGCATTCTCCATAGTTTCTGTAAAGTCACTGAATATGAATTCTTCAGTATTTCAAATAAGATTTTTTAAAATTTGTCCATGTATGTAACCTACTCTAATTTTACCAATTTATCTCCCAAATACATCTACAAATATTACATCACAATATTATGTCACAATACAGACATCAATTTTACAAAGTACTCTAATATTAATCTCTCTTCGTCTCCTAGTATTCCTTATCAAGTAATTAATTTTTATATAAACCACCTCTTCCATTTATTCATGTGTATCAAAATGCTATTCCTTTGTATCTGCCCAAACTACAAATCTCCTCCAATAATTAAAATCTTTACTTTCAAGTTGCCCTCAACTTCTTTGAAATCGAAATATAAAAGGAAAAATAGTAATGAATTTAACCATACCATTAATTAATGCATAATTAGATATAATTAAGAATTCTTCTCTTACTCCCTGCCCCCACACCCCCCACCAAACTGGCGCTGTTTAAATATACACATCACCACCCCTTTCTATTTTTCAGGATGCAGCTTCTCCCACAAAATAAAAGCACATGATCCGAGGCTACAAGACCTAGACCCTCTGACCTCCCAGGCCATATCTTTTAACAAAGTATTAACCTAATCTTTGGCTTGGCTTCACGGTCGAAGATTTATGGAGGGGGTAAAAAGTCCACGTCAGCTGCAGGCTCGTTTGTGGCTGACCAGTCCGATGCGGGACATCACATTAATAATAATCACATTACAATAACCAATAAAATAAAAACATCTCATTCCCTCAGTTCATTAATGGGTAATGTTTCTACAAATTCTGCTGCTTGTTTATAATTTTTTTTTAAACAAATTCTTGTTACCATTAGGTAATCAGATCTTCAATGTAGCAGGGTAATGAGGTACAAACTTGTAACCTTTCCCTGCCCCCCCCCCCCCTCAAGGGTCTTCTTAACTGAAATGAATTCCCTTCTTCTAATCAGCAATTGTGTACTAATATCTGGGTAGAAAAAGTATTTGATCCATGGTATTCAAGTGGGTACTTTTTTGTTCTTGCTCTTTCAGACACCAAGGCTAAGATTTTTTTACTTTATCTTGATAATTTAAACATTTAACCACCATAGAGCAATGCTTTTCATCTGGTTGTGGTCATCCAAGAGGCTCATCGAAAGAAAGACCTAATTTATCAGGACCAACGTATCAAGCTTGTTGAAGATTTTTGCCCAGAGGTGGTGAAGATACGGGAAAAAAATACTGAAATTGGGTCGGACTTTTACAAGAAAAGTTTCAGACCAGCATTGTTGTATCTGGCATGACTGAGGATCGTCATGAAGTATGGTCCAAAGAGATTTCTTAAATCAGAGGTGGAAGCCTGTGAAATTTTGGCTGAACATGATTCTGCCTCTCAGCTGAGCTTGGAATGAGTTAACTTTCTCTGTTACAAGAGAGTAAATACCATTGTGAAACAGAGGGGTTCTCTTTTTTTAATCCGTTTCTATTCAGTTGGTAGTTTGAATCATTTTGGAAGATGTGGGGAATTAGTCAGGGTTTTTATTCATATTTTTGGTTTATCCATGAGTATGGATAGGGTTCCCCCCCCCCTTTATCTCTCTCCTTTCTGTAACTTGTAATATTTAAGATTTAGTTTATTTACTACTAAATTTATAAATATCTGCGGTGTAATTTTTTTTTGTACATTAATATGGTGGAACAGGATGGCTAACTCTTAGGGTTGCTGAGAACAAAGACATTTTACTGAGCATGCAAGTAGAATTCCTGCACAGGGTTTTTTGTGTTTATAAAGTTTGTTGGAATGGGGTCTTGCTAATTATTGTAGTGAACTAATGGATAAATTTATTCAGGATGCTGGATATAGAAGGCTTTCTTATATTGGCTGGGTTTTATCAGAAGAATTTTGTGGAAAATTGTAAATAATTTTGCTTTTGCATGTAAGGAGTGATAAGACCAACAGTAGAAGCATTTTGGGTTAAAAATTTTTTTTTTGAGGATGTCATAACTTCAGTTGGCAACCTTCAGAAGAGGGAGGGCTGGAAGGGGGGTGGTTTTAGGTTTGGTTAGGATCCTCAAAGTTCCTTGTATCTTATGTTTTGTTCTATATTTTGGCTTGGATTGAAGGTTGTGGCTTTCGGAGCAGTGACAGGTGTAGTTGGAGCATCCATTCACCAACAATTAATATTAATGGATTAATTTTGATGATTTTCCCTATTATTTCTTGGAATGTTAAAGGTATGAATGGGTTGATTAAATATTGTAAGGTGATACGATACTATACCTTTATTGTCATTTTAGACCAGACTGTAAAACAGTAATTTTTTAAAAAATGAGATAGCATGTTAAATGCCATATGTTAAACATTTACAAGCAGATGTTGACTTTTTCTTTCAAGAAATTCACATTAAGAACTCTGACACAGATAGGTTAATGTTTAGCTGGAAGGGGCAATGTTTCCATTCATCTTCTGATGCTAAAGTTAGAGGAGTTTCTATTCTAATCAATCAGAATAATCCATTTGTACATGATAATAGTACCTTAGATAAACAAGGTTGTTTTATTTTTATTGCGGGTAAATTGTATAATCAAATGGTTGTATTGGCAAATGTTTATGCCCTGAATATTGATGAGCTGACATTTTCTTGAGATTTTTTTCAGCCTTGCCTGATTTAAATCACTACTCTTTGATTTGGGTGGTGGGGGGAGGAGGGGAGGAGGTGGGGAAGGGCAGCTTGTTGTTGTTTAAATCTGGTTTTAAACCATTCTTCTTCTAAAACTGCTATTCTTTCCAAATCTGCAGCTGTAATTCACTTTTTAAATACATTTCAGATGTATGGCATTTTTAAAAATCCCAACAATAAAGAATATTTTTTTCAAATGTACATCATTCTTATTCTAGAATTGATTACATTTAAATTTACAATCAATAGATTTCATTGACTCTATCAAGTGAATATCAAGGAATAGTTATATCTGATCATGCTCCTGTCATTTTGACTCTGAATTTTTCTGACATTCCTTTTACAAAAAGACAATGGAGATTTAATACTAATTTACTTGCAAACAAAGAATTTTTAAATTTTGTGGAGAAGCAAATAGTTCTTTTTAAACAACTAACTTCTCCCCAATGATGTCTAAATTGATTGTGTGGGACACAATAAAATCTTATTTGAGAGGGCAGATTATTTCTTGTACAGTTAATATTAAGAAGATCACCAACCAGGAAAGGCTAGAATTAATTAATCAGATTAACCAAACTGATTTACAATTTACTAAAGATTTTTTTTTTAATCCAGATTTATATAAAAGAGTAGAACCTCAAACCAAATTTGACCTTTCTACTTGCCCAATTGAGGTGTAGGAGTCATTTTTATATTCATGGGGAAAAAAATCTGTTTAAATATTGGCTGGACAATTAAAATTAATGTCAGATAAAAACTAATTAACACGATTCAGATTCGAGATGGTAAAATGACTACATATTACTTTAAAATGAGAATGTTTGAGAACTTTACTCTAACCTTTATATCAATGGATTTAAGAAAGATTTTACTTCAATGTCGGACTTCTTAAATTGCCTAAATTTACCTATCCTTTCTCAGGACACAAGTACAAGTTTGGAGGCAACTATTTCTCAGGAGGAAATACTTTCATTACAATTTAGTAAATCTCCTTGACCAGATGGATATCCTGTTGAATTTTATAAATCTTTGTCCAAATGGCTTGTACCTCATTGAGGTTCTGTGATTGATGATTCATTTAAGGATGGGAAGCTTCTGTCATCTTTTAACAAGGCTAGTATATATTTTTTAAAAAGGGAAGGACTCAGCCAAATATGCATCTTGTAGACTTAATTCATTACTTAACATAGATATGAATGTTTTATCTAAAGTTCTAGCCCATAGATTAGATAATATTTTATCATTAATTATTGATATGGACCAAACTGGTCTCATTAAAACTTGTTACTCTTATTATAACATGTATCGATAATTGAATATCTTGTATTTATTTTCCACTCCAGCAACTGAATGTTCTTTCATTAGATGCCAAGAAGGCATTTGACCGGGTGGAATGGGAATACGTTTGCTACCTTGGGAAAATTTAATTTTGGTCCAGATTTTATTAAATGGATTAAACTATTATATTCATATCCTATGGCTTCAATATGAACTAATTCACAATAATCAAAACTTTTTAGGCTTTACAGGGGATCTTTGCAAGGATGCTCTTTGACTGGTATTGGAACCCAGCAGTTGCTCTTTGTGAGAATAGAGATTTCACAGAGATAACCAAGAATAGAGTTGAACATAAAGTTACCTTATATGCTGTAATTTCTACATGGTCAATCCAAAATATATACAAGTAACCTTGAATAAAATCTGGATTGTACACTTTAAACATGTGAATTGTTTAAATACAAATTTAAAACTGTAATATGGTGCAAATTAAGGAAAAAGTGTCTCCTAATTGTTATGGAAGGCACTGTACAACTTCCATATCTGGGATGAAGGAATATCCAGAAGATCTATAATTTTGCTCTCTTTAAGAAATGAGACAAGTCAATCTGTTCTAAATACAGAGCATTCATCTTGCTGTCTGCTACATGGGAAGTCATCATCTGACTCCCAGTGGTAGAAGTGCTGCTCTTGAGGGACAGTGGACATGATCTTTAATGAGATGACTAAGAAAATTGCAGAGAACCACACCAACCACAACATATGGCCTATTTTGACCTCACTAAAGCCTTTAACTTTAGTACCCAGTGGTGCACTTGCTTCAAGTTCCGATAGCCACAAAAATGTGTCTTCAGTGAAGGCAGACATCCATGAAGTTCATCATTGCCTTCAATATATTAGTACAACCTTTAATCAATTGAGGAAAAGAATGAGGACCAAACCCTCAATGTAATGCAAAACACATGGTCAAATGGATAATTAATTGCTGTTCATCTAATATGCTAATGAGGCAGACTATTTACAATTGGCCATCTCAAGTCACCTTTATTTGTCATTTGTACCATGTATTTCAAAGTAAAGATGAGACAGCATTTCTCCAGGACCATGGAGCAGATTTACAGCAAGTTAAAATATTAACACATAAACAATAAAAGTCCATGGTACAATATCCACATATGTTCTGGAAAATTAGGTTCCTGATGGCTTAGGGGATAAAGCTGTTGCCCAATCTGGATTCAAGAGCCTGAGTGCTACGATACCTCTTAACAGATGGCAGAAGGGAGAAAAGTTTGCATGAGGGGTGTGTGAAGTCCTTCACAATGTTTATTACTTTCCACGTGCATCATGTGTTCTAGATGTCCGTCATGGTAGGAGGAGAGCCCCCAATTACCTTTTCCGCTGACTTCACTATCCTCTGCATGGTCTTACAGTCTGAGGTGATAGATACAGCTTCTAAACGAGGTTGATGCAGTTGCACAGGATGCTCTCAATACATCCTCTGTAGAATGTAGAGAGGATGAAGGGAGGGAAATGAACTTTCCTTAGATTTTGCAGGAAGTAGAGGTGCTGCTGGAGTTTCTTGGCTATGGTGCTGGTGTTAAGGGACCAGGTGAGATTCTCTGCCAAGTGCACACCAAGGAACTTAAAACTCTTGATGATCTCAATGGTAGAGCCGTCAATGGTCAGCAGAGAGTGATTTCCCCCTCCCCGGCCCTCCTGAAGTCGATAACCATTTTTTTATTAGTAATCAGATTCAGGTTGTTGGCTCTGCACCAGTCGATTAGCAATTCCACCTCATCTCTGTATGCTGATTCATCATTCTTACTAATCAGACCCACCATGGTCGTGTTGTCAGTGAACTTGATGATGTAGTTTGAGCTGTGTTTTGCTGCACAGTCATGAGTGAGTAGAGTGAACAGCAGTGGACTAAGCACCCAGCCCTTGAGGGGGGGGGGGGGGGTGGGGGGTGGCATACTCAGTGTGAGGGTTTTGGAAATGCTTTTTCTGATCTGGACTGCCTGAGGTCTCCCTGACAGGAAAGAGGCCTCCAATGCCACCTCCAAAACATTCTCCAAATTAATTGGAATTATAAACAAACCACTATGTGTTCTCTCCGAGGCCAACACCCAAACATTGATGAATTAATTATATTCCATCAAGCCATCGATTTGCATAACCAATACCAAAACACCTGGACCATAGTCTGTATTCAGATTTTAGCCCTCTGAGTTTTCCATGCAAATAGAATGTGCTCAAAGCCAAAATGCAGCATCTCCACCAACCTTTAGAACCCCCTGGCCAATGAACACTCAATGTGGGGATGTGCCTTTGGGATGTTGAGAACCTCATCATAGTTCTGTTAAAGCAGGAGAAGGAATGGGTCACCTCACAAATTATTATGTGCCAGGCATATCTTTTCTATGGAAAAATCAGTTGATCTTATGTTGGCCTCCTTTACTTCAGAACCCATGCTTGATTCCCAATGATTACCAAAGAATAACATGTAGAAATAGGAAAAGAAATAGAGTGACCTAAAAGCAAAATACTGCAGAGTGTGAGAATCTGAAATGAAAGCTGAAAATATTTAGCAGAGCAGGCAATAGTTTTTAGAGGGAAATCAAGTTGACCTTTCATCCTGAAGAACTTTCAACAGAAATAAGAAAATGATCAATGCAGATGTAAAGTTAAAAGGCAGGAGAAAACAAATGTGAAAATCTGTGACAGGATGAAAGGCACAAGTGATAATAGTACACTTTATTTTAATTTTGTGTGAAGATAGGCCTTTATTCAAGTTTAGAGAAGCCAACTCGTGATGCCTTTGCAATAATAGTGTAGCACAGTATCACATAAACTAAGCAGTTGTGGGTCAAATGATCAATTCCTCAAGGACAAAATCATTAGTGGAAATGATACTATTTTGGCCTCTTCTAAAAAGTGAACCAATATCATTATAACCTTTAACCAAATCCTTCTTGCTAATTCAGTAATTTCAGGTTGGATTAATTCTGTCTCACCAACAAAATCAATAATTGCACTAGATATAGTTGGATTCTCAAAGACTTATTTCCAAGTAGAGAAATCAGACTTGGGATGTAAAGGTAGAAAGATATCAAAGGAATGGGGAGGATGGGAGAAAAATCTTCCCAAAAAGTGATGATGGTGTGAAATTCACTGTCATATATATTGGGTACATCAAAAACCATCATTTAGACATACATGCATTAGCTATAAAAGACAAGGTTGTGGTCCAAGAGCTTCATGAATATAATAGGATAAATGATCCCCTCAATATCATAAATTTCTATGATTCCTTGATGTAAGGATTAAATCATAATTTATATGTCAATTAGCAGGAAAAATAACATGTGAACTTGCATCACCCCATCTGTACAAGAAAAAGGAAAATAAAAACAGTTGAGTTATCAGATGGGCACCAAGTGTATTATTGTCAATTTTATGGGGCTGCAATGTCTTTTTTTCCTCTATTCAATGCCATTGTAAAAGATGATATGGAGATACAGACAACTTCTTTCTGACTTCATCTCTAATGACAAATGTCTGGGATGTGGGGGTGCCAAAGGCACTGAGGGATTTCTGACCCATGTTAGAGGTTTGAACCTGGAGCTCAGGTTTCCAATGGTTTGGACTGCACTCTGTGTGGCCGCAGAAGAGCTGGAGACAAATCTAGGGACACTTGGTGACTCGGGGTGGGGGGGGGGGGGGGGAGGACACTAACCTTTGCTTCTCTTTCTCTCACTGTAAGAGGCGCTTCAGGCAATTTCTGCTGATGACGAATCTGTCTGCCTTACAGCAGGCAAGAGCAATTTCATGTAATATGACACTGTTTTATTACATGACAATAAATTTAATCTTGAATGTAAAATGATGGTTCAACGGTAATCCCATTTTAGTAAATATCCTGAGAGAAATAAATGATCAGAGGTAAGCCAAAAAAAAACCATGAAAATACTTTAACAGTCTATGTCACTCAGCTATAACTGGTTTATTTTTTTTTTCTGCTGTGTCTAACTCAGTCCACGCATTGGACTGTAGATGTGAGGCAATGACAACTGACATAAATCAATGAAAATGCTACAACTTTGGTAGAACTTAAAAAAAAAATTAAAAATGTGATCATCAAGGTAATTGTTGCCAGCAAATATAAACTGCACAAGTTAAATTCATGAAAATGAATGGTAATTCTGCTCTCAACACATTTTAAAAACTCATTTTCTTCTTAAAACTTAATAAAAATAGATCTAAAAAATTGTGTTTCTGCTATAATTGTTGAAATGTTCTGAGTCGTGATGGAGACTGTCTTTAAACTGTATTTCTTTTTGAGTTAATTTGTAAGAGAATATTTACTGTAATTCAAATTTTGGCATTTTGTTTGTTAAAAAAATATATTTTACAGAACATTTTCACCAAATCAGATGCCTTGAATATAAACAAAAATAGAATGTTATAATATATTGTAGTAGTTTACTCAAATGACAGTGAACACACAAATGAAGTAATTCCTAAAATCTGTCAGTCCCAAAGCTAAAAAAAAAAATATTTTACAAGGTTCCAAAACATATATGCCACAATATTTCCTCACATACAACATTCAAATTAAAATTTGCTATGGTTACAGAATGAGTCAATTTCTATCCTCATATCATGTTCTATTACTATCGAATGCTAAAGTTTAGTTGTCTTCCTAGTTTAAAAAAATTGCAGTTAAATTGAGCTGTTGTCATCATTTTGGTTCTCGACTTTCTTTAGTTAGTATTTTTAATTTTTATGTATCATTAAAAAAAATTGGAATAATTTTTGGAGATGGTAGTATGCTTTGCTGCCAATTGTTTATAGATTACATCTGAAACATTATTTGTGGTGCTAATGTAATATATTTTTAGTATCCCATTTTTTTTCAGTCTATGCTAAATATAACAATATACATCATGACATAGCACAAAGTTATATATTACTTCCCATTTCCATAGTATCTTTTGAAAGGTACACTATCCAGTACACGAGATTAAATGCTCCAAATGACAATGGAAAAAGGATTCTGGCATATTGGTCTATTTTGCTGGTTCCAGTATCAGACTGTGGTTGAGGCGATGAATTGAGATCAGAATGGGTGCACAGAATTGGTGACACATTGCTGGCACAGCTGTTTGTATCTGGTTCTACATTGGATGCTGACCCTTTTTGAGATGCCAATGAGAGAGTTCTTTTCTTTAAGCTGAAATTGGAATCAGAAGGCTACAAAAGGAAAAAAAAGAAAATTTGGACAAATATCAATATGTTTTATAAAAATATAATACCATATTTAATTTTTTTAAATTGTAATAATAGTTTTTAAACAACTAACCAAGGAAGTCAATTAAAGGGAAAAAAAGGGGAATGGAAGTTCAATTTAGTTCAGAGCTAATGATTAAAAACAAGGGCATAATAATGATGAAATATACATTTTGCAAAGACTAATTTTATTTACATTGTAAAATTGTGCAAACACATTTGATAGAAAAGCACAAAAATCCTTTGAAATATTTTATGCAGACATATTCCCATGTAGGAGGTAAAATAGCATTATGCTTATACATTAGATCAGTAACCCAGAAGGTTGAATAATGATCCAAAGAGTTGGATAATGATATGAAATATCATTAATAGGGTGCAAAAAAAAGAGGATATTTATCATTCGTCACATAGCATTCTTGACCTGCTACCATCAGGAAGGAGGTGGAGAAGCATCAAAATCTCGACATCCTGAATACTCTTGACTAACATAAATGAAACAGAGTAAATTTATACATCTTTCTTTTATATTTCATTTTCATATTGGATCATTTTGTGCTGAATTTGTGAGAAATGTAACATGCATGTATTTATGTGCACTGTGGTCCATTGAAATGCCATTTCATCTGCTTGTGTCTGTCCAGTCTGATGGTAATAAACTTCAACTTGGTTATCCTGACAGGACTAAGTGGAATTCTAACCCATGTCAATAAGGTTGATTTTTAACAGAATTTTGAAGAGCCCAAGGAAACTATTGAGTGACACCAAATTCTTAAGACTAGTTTAAGAAGCAAGTCAAACTTCTCAGGTAATAAATGGCAATCTTGTCAGAAATGTTTGTATCATGTAAATGCATAACAAAACATTGCAGAATGTGCCAGCACCACTTTTAACTTTTTTTTCATAAAATAAAAAGCATTTAAATGAGCATTTACCAATATTACCATGGCAAAATTATCAAATGTAAACAGAGTTCAATAATGATGTAATGGATGGAACTGTGCAGTACAATACAGGCCTTCAGCCACAATATTGGGCCAATATATAGGAATGGTTGTCACATGATCAATATAATCCTGACCCTCACAGCCCATATCCCTCCATTTTATCTTGCACCCCTGTGCATATCCGAGTCTGTTAAATGCCCTTACAATATGAGCCTCCACCACCACCCCAACCTTTGCAATCCAGGCACCCACCACTCTCTGGATCAAAAAACCTCTGACATCTCCCCTAAATTTTCTTCCACATCTTATCTTAAATGGATGTCCCCTGGAATTGGCCCTTGCCACCCTAGGAGAAAGGTAAAGGCAGTCGACTGTCTGCACTTATGTCTCTCATAATCTTATACACCTATATTAAATTGTCTCACATTTTAGTCACTCTAAAGAGACAAGTTCTACCTTGTTCAACATTTCCTCAAAAGACATGCAGCATCCTGGGAAATCTTCTCTGCACCTTCTCTAAAGTTTCCACGTCCTTCCTATGAGGCAACCAGAAATAATGCAATACCCCAACGGTGGTCTAACCAGAGTTTTATTGAGCTGTAACATTAACTTATGGGCCTTGAACATAATGCCTTAACTAATGAAGACCAGTGCACCATACACATTCTTAACCACCCTGCCAACCTTGAGGGATCTATAGACTTGGAGCCTAAGATCCTCTGTTCCTGCATACTTCTAAGAATTCTGCAATTATCTACGTACTCCACCTTAGGGTTCAATCTTCTAATACATATGACACACTTTTCCGACTGAACTTCATCTGCCTCTTCTCCACCCAAGCTGTCATCCTGTCTTTATCCCATTGTAACCTACGATATTCAACAAGATCCACTTCTAACCTTTGTGTAATTTGCAAACTTACATCGCTCCACTTCTTTATCCAAGTAATTTTTTTTTTTTTTTAAATCACAAAGTGCATGGGTTCCAGAACATATATTTGCAGAACACCACTGATCACTGACCTTCAGGCAGAATGCACTCCTACCACCCTCTGCCATCCAACTCACTCAGGCAAGTTTCCATGGATCCCAAACCTCATGACTTTCTGGATGAGTATACCGTGGGGAATCTAGTTAAATGCCTAACTAAGATCCTGACACACTACAGCCACCATTACCTTGATCAATTTCTTTTGTCACCTCCTTGAAAAAAATCAATTACACTCGTGAGACACAATTTGCCCCTCAGAAAACCACAATGACAATCCCTAATAAGTATCCTTCTCCAAATGCTTCTAAGTCCTATCCTTGAGAATCCTCTCTCATAGTTTGCCCACACTATCTTAAGATTTGCTGCTCTATTATATTTGGGATTATCCCTATTACTTTCCTTGTAAAAAATGCCATCCTCTAATCTTCTGGTACCCCTCTTGTGACCAGTGGAGATGCAAAGATCATTGTGAACACCTCAGCAATCTCTTCCTTTGCTTCCTGTAGTAACCTGGACTATATCCCATAAGGCATGAGAAACTTACCTCTCCTAATGCTTTTCAGAAGCTTCCATATTACCTCTTCACTGGTGTCACTAGGGGGAGGTGCGGAACACACCGGTTGACTCCAAAGTGACTGTCCATAAAATTTTTGTGCAGTGCTTCAGCAGAAATTTATCATTTTTTAAAAATAAAAATATCCTTGTAGTTAGTTATAACAGCAAAGACATTTTTCATAAGCCCAGCTTACATGTATCAATATATCTACAAGGCTAAACGTCTATGCTAATTTACTTTTTGAACCTACTAATGAGCTGTCATTATTATCCAATTACAATGACGCTTTGAATTGCATGGTTTTGTCTGCACATGCTACAAGCAAGTGCTGTTGTTATTGTTGCAGCTGGTATTTTTATAGATGCTGCTTTTGTCCAATTTTCTTTAGCTGCAATATTGTGGTAATTAGTATTTGTGAACCTTTATCAATAACTTTTTTGAGAATGTAGTAATTAAAGGAAAAGAGGGAGAAAAATCAAAAAAGTTTCCATTGAGTTACTAATAATGTACTTCAAAGTAAAACAATTTTGATATTAGCATTCATATAATCTAAGAAATATTACACAAGCAATTTACAACTATATTTATCACATATTATTCTAAATTTTTACAACTAAAGGTATACACTTTATTTCAAATATTGCTAATTTATCTTTTTTTTTAATTGTGCAGGGATATTCTATCATGCCACATGGAGTGCATAAATTAATACCAAAGAGGCCAAGTGGATGCCAGCAAAGGAAAGCAAAAGAGACAAGAATTAAATCACTCAAAACACTTGCTGGATCCATGCTTCAATATGTCAAACGACCGGATGATGGCCAAGGTTCAACAAAGGACATTGTTCGTCAGTCTCTAATTGATAAAGCTGATTCTTCAGATGCTAACATGAATTCTGCAGAAAAGCAAGGAGTGGAAATGGCAGAATTTGAAGCAGAAGAGAGGGCTGAATGTGACTCTGGCTGTGATATTGTAAATGAAATAAATGACATTAAGAAGAAAGATCTGCAAATTTTACATGATTTTTTTTTCCTGGGAGATACCAGTTCTAGATCATTTTCAGGTTGAAATCACCAAAAGAGAAAGTGCTTCTTTCCAGAACAAAGATGGGCCTTTCAGTATTGTGGCTAAGAAAGATGAAAACACAAAGGGAGATGTCCACCAGCTTTCAAAAGAGTGGTTTTACAAAGTGATGCCAAATGGCAAGAAAATGTTGTGGTCATGGATGGTTTACTCATTCGTCAGCGAGAAATTATACTGTTCTTGCTGCTGACTGTTTGCCATTGGTACTACAGATATAACATCCAAATTTATAACTGGGTTTCAAAAGTGGTGGTAACTGAGCCCGAAGATACATAACCATGAGACATCTTAAAAGCACCTATGTGGCCTTGAAAAGTGGAAAACATTGGCAGCAGGACTGAGGCTGCATAAAACCCTTGATGCTGAAACGATTGTTTTGATGGAAATGGAGAAGAAAAAGTGGAGGGACATCTTACACAGATTGCTTGATATCACATTGTTTCTTGCTAAGCAGATCTGGCATTCAGTGGCCACAAGGAAGATGAATCTTCATTGAATAAAGGGATCTCTCTTGAGATGGTTGAGATGCTTTCAATACATGATCCAGTGCTGAAAGAGTATCTAATGAGATTAAAGCAGAGCACATGTCAACTTAAAGTATCAGTCTCTTATCTTGCACCAAAAACTCAGAATGAGTTTATAAGTGCCTTGGAAAATCATGTGAAAGAGAAGCTTGTCATGGACATAAAGTCTGCAATACTTTGGGATCATTTTTGACAAAACACCTGACATATTACATACTGACCAGATGTCCAAAGTGATCAGGCATGTAAAAATCAACAATAGGAAAGTTGAAGTGAAAGAAGATGTGGCACACTTGGCAGAGTGGTTAGCGCAAGCCATTTACAGCGCCAGTGATCAGAACCGTGATTCAAATCCCACACTGTCTGTAAGAAGTTTGTACGTTCTCCCCGTGTCCGTATGGATTTTCCATGGGGGCTCTGGTTTCCTCCCACCATTCAAAACATATCAAGAGTGTAGATTAATTGGGTGTAAATTGGGCTGAAATGGTCTGTTCCTGTGTTGTATGTCTAAATCTAAATTTAAACTTAAAGTATTTCTTGGAATTTTTTCCCTTTAAATGTGGAAAAAAAGCTGCTGACCTCCGTTCCGACATCCTTATAAAAAAAATCAGGAAGTGATGGACTGGACATGATGTGTTGTGCTCAATGCTACAATAATGCTACTATATGGCTGGAATCCATGAAGGTGTACAAGCCATTCTTAAGGAAAAGAATAAGAAAGCCATTTTTAATAGATGTGTGAACCATTCACTTAACGTGTGCAGTCACCATTCTTTCTGAAAATGCATCGTCTTAAGAGTTCCAAAAAATGTCACATACAATGTTTTCTTTCTTTGCTGCTTCCAGCAATTGATGAGATGTGTTAATTGACCATGCTGGCGTGACAGTGAAGAGGCTATCAACAGCACGCTGGAGTGCTCATCATGACGCAGTTAAGCCAGTTAAAAAATAGTTCAATAAGTTTGTGACGGCGATTGAAGCTGTTTATGATCCACATGAAAACTTGGACACATGAGGGGCAGCACCAGGTCTTTTGCCTGCTGTCGGCGATTTCACTTTTCAGTGCAACTTGTACCTCTGGTGTGATGTACTTCAGGAAATTAATCTTACACAGCAGTACCTGCAGACTAAGGGCTTAACTTTTGATAAGGTGTTGACAAAGCTAGAAGCACTAAGACTTTTTCTGCACGATGAGTACAGTTACCTAGTGGAGCATGCAATTGAACAGGCGCTTTTTAAAATCTGACGAATATAGAATTTCAGTGGAGAGAAGAACCAGATTCAAGAAGAGGATAACAGGGGAGAAGGCAAGCAATGCTGGACTCTCTTTCCAAGAAGAAAATAAGAGGGTGACGTTTAAGTGCATTGATTGATTTAATTCGGAACTCCAGATCAGATCAAGAGCCAATCAAGGAAGTAGCAGCCACGTTTGAGGCTGTTCAAGCAAAGAGTCTCATATCTGCCACTGAAGAAGAGTTAAAGGTGTCCATTCCAAAATTAACCACTTTTTATGATGAGGTATTCAAGAGTGAGCTTTTAATAGAAATACCAAGGCTGAGAATGTACATGAAAGCAACAAAGATTGATCTGGAAGAAGCCAAAGCTTGGGCAACTTTAGATATTTTGACATTCATAGCCGAATGGGACTTTGTAGAATCTCTCCCAACCTTTTCACTAAGCCTAAAAATATTTCTGATGATCTGTGTGTCTGTGGCTTCATGTGAGAGGTTTTTTTTCAAACCTGAAACTTATAAAGAAATATTTGCGATCTATCATGGGGCAGTCAAGGCTTTCAATCTTGCGATATTATCAATTGAAAGCAAGTTGTTGAAAGGCATTGATTTCATTGAAGTGATTCACAAGTTCATAGCTTTGAAGGCTGGGAAAGTTCTGAATTAGTTGAGATGTTCACCAAGTGCTGAAATGCTTTTTTTATTTTTATGGTATGATTTAATTTATGAGT
The DNA here is from genome assembly GCF_036971445.1 of Narcine bancroftii. Lineage (NCBI taxonomy): Eukaryota > Metazoa > Chordata > Chondrichthyes > Torpediniformes > Narcinidae > Narcine > Narcine bancroftii. Next base: position 18,362,572 of record NC_091477.1, read on the forward strand.
ATATTTCCATATGCATTTTTCTACAAGTTCCACATTATTTGGGCCATTAATGGATTAGGTTTGCATAATCAATAATGTATCTCATGTAACAATAAAGTTTAACATTAAAATCAACATAGTTTTGATGTAGTTCTTAAACCTCCATTTCGAATTTTAATGTTTTCTTACTGAATTTTCACTTTAACCATGTGAAACTATAAATACATTTAGGCTGTGTGTATTATATTGTCATTTAAAGGTGTAATTTTAGTTTTGCTAGTCGTTTATCTCACTACTCTTGATATTACATTCAGTGATATACGGGAATTACGATTTGTGAATAACATTAGTACAAAAAAATTACAAAGAATTCAATATGGTCTAGTACAGGAGGAGATCCATGATGGGGGGTGACACCATGAATGACCGCATTGGATGACACCAACTCTAGTAACGCCACTGTACCTCTTTCTTAACTTCAACATGCTCCAGCATATGTGCCTGTCCCTATGTCACATTCATCCATGTCTTTCTCCCTGAGTAAAATATTAATTAAGGACCTCCCCTATCTTCTCCACCTCCAGGCATGTTTCCCACCCCTCTCCTTTAACCATGAGCAGCCCACTCATATTCTTGTTATCCTTATAGTTCACATTTGTACAACATTCTAGGGATTTCCTTAATCCTACTTACCAAGGCCTTCTCATTTCCCCTTGCAATGTTTGGTGCTTCATATCTTCCCCTCCCCTACTCAAACATCTAAACTCTCAAACTAGTTGAAATGCTGATTCATTTGTGCTTCTTCCTGACTTATTGTATTTTTTTGATGCTCAAAACATGGCATCCTTCACCATGGAGGAAATGTGCAGATTAGAAAGTGCTTTGGAGAATGAATTCTCCAGCCAACTCCCACTATGATTTCCATCTTCTGCCTTTTACACTACTACAGCAAAGCATAGTATATGCTTAAGGACCACATGTCCTGATTTGGCAAGTTATAGCCCAAACGACTTTACATTGAATTCAACAATTTTAGATAATGAAGCTTTCTAATGTATGTGACAACTGACCAAATCTAATTAAAAGACGTCATGTTTAATGGTATCTCAGTTTTTTTCTTTCCACAGATGCGTCGTGATTTTCTGGATATTTTCAATATCCTCTTAGATCATATTTCCAGCAATCATTATTCTGCATGTTCACAGTTTAATCATCAATTTTCTCCCCTCATCCATCTCACTGTATTTAAATGATCTCCAGACAGATCATCCCCCTGACATAGATGGCACCACAATGTGATAATTCAGTTTCTCTAGGAATCCACCCTATAACAGACCTTCACATTGTTCCCTTCATATCTATCCCTTTCTTGAAACATGCTTGCTCTCCAGTTTTCCTCATTCAGATAAAAGGTGAGAAATTTCAAAATTTCTTGGACCACTGTTTACATCTGCAGCAAGTGGAGCAGATATTTCTATTAGGGAGCTTGAACTATACCAGATGACATTCAATATGGATTTGTTCACTAAATCAAAAACTATCATCCAATAGGTTGCCATACCAAACTTGAAATGACTTTTTTCTCTATGTGACAGATTATGTTGTGTTTGTATTGTATATAGATATGTTTTTGGGAGATAAATTGGAGCAGGTTTTTTAAGTGTAGATCACATACAAACACTTCAAAACAGATCTCATAAAATGCTGGAGCTCTGCTCAAGCCAGACAGGGTGGCTCCTGGGGGCCTTTGCAAAAACTCTGGGGAGTGCCCAAGAGACTTCACTAATGGATTGTTCTTTTGAAAAGCAACAGATGAAAGAGATCAGAGGAGTAATTTGGAGCCGCAGGCTGTCTGAAGAGCAGCTTACTCTTCTAGGAGTGTCAGGTGGTTTTGCAAGCAGAGACAGATAAACAGGCTTTTCTCTGAGAGAGAGCGCGCGCGCGAGATCAGTTCTGCAATTTTATGGTCAGCAGCAGCAGCTGGGACTGGAACAGGACAAGCTGGCAAGCTTGTGGAAAACCCCATTTTGAAGACAAATTGTGAGTTCTTAGTTCAGCCTGGTCAAAGCCCTTATGAGGAGATGGCTGGCTGTTTAATGTTTCACTTGAAATATGGAAAACAAAAAGGAACTCTGTAATGACCTGAAAGAAAGAGGTTATCATCTGGAAAACCCTGATGGGGCAGGTTTCTTCAGCAAGACACTGACATGGGTGATTAAAAGGGAACAACAAATCTCTCTCTGAAAATCCACAAGAACCTTCCTGAGCAGTAACCATTTACCTTTCAAGCACCAAAGCCTGGTGAACTTCATAAATGTTAAATGCTGTGCACAGTATAAGAACTGCCTGCAACCAGTGAACTTGGAGGAATGAGAAGTGAGATTGGACTATGAATCAAAGAACCTTTCTGAACTTACACACACATTACATACACATGCCCTTAGAATTAGAAGGGGGTTAGGTTAGTTTAGTTAATAGTGATAAGATAAAGTTTGCTCCTGTTTTCAGGTTAAAAGATAATTAAAAGCAACTTTTGTTTAAGTAACCATTTGTCGTGGGGAATAGCTATTGCTGCTGTGTTTTGGGGTCCTCTGGGCTCATAATATGTATTATGTTATATTCTGGAAAGAAATACTGATTGTATGCTGGCTATGATTAAGGTTAAGCTGAAGATTTGGAAATTATGAGTATCATGCTTTCGCAATTTCTAGTCACTTACCGAAACTATCTTTTCAGATTCAGTAACTGCCATCGCTGCTGACAATGCCATTTTGGCTGTTTTTCTTAGTGCTTTTTGAGCCTGAAGATTTGTGAAGTAGTTTACAGCTGCAAATTCGATGAGTGCAGAAAATACAAAAGCGAAACACACAGCTATGAACCAATCCATAGCAGTAGCATAGGACACTTTGGGTAGCGAATGGCGTGCACTGATGCTTAATGTAGTCATGGTTAAAACTGTAGTGATACCTTCAGCAATTTAAAAACAAATCAGGATTAGTATTTGAAGTAGTTGAAGCAACAGATTAGCAAACCAATAATAATGTGAAGTATGGAACTTATTTTTCCTCTTTTAATTTTTTTTATGATTATAGCTATTAGTGCTAAACATTACTATTAACTGAAAAGGCACAGGAACTAGCTATTACAAAATGTCTAGCAAATGGTTTTACTTCTGTTCACTCTGGACTCTTAACCCTAGAATTTCATAGAGGACTCTATTATAGTCACCAACAGAAAAATAGGACACCAGAAATCAGAACAAGTCTCAGAAATGGACAAAATTCTCAAATCATCCTTTCCCACATATTAATTTTATATTATTTTTAGAAAATCAAAGGAAACAAATAGTACATGGAAAAAACACATATTAATAAGGAAACATTAACAGGAAAATTATGTTAAAGACTTGTTCTTTGACTATTAGGGCTAGTAAACCACCATGTACAATGATACACAAACAGACACAGTATAGGTTGCCATACCAGCCACAGTACGAGCAGGGACAGATTCTTTGTTTATCCAGAACACAACTTGAGACAATACTACAGTCATGGTGCATGGGATGTAAGTCTGAGTGACATAATAGCCTAGTTTTCTCTGGAGCAAAAAATAGACTATCTGCATGGAGTATTCACCTGAAATGGATAAATGTTGATGGTAAATAAACAAAGACTGGACAATGAATACAGTGGAAAGAAGGTGTGATAAATTAAGGCATACCGAAAACTGTTCTAGCTGGGACAGATTCCTTATTAATCCAGAATGACACTTGAGAGAGAATTACTGTCATAATGCATGGAATGTAAGTCTGAATCATAAAGTATCCCATCTTCCTTTTTAAGTGAAAATACACCGTCATCACAATGTATTCACCTGTTCAAAAAAAATGTGAATATTCTTGACATCATAACATTACAATGTACATTTTTGTTCTCTGCACGAGTTGCCATACTGCAGATTCTAAAAAACCTATAATATGCAACAAGAAAGCACCAATTACAGCATAGAAATAAAGAATATTAGTTAAAAGTCTGAGTGATTTTTGTATCATTTGTGTGTGTGTGTGCATGTTTAATTTGTATTTCGTTTTTAGAATTACCATAAATTAAGACTAAAATAGAGATTGTATTTAGCATCTGCTGAAAATCTCCTGAAATGTGTGGCCAAACAAAATTATATTTTAATGCCAAAATTATATTTTTAATGCCATAATCTGTTTAGATGCCAGTTAGAAGAGTTTGTAACTCTCAGATACAGAATAACATTGAAACAAAAAAAATTATAACTAAGAACTCCAAACTCATACAAATTACTTTTTAAAAAATTTTATTCTTGTTCAAATAAATATGTTAATGTAACTTCATGTCATTGTTTCTATGCCATTTACTTCAGTATACGATGATTCAATTAATTATGTTTTTCAACCTATTACTGGAGATCTCCTCAGTAGTGAAAAAAATATCATTCACATTATCTGTAAGACAGGTCAGATGTTGAAAAGAAAACCTAGTATGAGATTTTCTTTTACACTAGGTGACATTCTTCAGGCAACATTCATTTTCCTATTAGAGTCACTTCTTAACACATATCAAATCAAGTAGTCATGATGTAATTGAAGTAGAAATGTTCTCATATCAGTTTGCAACGATGAAAATCCATTATTAGTTAGTATGCACTTTGTGCTAGGCCTGTAAATTATCAGTTGGAAAATTAAAGTAAAAATTAATTGCATGAAAGTATAGTTTAGCAAAGTAAATCCTGTTACATTTCCATATCTTTTTTTCTTTTGTAATGTTTGACATTTATATTTAACTTTAATGGAACACTGAAAGTAAAAAGATGTGAAAAAACACTGAAAATCAACAAAATCCTGCTAAATGGATTCCATTACTGTAACCTACATTCAGTATAGTTTATATTCTATACTAATTAGCATAAATTATTTCACACATAATCAATGTCAGAATGAATTTCCAAGATTTATAAATTAATTTTACTACACAACATGGATGAGGGACATGATTGTTCAGCACAATGCAAGTAGGTATCTGCTATCTGGAAGCTTAGATTTTAAAAAAATCAAATAGAAAGTGTTTTTTTTTGTTTTATGATTACTAATGCAAGAATATAGCTCCATATAATAATGTATCTTGGTGTTTGAATGAGCATGAACAAGGTCCTGCTTAGTAGGTTGGTCCAGAGGGTTAGAATACATGGCATACAGGGTGAAATAGAAAAATGTCTACAAAATTGACTTTTTGGGACAAGGCAAGATTGTAATCGAGGGCTGCATTTCATTTTGGAGACCCGAAATAAATGGCGTGTCACGGAGATTGGTGGTGGGTCCTTTATTGTTTGTTTCTGAATATTAAATGGCATGATTGGTAAGTTTATAGGTGACACCAAAATTGGTGGGAGAGTAGTGAAGAAGATTATTTAACAACAGGATCTAAATCAAAAGGGACAAGGAAATGATTGATGAAATTAACTCAGACAAGTGTGAAGTTTGTAAGTTATGCCAGGGCAGGATGTATGCATGGATCACATGGATTTGACAGCAAGACATGGATTTGACAGCAAGACATGGATTTGACAGCAAGACATGGATTTGACAGCAAGACATGGATTTGACAGCAAGACATTAGGGTAGAAGAACATAGTTCCCCAAAAGTGGCAACATAGATAGACAAAGTGTGAAGCTGGCACATGTTATGCTTCCCTTCATTAGCAAAGGCATTGAGTATAGGAGTTGTAACAAAATGTTACAATTGGACAAATTATTGGTTAAACCATAATTGGAGTTTCATTATGAAGGAGGTGATTAAGTTGAGAAAGTGCAGGAAAGACTCGTGGGAAAGTTGTCTCGATGGGAAGGTTTGACTTAAAAAGAGAAAAGGCTGGGATGGTTTTCCCTGAGCAAATAATGCTGTGGGGTGAATGAACATAGAGTTCTATAAAATTCTGAGGAACATTGATAGGTAGATCATCACAGTGTTTTCTCCATGGTAGAGGAGACTACAACTACAGGTTATAGGTGTAAAGTAAGAGGGGAAATATTGGAGGGGGAATTTTTTTTTTAATTTAAATTTAAACAGTAACAAGGCATTTCAGCCCACGAGCCCATGCCGCCCAGAACACCCAATTAATTTACAAACCCCAGTACGATTTGAATGGTGGGAGGAAACCAGAGCCCCCAGGGAAAACCCACACAGACAAGGGGAGAGCGAACAAACTCTTTACAGAAGGCGCCGGATTCATACTCTAGTTGCTGGCGCTGTAACAGCAATGCCAACCGTGCTGGTTAATCAAAATGTTCTTCAGAGGGAAGTGAGTATACAGAACAAGCTTCCAGAATAAGTGTTGGAGACAGGTGCAATTACAAGTTTTAAAACATATTTGGACAGGTACCTGGATAAAAAAGATTTCAAGGTATATTGGGCCAAATTGGATTAGCATAGAAAGACATCTTGGTCTGAAGGAATATTTGGGTTAAAAGGGCCTGTTTCCACGCTATATATCTCTATGAATTTCTATGTATCTATGAATATTGGTGGTATGGTAACCAAGTTCTTCGATTTCTATGCAGCAATCCAGAATTCAGATCCAGAGACAGGAATCAAATTCCACCATAGCATCTGGAGATTAAGAGTTTCACATTTTAAATAAACTGGAATTAGTTGTAACCAAGAAACTACAGGATTATTGATTCATTAATGTCCTTCGGGGAATGAAATCTGGTGTTCTTTTGAGGTCTGGCCTATATGTGACTCCAGACCTACCAAAGTCATTGAATTTTAATTCCCTCCTCAGTTCAGGTAAATTAATTCCAAGGAATTGGGGATTTTGCACGTGTTCTAAATTAGCGGACAATTCTCAGCTGACCAAACTTAAAATAAAACATGCATTTTGCTGTCAATAGAAACACAAATTTGATGAGATTCCCCACCCATTATGTTGAGGACTCTGCTCGCCGATCCTGAGTCAGGACAGATCTGGGAAGGATTAACAAGACAAGTAATTTCAAACAATATTTAATGGATGCCAAAGAAAGGCAAGAACAAATTACTTTTTTAAAATTAATTAAGTTCATATTATGTTTTTATTATTTTTTTTAATGTTTAAGTGCTTTAGGTGATTTGATAGCTTTAAATTATTCTATTCTTATATTTAAAAAAAATTGTTTATACTTTTTAAAAATCATCCATACATCAGCTTTTAAATATCCTGAGAGTTTTTACAATTGTACTTTTTGTGGGCTGGGTAGTCTTACCTACCCACGTGGCCTGATTTTGTTGCACTGGATACTTCCCTAATCAGATCCAGGATGCTCTGAAGAACAAATACAGTTCCGAAGATCTGCAGCAGCTAAATGCAGCATAATTTATTATTTTTGCAGCAAATGCTAGAGGTAGGACCTGATTAGCCAAATCTGGGTCATTATGTCAATTAACCTCTAAAAATGTTTATTTTTGAACACAAACTAGTTTACACATTGAAAAACAGATATTAGAATACCAAAAAAAAAATCACAAATTCAACCTCTAATGTTTTCAGATGAGAATGCCATCATCCAATATTATATAGATACTGCTTCCTATTTCAGTTGATTAATTATTAAAAAATTTATGTTAAAAAGTAAAACAGACCTTCAGCTTTTTTTTGAAGTTAAAAACTGACCTTAAAAGTCAAGATATTTAACACAAATGCACTTGCCTGTGTTGGACCTCATAGTTTCACTGGATACTGTTTGGCCCACAAGGTCATACTGAAGCAGACTTGAAGATTCATCTGGTACTTCTACTGAGTACAAGGGGCCCTTCTTCCATGTATAAATGATTTCACTTCTTGGATAGGCATCTGCAAATTGAAAGCTTGTTTAGCTGATACTGCCAGTACATACTGATTATTTTGTTACATTTCACAATAAACCATTTTTGTCATTTAGCTTATATCACCATGTTCATTTTCATCATTAGTGCTTCACAAACATGGCAACAAGAATCATTTTGGAGCACAAAATGCCAGAGAAATTTAAACAAGGAGTTGATTGAAATTTTCTAATAGTTCTTTTTTTAAAAAACAATCTAATGGTAGAAGTTTCTTTAAACAAATCTTTTTACTCTTGTTGTAACTTTTTTTTTAAATTAAAATGTAGTAGTTTAAAAATCAAATGAAGTTTACAGACAGTGATTTGTCATATATATTTGCAAATAATAAATGTCACTTTATCTTGAATGAAAAATAATTGCTTTTTATGGATTTTTTTTAAACTTCTGAAGTCTTTTAGTTTTTCCATAGGGAAACAGGCACTTTAGCCAATCTTGTCCATGCCTACCAAGATACCCATCTAGACATTGGTCCACATTTGCTCCATATCCCAAGGTTTCCTTCCCTATTCATGTATCTGTTCCAATGTCATTTAAACTTCATATTTGTCCCTTGCCTCTACCCCTTCATCTGGCAGGTTGTTCTATAAAAAAAAAATGTTGTCTCTCAGATTCTTTCTAAATCTCTACTCTATCAGCTTAAATCTATGCCATCTTGTTTTAGATTCCCCTATCCTGGGAAAAAAATGTCTATTTACCTTATCTGTCCCCCTTATGATTTTACAAACCCCTGTTAGGTCCTTCCTTCAATCGAGGATGGAAGTCCCAGCCTATTCAGCCGCTCTTTCTATTTCAAGCCCAGTCTTCTTAACCTTACCTACACTCTTTCTAGCTTATCATACTGATATCTGGGTGACTAGAATTATGCACAGTACTCCAAGTGTGATCTCACTAAAGTATTTTACAGTTATATCAGGACATGCTTGCTTTTATATTCAATGCCCTGACCTATGATGGCATGTGCCAAAAAGCTTCCTTCACCACCCTGTCCAACTTTCATAGAACTATGTATCCTTAAGTCTCTCTTTGTTTTACAATACTTTCCAGATTCTTACCATTCACTATGTACTTCCTGCCATGCAGTGGCATATCTAAGTAAAATAATGCTAATAGCAAACACTGAAATTGCACTCCCCCGTTAAAAAAAATAAAATCGCAAATAAAGATGTCAGTTCGGTGATTTCCACTCACAGTTGGGCAAGTTTTGAAGATAGCTGTGTGTGTATTGGGCATACTTTCTTTTTATGTCCCTCAAAATTGCTAAAAGAAATAAAGTGTCCTTTTATGAGGAGCGTACACCTCCCTGAACAACGCTGCCATTCCTTTTATCTGCTTGCCACTATAGAGCTGGCAATTACCATGGAGATTTTTTTGTTTTTTTTTTAAAAACAGCTTGTAGTCTATAATACTTGTCCATTGCATCAATTAGGAACAAAAAAAAGAGGGCTTTATGATGCAATTGTCTTGCAAAGGAGAGCACCTTAAATTGGGGAATGTGAGCTGGTTCACCTGTAGGGAATTCATGGGGATTTCTAAATGACCAAGCCTCTGTCTTACTGCTTGCAGTCTGATCCACAATACAGAAAAAACTTTTTAAAAAGATTGTTCCCTGTGTCATCTTCTATTTCCCCTGCTCAGATGCCCACTAGTATTATTCATTCCAATTTGTTTTAAAAGTATGTCCTATCATTAGTCCAATTAAGAAAACTGGTGATTTCCTGCAAGGAGTGGTTCTTTTCGCGGTTATTAGAAGCACAATTCACAGCCAACACCCCTTCCCAGCCCAGTTATTGGACTCCGAACATCATTATATGAATAAACACATTTTATTTGGTGAAGTGCACTCTAAAATCCTTCACACTACTCCCTGTGTACTTAATTTAAACAGGGAAAATGTACCAACTCCTTACAGACCCAATCGCCGGCGTTGGCACTAATCGCTCACTCAACTGTGCTGCCTGACATATCCTTGTAAATTTCACACATTGTAATTTATTAGAATTCTCATTTTTAAATCTTATCAGTAGGTTTGACCTTTTAATGATCTGCTGAAATATGGGCTACGTAGAGATCAGATTCAACGAGGCCGAGGCAGTTGGGCCCGGGAGCTAGATTGGGGGGTGGGGGGGGTTGGTGGCACAGCGGACGGGGCTAGGAGCAGGCTTGGGAGGTAGATGTTGGTCACGTCAGGCTCAGGAGTTTGATACTGGGCAGGCAAGCTGAGGACAGTGGCACCCCTCCCCCCCTTCAAGAGCACTAGCTGCCACACCCTAGATACACCTATGGTGCTATGGGTTAATCTATCTGAATAATCTACTGCTGTTTCATTTTCTTATTTTAGACTTATTCTCATGCCTGCTCCAACATTCAGTATGGCTGAGCTTTAACCTCAGCACCATTTTCCTGCACTAACCCTTCATCCCTGGATTCCATAAGCCCCCCCATTAAAAAAAATGTCTAGAAAATACTTAGTGACAGCCTCATCAACCCTCTTGCATAAAGAATTACAAATATTAATCACCCTCAGAAAAACAACATCCCTGAATTTACCTAGTTAAGCTCTGTAAGAATTTAATGTTTCAATTAGATAAATTCTCAACTTTGAAACTTTACAGGGTTTTGGGTCAATTTGCTTCATCACTCTTTCTGTGTTGAACCCACTATTCCAGGAATCAACATAGTGACCCTTTCTTGTGTTCTCTCTTGGCAATATTACAGATGTTTTTACCCTTGCACAGACGCCCATATAATTTTTAAAAAAACATACCTTTTGCCTTTTTATTTGCTTGTTGCATCTGCACGTTTCATTTTTTAGTGATTTGCTAACACAAACATTTCAATCTCTCAATGTTTAAAAATTGCTTCCTTTTTTATTTTTAATTTCACACTTTTCAACGATATATTCACCTCCCATGTCCTATTATTCCATCTTTAACCATACATCCTTTGAAGCCTCTTTGTATCCTGTTTACCACAACACTGCTGCTATCAAATGACTGAAAGATTATTAATCAGAAATTGTATCTATGTTTCTTTCTCTCTATCTCTCTATATAGATGCTGGCAGATTTATTGGATATTTTACACTCCTTGCTCTCATCTAAATAATTAATAATTATTGTGAACAGTTGGAGCCACTTTCAAATTATGGCTGCTATCCATTCTATGGAAACAATACAAGGAATGGGAGATGGCAATCAGTCCATCTACCATCTTCACAGCCATCTCCTTCAAAATATTTAGATGTGGCTAGAGAGTTCTTTTGGCATTCACCAATTTTACTTCTTTGCTTGTGTTATTTTTTTGCTTGCTCATTCATTCAGATCTGTTGCTTTCCACTAATTCCATAAGATTTGTTGTGTCTTCTTCTTTATTTCTAACATTACTTTGGCACTCTCAACAGTAAGTGACCTAGACTGAGTTCGACAAACCTTTTCTTGCGGACTTTTACCATATTTGTTGTTTTAATTCATATTTATTGATTCATTCTTTAAGTGTATCAAAACATAGGAACAAATAAAGTTTAAAAGCACCAAAAGTATTGAATGAAAATAAATGGTGTAACTTTACAGTTGGCATTATATGAATAAGCCTTTTATCAGAAATCAATATAGTTTATGTCTATCATAAAAGTTGATGATAAATGCATTTGCCTAAATAAAGCCTAATTTTCACTTTTTATTTCTGAAATTATGATTTTGGGAAAAATATTTTTAATCTTCAAAGCAGAATGTAAAATTGGGTCCTTGTGAATTTGCATGACTTACCAATCATATTATCATCAAAAAAAAAAAACAAGCATCAAAAACTCCCCTTAGAGCGAAAATCTGGGAGAGCAGCTTGAAAGGGAACATCAAGCTGAGCTGCAAAGAACAGAAAGATAAGAAGCTAGCCAAAGTCTATGACTGCCACAAAAATAAGAAAACAATCAAAGGAAGGCATCAATCTGATACAAAGATGGAAGAAATATTTGGAGAAATGGAAAATAAGATACAGAAATGAGAATGGAACTTCAAAAAAGAGCAATAATGGGTTAGAGGATCAAGATAGCTGGAGCATATTGTCTGATTGTTACAAGAAAAGCAAGCAATGAAAGGATGATGTGTAAATATTGTAGCATGTCTTTGATTCATAACCTACTGGAAATAAACCACATTTAGAATTTCCATATTGCTTTATAAAGTTCTGAAATATATAATGAGTGGGTTTTTTTTTATTATAGTATTCCTTCATCTTACTTAGTTTTTTCTGAGCTGGTGAAACTTGGTTAGAATGTGAGTAATGATTTTTCGTATTAAGTGAGCAAGTTTATCGCTGAATCACATGAAAGAAAATGTAGATTGCACACAATTACACTATGAACAGTATCTTTGGAATGGAGTCAATAGAAATTCTGCAGTTATTGCTTCCGGTAAAAAAAATTGAAACATCAGAGGTTAGGGTGTCTGCTCAGATTAGCCATAAAAAGATTAAAGAATGTATTTTCTTTCCCTCTGAATGCATTTTCATGGCATCAGTATAAGTTATACTGAAAGTTAAGTTTGTTTGTTTTCAAGATACTGGCATAGATAATATTTAGATGGATTCTTGCCTCTTTAGTTTCTATATCATATAGAGAGAATGGACTGATTATTTACATTGAATACCCTTGCTAACATCATTTTTTTGTCATCAGATGCATTTTGATCAGTTTATCGGAAAACTTGGGTTAACAAATCAATTTTTTGGCAATAACAACCCAATTATCTCTCACAGTAATACTTATTTTCAATGAGAAGACAGAGTATAGCTCAACTGTGAATACACCTTAAAATGATCCTATCAATATTCAAGGAAAATACACAAAAAGAGACAAATTCTGCAAATCATAATGCAAGAGGAAAGAAGGTTTTTTTAAAAAAAATTTAAATAGTGTCATGTCATGAAATTAGTCTTGTAGGATGATACGAAATGTTTGATTAGTTTCATTAAATCCCTTTTCCATCAATCTCGATGGAAAAATATATCAAGTTGAATGCATCATCGTCACTCACTTGCACTATCAGCCACGGCCAAATTCACACTTGATGCTTATGAATCATTTATGTAAATGTTGTCTACATTATTGTTCTAATTTTGTTTGAAAATTTAAATTTTCAAAATTTAAACAAATTTTGCCCCATATTGTTTGACACTAAAATGTGATGCCAAGCCAAAGGCATGGGATATTAGCCTCTTCAGAAAATGTTTTTACTTGGAGAAGTTTGGCCCTGACTTCAGATTTATACAAGCTCACATTGCTTATTAATCCATTGATCAGTGTTCTGATAAAACATATTCGACAACAAAAGATATGCAAGGTGTTAACTTGAGAAGTAACTGTCAGTGGGCTGAAGGATGTGGCCTATGGTATTGGAGGTAGCGGTATAATATTCTGTTGAAACTTCATCCTTAAAGTCATGACCTTAGCAAGACCTGTGGAAATATATGAACCAGTATATTTGAAAATATATATGTTGCACAACACACTGAGGACTAACTATTAGGTTATAACAAATACAATAAAAAAATAATTTATATTCACAGAGCTGCCCCAGTTGTCACAACACACTTTATAGTTGATCATGTAGAAAGGTGGCAGAAATATGTATACATAGCAAACATCAATGTGATAATTATCTAGTAATATGTTAATATTGATGGATAAACATTGCCAGGGCATTGGGGATAACATTTTGCTGAACTCTGAATAGAACATTCAGTTAAGACAGTAACTAAGTTTACATCTAATATCGCACCAAGCATCAACTATGATTAAATATTCAATTCATTCATCCAAATTTTAATTTATACCTTGGCTTCAGCTTCATAAAGCAAAACCAGGGCCAACACTCTAAAGCCATTGTTATACCGCGTTAGGAATCTGTAGTATCCACTGGTATTTTGTGAACGAATGCAACGATGGCCTTGCAAAATGTCAAGATCCCCAAACCTTGCCTCTACCAATTTATTCAGGCACTGTTGACCAAACGTTGATGTTCTTTAGCTTTGGGAAAAAAAAATGTCCTACACGGCAATGAATTTAAACTTACAGCTGCCGAATTTCAAGGGACACGCATGGCCGTCCATTGGAAAATTCACTAGTCTCATAGGACACGCGGCATTTATGGTGAGTCTGGAATTGGAGGAGAAAATGTATATTTAATGTTAATTATGACTCTATGGCTCTACCACCCTTATTATTAAGTGCACAATGGAGCAATATAATGTCCCACCAAAGTACTATGCCTAACCTCATGGTATAAAGTACTGTGCCGTTTTGCATGATCCTGAAAAGCTTGTTGGGAGTAGTCATGTTGTGAGCGATAGATTTTTTTCCATTTCGGAAAAAAGTATCCGGAGTCCAAATTTTGCTGACCATTAAATTATTCAGTCTAAGGATTTCAATGGGCCCCTCAAACTCCAGCCTCTTGTCAATCCAAGTTTGACGAAAGAAGACATCCATCGTATATTCCTAGAGAAGTATAATAAAATATTTTAAAATAGCACATTGCATCGCTTTAACTGCAGGACAACAAGATGGTCACTGTGTCTGATATACATCATCCACGCACTTGCAACATCAATAGATTATTGAATGTCACCATCGCACTAACAAAGAACCTCCTTTCCCCCCCACCACTCCAAATCCATCCCGACATTTTCGTGAGTTGATATTTTGGTGAGTTGATATTCGTTTTCCAACATAACCATATAACCGTTTACAGCACGGAAACAGGCCATGTCGGCCCTTCAAGTCCGTACCGGTTCATTTGAACAACTCCACTAGCTCCTCCACAAACTCCTGAGGAAGTAGAGGCTTTCTTCATGATGCCATTGGTGTGTCATTACGATAATACTTAAAAAAAGACAAGGATCCGCTAATCCCATCTTCTTATAGACCCATTTCTCTGTTAAACACAGATTATAAAATATTGGCCAAAGCCCTGGCAAAAAGATTGGCGAAACTAACAAATAAGGACCCAGTGGGCTTTGCACAGAAAAGACAGGCAACATAGTGGGGTATTTTAGTGTAACGCTGATTGTTGCCAAAAGATCAAATAATTATTGATATTTTAGCAGCAAGGATTGTCAACAGATTACAGAGAATAATCTTCGGGATGCCAACATAATTAAACTAATGCCAATGTAAAACGCGCCGTGTTTTCTATAAAACATTAGCAATCCTATTGAATCTACCATTCAAAGTGACATACCATTTCGACGTCTGATACAGGACCGAAACTTGTGACATAGATGTCGGTTTTCACTTCAGTGACAGGACCTAGAAAAGATCAAGCTACATTTAAAAGATAGCAACGTCTTCATTGGGGACACAGTTCATTCGCCTGTCTCATGGGAAGAACCCCAAACCTCAGAGTTTGGGCAACAGTGTTGGTGAATGGCAACGTGTTCTCACGCTACTTTTAAAATTCCAAAAGTGAGCACGTGACTAATTAATTGAAGTATTTACCATTGGTTTGGTCTCAATATCACAGCCACTGGAAAGTATGTCATGTGACAGGGAGGCTGGGAAAGGGCTTGAAATTGTCGCTCGACGAATTCTTATGTGAGAAAAACCTATTTCTTACCTCCAAACCCGGGTCGTAGCCTATTGTCATATCCATCAAGAAGTCTGTCGAGAATACGTGTGATGTTTTCCGAATGGATTCTTACTTCATTGTCATGATTGGAAGACTTTTTTCCGAGCGTCTGTCCTGCACTGCAAAAACAAAATTAAGATTGAGGTCAAGGACGACTTTAGCAATCAAATTTGTATCAATTTTATATGCACGCTGTAAATCGACTCAAACATGTCGTACTTGAGGAATCTAAATCAAAATAAAATGCATGAAGGTCTAACTTAGCGGAGAAATGTAAATAAGATATGGACTCACCCACATAGCGCTGTGCAATAGGCAAAGATCAATAAACCCACTCGGCGGATAGACATTGCAACCACAGTTCCCATGTCAGCAGTAACCATTTGCATGTCCCATATTTTAAGCCGCCTCACTTTTGCCGTCATTGTGCCATTTCAGGAGGAATAAAAGAAAGGGGTTCAACACTTTAGTACCTCAACGCTGAGCCCTTTGCGTTTGAAGGAGACGATTTTCCACTCTCCTTTTATTTCTCGGCTGCTGCCTGGGCTCAACTGAATGGCTCTGTTTAAAACTAAAGAGTTTAACAGCCGGTACGGGATGGCGAGCATTGACAATAATCGAATAAGGCATCATGGGAGATTAAAAACAAGAAATCCACTGATACTTTTGGCAGGAATTAGCGAGGAGCCGTCAGGAATCCTGGCACGACACGGAAAGCCAGCCAAGAGTGATTGTCTTCCAAATTACAGCACTATTTCTGTTAGTACACCTATTCAAAAATGTTATTGACATCCTTCTCGTAATTTATTAGTGGTTTAGATTGCCAGCCTCTGAATCAAACGGAGATTTAGCACGTTTCACTTGATCTCTCTCTCTCATCTCCCCACCCCACCCCCCCTCCCTGAGCAGTCTGCTGCCCACCCCCCCCCCCCCCCCCCACCACCCCGCCGAAGAAATGTGTGACAGGTTGCGAGATCTAGGTGACATTCTTAGTTCTATATTTTACATCATCTAGATAATCACAAGTAGGAGGGAAAACATCAGCGATTGCGTGGTCACATCGCTTAATCCTTGTATTCTGCAGTGTTCTCAAAACCTGTTGGCCAGCCTTCAAAATCTTGCTGGGTCTGAAGTTTCCAATTTAACTTGTAAATCGGTATGTTTATCAAACAATATTCTATTGAAAGCATAGGCTTCCTCATATGTGCCAATTTTGCTTCGATTGCAGGGAGTTTTTAAAGATATTTTCACGTGGATAGACTAATCAGGTCGGAGACAAGGAGATATTTTGCGTTGACCTTAAATATCACAAGCCAGTTGTTAGATGGTTGGGTTTTTGCTCTATGAACTAAATGTAATGCTAAAAATACACAATCAAATGGCCAGTACATTCAGCCAGGATGTTTCGGGTCGGATTTTAAACGTTAGCAGGACTGTTTCCTTTGTTAACATCGGCAAAGTGAGACTGAGGGTGAGTATGTTGGAATTGTGTAAAACATTAATTTTGCCTTAGGTTCAATGGCCTATGTCGTGATTTTTCTGATTCTACAATTTTGAAATTTATCACTTTGCAATAAGCATCATCGTTTAAATACTAATGTATCTATAACGTATTTTACATTTTAGAATGGATTAATGGTTTATTAAAATATAGTCGGCTCATACTTTTTTTTTCCTTTCCCTGTCTCTTTCAGGCGTTGCCAACTCACTGAGAGCATCCGCACATTGTACCAAATCAAAGGAAATGGTCGTACACCTTCTCCACAGCAAGGTAACTAGAGCCTATATATGTTAATTACATTACAGGTGTTGATGAATATTTTAAACACTCTCCCAAATTCTAGATTATCTTTCATCCACTTCCACCACAACCCCACCCCACCCAACCGTTGTTTGAATAAAAACAGCATTCTCATGTCAGACAACAATCCAAGAACCGTTCATGTTCACAGATTGGGACCTAATCGCCCAGTTACTTTGCAGGACGACCAACGGGCAATATATTCGCTCACCTGAGAGCACTCAGCATGTTCTCATGCTCGTTGTATATTTGGTTTTCCTTGAAGAAACCTGAAATGGTTGATGTTCTTGACCTTACAAATTATTTTAAATGAGTACAAATATTTCAGTACAATGGCCACAAAAGTTAGTATTTTAGAAATGTTATTTATCAACTTTTTTTCCGTGTATGTGTTAGTTTTACAAGTTGGGTCAACCAGACTATACAAGTTTGCCAAAATATTTTAGTACCGATCCTTGCATGTTATGTTCGTCGATGCCACCCCGTAAAAGAAATGCATTTTGAATTCAGTCTGTAAATTCAGCACTTGGAATATTCAGCTTTTCATTTTCAACCTGCCGTTAAAGATTGTTACGTGGACCTAGGCATCCAACATTTTCAAAGAGAACAAGAGTGTAAATTTTGGATAGCCCGTTAAAATTCGCGCTGACTGAAATAATAAACACGAATTATATAGTAAATCCACTGCAGCTCCTCAGGTACATTGTGTATCGATGTAAAATTGCTTGTTTTTTTTTGTTGCATTTTAAAGAATCCTGATAAATATGCATAAATGAGAATAAACTCAAATTAAAGGACAACCTGAGTTAAAATAACATTAGATTTCTTTGTTGCAATGATTATATTCAAGTTTCACACTGCAAATGCAGGTTCATTGTCGCTAGATGATGTGCGTGACGATTGGATTAGTTGAAGTGGTGTTCAGAGTTCAACAGCAATCGATTTTTAACTCTGAGTAATGATGCCATGTCTTGATCTCCAATGGTAAATCACAATAACATGCAATAATACTGGAGTCTGGACTTGTATTGAGTTTCTCCAGCCTTTTTGTGTGCTGCAGTAGACCCCAGTATCTGCAGATTTTCTTGTTTACTGTGTATTAATTTTGTTTATCTGAAACTGTTCAACAATTTTGATTGAGTCAGCATACAGGAGGGAGATTAAAACCTTGGCTGAATGGTACACCAACAACATCCTCACACTCAATGTCACCAAAACCAAGGAGCTGATTGTTGACTTCAGAAAGGGAAAACCAGAGGTGTACATAGAGTATGACCATGATCACTAGGGGATCAGTGATGGAGAGGGTGAACACAAGTTCTTGGGAGTCACTATCTTGGAGGATCTTTCCTTGCCCCATCAACAAATGATATTCTGAAGAAAACATCTCAGTACCTCTGCTTCCTCAGGAATTTGCAGGGGTTTGCATGACATCAGAAACCCTGACAATTTTTTTGACTAATATGTTTTTGGAAGTGTGCTGAGTGACTGCATCACAGTCTGTTATGGGGACTCTAATGCCTCAGTGTCCAGAGCCCTGCAAAAGGTAACAGACACAGTCTGGCACATCATGTGTAAAACCTTTCCCACCATTAAGAAGATCTAAAGGGAACATCACCATTGGAGAGCAACAGCAATCATCAAGGATCTGCACCACCCACTGCATGCACTGTTCTTGCTGCTCCATCAATAAAGAGGTCTAGGTGCCACAAGACTCACACCATCAGGTTCAGGAACTGCTGCTACTTCTCCATCATCAGACTCCTTAACAAGAGTCAATCAGGGATTTATTTAAGGACTCTTACTTTTGCACTTCATTGATTTTTTTTTGCTTTGCGTTGCAGTCAGTTTGTTTACATTTTTTAATTTATTTACGAGTCAGGTTTTTTTTTTGCACTTCCAATAAGTGATGATTCGACCTTGCCCACAGGAAAAAGAATCTCAGGGTTGTGTGTGATGTCATGAATGTACTCTGACAATAAATATGAATTAATTCCCAACAGACATAAAAAAAATTGATATTGTCAATTAAACCAACATCTACGGACTTTCGACAAAGATTTCATAAGGATTTTATCCACCTTGTGTAGGAAGTGCTTTGTGACTTGTGTTTCAACATTTGCTATAATTCTAAAATTATGCCCTTTTAATTTCTTGACTCAATGGTTATTTTTATTCTATTATTTATTCCTTTATTGACTTTAATTCACTGCTCAAAGTTAGAAAGACTTTACAAATAATTTAGAGGTTTAAAACTCTCTTCTGGAAATAGTTATGGCTATCCCTCGCAGTCGAGAATGATGGACTTTATTCCGTTGATCTATTTATGGGTTCTCAAGTGGTTTATAAGTTCAATCTTGGTTTTGAAAGGTGTTCTGCATTCAGGACAGGTATTTTCCAGATGGCAGATCAGGCTTAGGTTGTTGCTGCCTCTTTCCATATCCTTCTTTTTTCTTCTAATTCTGTACATCTGTTGGCTTTGAAAGTTGCTGTTCCTTCTCGATTGATGGTTTGCCAAAGTTTCCTATCCTTGGCATTGGTTTCCCAATTATTGATGTTGATGTTACATTTCTACATGTTGGATTTTAAGATGTCTTTGAATCTCTTCTGTTATCCACCTCTTTTACGCTTGTCTTCTTTTAAGGTTGGAGTATAAAATTTGTTTATGCATATGCTTGTCTTTCATCCAAACAACATGACTGTTCCAACTTATTTGGTTCTTAATGACCTAGGCTTCAATGCTTGTTGTATTTGCTTCATTTCCCACACTAACATTAGTTCTTCTATCTTCCCAGCTGATATTTAAGATGTTTTGAAGACAATGTTTACGGAACTTTTCAAGTGCCTTCAGATGTCGTTGGCATGTTGCCAGGTTTCTGATGCATACAGAAGCATTGGGATCACCACTGCTTTGTACACTAATATTTTGATTAAGGTTCTTGGGTATGAGCTTCCAGCCATCACATTGCCTGCTCCCATGACCTTCCCCAAATCGCTGAAAGACTTGAAGAAATGGCCCATAGAGCGAAAACGCCTGTGCGCGTATTTGTTTAACATGTTAAAAATGTTGCACTCCAAGAAGCACATAATACTTCACAAATCTACTAACTAATTCCAATGGCATGAAAACTACGACAATTGGAGCTGATGGATTTGTTGCAGCCTTTGTCTGCCTTCACAGTTGTTGAGTAACTTTCCTGCCTGGATTGTTCTTGTCAGGGACCTCACCTTCAACCTAACCACCATGGGTGATCCGACTAGGAGCATAGCTCCAGGCAGCATCGCTCTCGGGATCACACAAGGTTCTCCACCACAACAAGGTGACAATCCACAGAGAAGAGTATATACTATGAAATCAATTAATAATATTACATCTGAGATGAATATATTTTTGTTCACCAAAGATATCAAAGAGGAATAGACAAAAGTGGAGATGAGTCAGCTTCTCTTAAAATAAAGGTCTACATTCCATTATATTTTAATCTATACTTTAACACTTATTTTTAGTGATCTACGTAGATATCTTTGTAACCCTCTCATCTCTATTCTCAACAACAGAAAAAAAATGTTTTTCTAGAGGTCATTATAATTGTTCACAATAAGCCAGCTCTAATGATTATCCAATCCCCATGTTGTTGGATTGTGCTCATTGTCAGCAAAACCAAGGAGATGATGGTGGACATCCCAGTCCTCATCGAGGGCTCAATAGTGGAGAGGATCAGAAAATTCACATTCATGGGTGTTAACTTCTCTGAGGATCTGTCCTGGAGCCTCAATGTTGATGGAATAACAGAGAAGGCTCGCCAGTGGCTATACTTTGTGAGGTGTCTGAGGAGATTCAGTATGTCACTGAAGACTCTCATATACCTCTACAGATGTACCGTGGAGAGCATTCTGGCTGGTTGCATCACTGCATGTATTGGAGGTGCCAACTCTCTGGACAAGAATAAACTCCAGAGAGTTTGAAACTTGGCCTGCAACATTACAGGCACCAGACTTCACTCCATCAAGTACATCTTGATGCAGTGCCTTAAAAAAAAGCAGCCTCTATCCTCAAAGACTGCCACCACCCAGGCCATGGCCTCTTCACTCTTCTACTATTGGGGAAAAGGTACAGGAGCCTAAAAACAAGCACTCAGCAGCACAAGGACTGCTTCTTCCCTGTTGCCATCAGATTCCTGAATAATCAATGAACCAAAGACATTGCCTTACTTTTCATGCACAATTATTGTTATAATTTTTAATAGTAATGCCGGAAGATGGTTGTAATATGTCTGTTTGCCCTAAGAGGCTGCTGCAAAACAACATGTTTCATGACTTGTTCATGGCAATAAATCCTGATTCTGAATTAATGATCTTCTAGTTCGTGATCTTCTCAGAAAGAGTGATCGCAGTATAATAGCATTTCTCATACAGATGTAGAATGCAATATTTCAATCTCAAACCAGTCTATTTTGCTCAAACAAGAGCAAACACAATGGGATAACGGAGGTATTAGCTAGCATGAACTGGGAGCATAGGCTCTCTGGTGGGACAGTAGAGGAAAAGTGGAAGACTTTTAAAGAGATTTTACACACAAGTATATTCCAGTTAAAAGCAAGGAAAGTAAAGTACAGGAGAGCCAGCCATCGATAACTAATGAAATAAAGGCAGACATTAAAT
Organism: Narcine bancroftii; assembly: GCF_036971445.1. NCBI lineage: Eukaryota > Metazoa > Chordata > Chondrichthyes > Torpediniformes > Narcinidae > Narcine > Narcine bancroftii. Next base: position 18,384,521 of record NC_091477.1, read on the forward strand.
TAAAATCTCATAACAGAACATAAGGAATAGGCCATCCAGCCCATCGAGCCTGGTCCTCCATTCAATATGATCATGGCTGATCATACCTTCATAATTGCCAAGGGTAGTGGGAAGCTGGAAAATTGGGTAATTTTTATAAAGCAACAAATAACCACCAAGCAAACACAAAATATAAAAACTGATTAAAAAATATTTTCATAGTCATACCAAATGGCGGCCAAAGTGAATGGAGATCCCTTGGAAGATATGAGGGATGAATTAATATTGGGTAATGCAGAAATGGTCAAAGTCTGGAACAACTATTTTGTGACTTCTTCACAGTGGAAGATACTTTAACATGCTAAAGATTGATGTTAAGGATGCAATGGCAGTGAGGACCTCAATTACTATCACTAAAAAGGTAGTGCTTGGAAAACGACTGGGTCTACAGGTAGATAATTCCACTGGTCCTGATGGAGTGCATCCCTGGGTACTGAAAGAAATAGCAGAAGTTGTAGTAGAGGTGTTTGTGGCAATTTATCAAAATTCTTTGGATTCTGGAGCAGGCCCTGGCAAAGGTGAAGACAGCAATGGCTCACTGGCATGTAAAAAAAAAAAGCATGTAGGCAAAAGGCAGGTAACTCTTGGCTAGTACTTGATTCTATCATTTGGAAGATAGAGTGTGAGATCAGGATAGAAATTATTCCATCAAGCAGATGCTGCATGAATTCGGGAAAGCCAGGTTGTGTTTACTGGAGCTCTGAGGATATAATGAGTGTAGTGTACAGAGGGATAGAGGTGGATGTTGTGTACGTGTATTTCCAGAAGGCATTCAATAAAGTGCCACATAAAAGACATACATAAATATGCATGGAGTTGGGTTAACTTATTAGCATGAATAGAGGATTGGTTAACCAATAAAAAGCAGGGATTTGAGAAAAATGAGTGTTTGTTACAGTTGGCAATCAGCGGAGTGCTGTAGGGATTAATGCTGGGTCTACAATTGATCATGATATATATTAATAATTTAGAAGGAGGTTGAGTGAAGGCATCTGATTTTGCTGATAACAGTAAAATGAGTGGAAAAGCTAATTGTGAAGAGCCTGCAGGGAGATATAGAAAGGATAAGTGAGTTGTCAAGGGACTAGCAGATGGAGTGTCATGTTAGTAAATACAAGGTCATCCACTTTGAAAGGAAATTAGTAGATCATATTATTATTTAAACTGTGAAAAATGTTGCATGTTGTTCTGTAGATGAACTTGGTGGTACTATGCATGAATTGTAAAAGATTGGTTTGCAGATGCAACAGGCAGTCAAGAAAACAAATGGCTTTCATAGTTAGATGAATTGAATTTAAGGGCAAGGAGATTCTTCTACAACTGCACAGGGTAGTGGTAAGGCTGCACCTGGAGTACTTATTTGAGAAAGTTCTGGTCTCCTTATTTGAGAAAGGATATACTGGCTTTGGAGGAAGTACACCAGATTAATTTTGGCAAAGAGGGGATTAGCCTATGATGAGAAATTGATTCTCCCTTGTTGCAAATCAGAAGAAGGAATGGGGATCTTATAAATACATTTAAAGTTATGAAAGGAACAGACAATATAGAGGCAGAAAAGTTGTTTTCACTGGAAGGTGAGATTAGAACAAGAGGACATAACTTCAAGATTTGGAGCACATAAGGAGGAACGTAGGGAACATAAGGAGGAACTATCTTTTCCACAGAGTAGTGAATTTTGCCCAAGGAACAGAAGGAACTACCCTGTTAAGTTTAATTAAGGCACAGTTAGATAGTTTTGTTTTGCATAGTAGGGTAATGAAGGGTTATGGAAAGAACCAGATCAGCTATGATCTTATTAAAAGGTAGAGCAGCTTGATAGGTCAGAGGCTGATACCTAGTTCTTTATGTTCTTGTGTTTCAAATCCTTCATGGGCTTGCTTTTCCTTATTTCCAAACTTTTCCATCCCAACAAACTTGAGATAACTACACACATCCAATTCTAATTTCCTGACCCACACCAAATGTAATCAATTTTTGATTCTTTCCCTCTGTAAAAAAAATATTTTTAAAATCTCCTTAATCCAACTTTTGATCAATTAGCCTAAAAGAGCCCGATTGAGTGGCTTGGTGTAAAATGCACCTGACAACACTGGTGCAGCACTTGGGTTTTGAGGGCCTTGTCTTGTTAAAATGATTATCCAGATCTAAATGTACTGAGAAAATGAAACGTTTGAAAGTCACGTTTTGTCTGCATATTTGGACAAAATTTCTTTTCCTGACCCAACACAAAACTGGTTGGGGAGGGGAAAGAGTCCTCTTACTCCATTTATTGCAGATTAAATGGTAAATATGGATTGTTTTCATTGTTCAACAAGCTATGATCATGTAACTGATATCCTGCAAACTGCCGTAATTGGTTGAATTAGCAAGAAACATTTCAAGCACCATTAAGGATAAATTGCAGGATTAAGATGTTTACGTGTCGCTTTCATAAACCATATCAGGTGCAAGGTTACATTTTAGAAAGACACATCATCCCAGCAATAATCTTACAATACACAATGTAACATCCGAGAGCCCAAACTGGGATACAATTGAATAAACAACTTGTTAGGCATTAAACATTTCTCATTTGTACTTTGCATTTCGAAGCCATTTAACTTAGATAAATGGGACTATAATGAAGATCTCGAACTTCCATCTGAAAATCTGAAGACGTAATTGAAGACACTTTTCTCTCTAATTTGATCGTTTAAACCTCCCTCCGGATTATTTGTAATGGAATCGTGACATTCCAACCGAAAGCCTCTCAAGAGCTGGTCCGCGCAGATAAACTACTCACAACTTTAACAATCAACCCAAATGTTTCTTTCTCCCTGAGTTTTTTTAAAACAAATATAAACTCGAGTGGCAGGTCGAGAAGGATATCAGACTTTTCCACCCGTCTGCGGCGGGGATGGAGCCGATGGTTGTTAGTTTAAAAGATTTCTGCGAATGTCAGCGAGGAAGGAACCTTGGCGGCGCCGGCGCGGCCACTCGGTGCGGCGACGGGGATCCCCCCCCCCCCGCCCCAAAATCTTCGAGCACGTCCCACGTGACCACGCGTCCATTCATCGGCTGCAAAGCGAGAGAAAAAACCCCCCGCCATTGGCTGGAGGGGCGGCGTGCGCCTCCAGTCCCGGGCGCCGACGGAGCGACACGCGTGGCTGCGGTCACAGCGGAATTGGAGCCCCCCGAAATCGTTTCTCCTGCCGTCAACTCAACAGATTATCATTGCATCCTCCCCCCCACCCCCCCCAACAAGGAGCGAGGACGTGTTCACCAATATTAATGTGGAGCCAGGAGGGAGCCCCCATCCCGAGACCCCCTCCCGTAGGAAGCCCGTACGTCGTGCGCGTTTGCAACGGACTGAACAGCCTCCAGATATAAGCATATTTCCTTTCGTATTCCTGTTCCCTCCCCTCCCTCCCCCACGAGTCGGCCGGGGAGGATAACGATCAGGAAGCAGCACCATGCGCCAAGATCGTCGGAAGAGCCAGGCGCTCGGTGTCCTTCCTCGCCGGCGTTTCCCGATGCTCTCGGCAGGCAACGTCGAAAGGCGAGGTTGAGAGAGAGAGGAGGGCCACGGGCATCTTGTGGGCTTTGGTTTTAATTTGCCGCTCTCCCTCCCCGTCACTTCCCCCTCCCTCCCTCCCTCCCCGTGCTCCCGTTGCAGCGAGCCCGCGGGTCTCGGCGGAACGGTGCCGCCGCTCCCCATCCACCGGCGCTGCCGTGGCGAGGAGCGAGTGTGCGCACGCGCCCCCACCTCGGCATTACTGCACTGGCCACGAGAAGTTGGAGCCTCTCTCTCTCTCTATCCCTGCCTGGGAAAAACACACAACACAGACGAGAGAGAGAGAGAGAGAGAGCCCGAAATAAGCAGCAAACTTAGGGATGCTGAGAGTGCGGAAAAGGGGCTACTTTAGGGCTTTGTCGTTCCCCTTGCTCGTGGCGATGGTGTGTGCACAAAGGTAAGGCATGGAGCGGAACCTCTTCGTTTGCAAACTGCCACCTTACTTCAGGCTGCTATTGTTTTTTTGCAAAGCACAAATATTCACTGTTCTTATTTTGTCTCTCCTTCTCCCTCTCATCCAGTGTCAATGATCCCAGTAACATGTCATTGGTGAAGGAGACCGTTGACAGACTGTTGAAGGGCTATGACATCCGTTTGAGGCCAGATTTCGGAGGTAATTTGATTTGTTTTATTTTTCGGTGCGTGGACGACTATGATTTTGTTCCCCCCCCCCGAACGGGAGCTCGGACGGTGGGAAAAGTTCAAAACGACGGGGAGCCAAGTTGCTGGGGCCGGTGTGCTTTCCTCGCCGCGAACAGCCCGGTGAAGTTGTTGCAACAGCCCCCCCACCACTCCATCCTCCTCCAGGTGCAAAGGTGAAGCCCCGGCCGGCCGCCGGCGCACCAGGCAGCCGGGGAGAAGTTGCACAGGAGGCGGGGACGTGCCCATCGCGGGCTCTCTCCTCCGGACACGGGTCCTCAGCCCTCCGGCGGGGGAGAGCAGCATCTCGGATGCCGGTCACATCCTGGAAACGGGTGCGGGCACACGGTGTGGGTGTAAAGGTGACTGCTGTTGGTTTGGGGGGTTCAGGTGGGGGTGGGGGGTTCCGATGTTGATAGGCGGGGAGTGAAGGCGCTGAGCATTGCGGACGGTCTCCTTTTGTGTGCAGGTGATCCTGTCCTGGTGGGCATGAACATAGACATTGCCAGCATCGATATGGTTTCTGAAGTCAACATGGTGAGTACATCGGGCAACTCCGGTGGTGGAGACGACAGTCAGCACACGGTAAATGCAGGCAGCGGTCATAGTCCGGACATTGTCCGAGGGGCACTCAGCGGCAGGGAAGGGGGTTGCGTGATGGTGCCCGCGCCCGCCGGGACTTTGTGTGGATGCCCGCGGCCGCCGGGGGCTGGGTCGTGGTGCCCGCGGCCGTCGAGGGACTGGCTGCTTGTCCCGCGGCCGCCGGGGGGAGGGGGTTGGGTCGTGGTGCTCACGGCTGCCGGAGGGGTGCTGGCTGGTGATGCCCGCGGCCGCCGGGGGTGGGGGTGCTGGCTGGTGGTGCCCGCGGCCGCCGGGGGTGGGGGTGCTGGCTGGTGGTGCCCGCGGCCGCCGGGGGTGGGGGTGCTGGCTGGTGGTGCCCGCGCCCGCCGGGGATGGGGGTGCTGGCTGGTGGTGTCCGCGGCCGCCGGGGGGCTGGATCGTGGTATCCGTGGCCGCCGGGGTCTGGTTGGTCGTGCCCGCGCCCGTCGGTGGGGAGAGAGATGGCTGGTTCGTGGTGCCCGCGCCCGCCGACCGGGGCTGAATCGACCTTTAGCCAAGGTGTGCAGGAGGAGCGAGCAACAGCGCCGCCTGCTGATGTCGGCGCAGAGCCCGTCAAAGGGCACCGGCGGCCCGGACCCTCGCAGCACCGACCTCGACGTCCGTTCTTGCCCGGAGCGATCATTCAACACCCCATGATCGGATGGAGTTACCGCGAAGCTGCTAGGTTTTGTTTTGAGGGGTGCGGTTAATAGCATCTTAAAGGGCTGTCTGAACCTTGTACATTTCATTCTGAATTAAATTGATACAAATTTTGGAAGCTTATAAATTGTGGATGGGATACTGATTTTACTTGAAAACAACAAAGCGAATTTTTTAGTGAATAAATGTTTCCATTGATTGTACTAAATTAGATAAAGTTACACCAGAGGAATTACCCACACCATCATTGCAAACTCAAGACCACCCAATGTGTCTATTGACTCTGCAGAATACTTATTGACACCAACATTGAAGCCCAGACCCACACCCACTGAAGTTTCCCTTCAAAGTTTGCTTCATGTTATTTAATCATTTTAGTGGTATTATTGTATTATAGGGATGGGTGAGAAGAAGGGGAGCTTGACTCATCTTGGTTTGACATGAAAATTGGTCTCATTCTTTTGCCTGAAAAAAATATTTTGGGATGTTCCCTTGATCGTGTCTGCCGGATAGTAGAATAAGTCCAGCACATTGTTTATTTTAAATCGTAACATGGACAATTAAAGTATTTTTTAATGGCTAACTGGAATGATATTTAATAATTTAATATTACCATTTAAAGATTGATCTCGTTAACAAATCAACAATCTAAGTTTTCTCTGGGAAAACTCATTTTTAAAAAAAAGCTATATGTAGGCCACTTTAATATGACCTCTGGCACTGCCATCTAGCGCTGCAGTATGAATTGTAAGATTAGTAGCAGGTATTGAAAACGGGGGCAGTGAACAGGAAGAACGATAAAACTAGACGATCCACCCCCACCCCCACCACCATTTTAGTTCATTAAAGAGGTTGATGAAAGATTTGTACGAGAATTTTGAAATATTGAAAACAAAAATAAACCACACTGGGCTATAACTGCAATTTTGCCTTGCATCTTTTGTATTATATTTTGAATCACTGGCTAATGAATTTTCCCCATTTTACTTAGCTGGCTCATTAATGGCTTATTTAATGCAAAACGATTAATTCAATTATTTTATGTAAACTGAAATTCTATATAGAATTCCTAATGAATGTAATTAACAAAAATAGTTAATGGGCTATTTGCTAGTGAGTTATGAACACAAGATTATAAATTTGCATAACATTTTATTATCAGCCTTTACTGTTTATTGGTATGAATTTTATTGGCTGATTTTGCAGCCAGGTAAGATTCCTGTAAAGTTTCTTGTAGTATATACAATAAATATTATAAATCTGAAATAATTGAAAATCATTTGGAACATAGTACATAATAACACAGTAAAGGCCCTTTGGCCACAATCTTGTGTCAACCTATGTAAACCTACTCCATAATAATCTCGACATAACCCTATCCCACACCCATAATCCTATAATTCCTACATCATTTTTTTTTTGGGTAACTATGTATCTTAAAAAAGGACTGTTTGAATCTGTAGAAAATAGAGTGTACCACTGATTTTGTTATTATTGGATGAGCCACATTCTTAAAGAATTTTTTGAGATACTAAATTTCTACTTTAAATGGATGTGGATGCACTTGCTCATCAAGTCTCACTTAAAGTTACTGTCTTTAACAAGAGAAAAGGGAAGCCAAGCAGTCCATTGAACACCCTGGTTATGAACAGCATGCAAATAATTAAAGTGGCAAGTAAATCCAAAGTGCAAAAGTTTTTTTTATGGCACTTGGAGAAAAAATAAACAGCTGGAGGAATTCCGGATCAGAATCAAGATTTATTGTCTTGAACATGTTATCAAATTTGTTGTTTTGCTACAACATTACAGTGCAAATATCACTATAAAATTTACATAAATTAGTGCAAAAATAAGGTGGTGTCTGTAGTTAACTGTCCATTCAATAATCTGGTGGTAAAGGGGACTAAGCTGTTCTTGTGCCACTGTGTTTGTTTTCAGGCTCCTGAAACTCCTCAATGGTGACATTGTGATGAGCATTCTTGAGGATAGATACTTACTTAAGCCTCTTGTAAATGTCCTCGATGAAGAGGAGACTGATGTTTATGATGGTGCTGGCTGAGTTCACAACTCTGTAATTTTTTTTTCTTGCCCTGTAGAAATTTGCAAGAGTCTTTGGTGAAATATCAAATGTCCTCAAACTGCTCACAAAGTATAGTTGCTGGAGAGCCTTCTTTGTAACTGCAACAATGTAGAGGCCCCAGAACAGATGCTCAAAGATGTTGATACTCAACATCAACTTGAAGATCTTAACACTTTCCACTGTTAACCCCTACTAACTAGCTGATTTATCTTCCTCCTATTCGCTTTTTCATTGCCATCTTTGCTTTTGCTGACAACTGTGATATTTGTAGATGGCATTTGAATTGTACATTGTCGTGGTGTGTAGCAAGTAGAGCAGTGGGCTAAGCATGCATTCTTGAGGTGCACCTGTGTTGATCATCAATGAGGAGGAGACGCTGTTTCCAGTTCCTACTGACTGTGGTCTTCGGATGAGGGGAGGGGTACTAAAGCCCAAATTTTAGAGCTTGTTGACCAGCACTGAGGGTATGATTGTGTTTAAAGCTGAGTTGTAGTAGATAAAAAGCAAGCTGTTGCTGTAGTCTAGGTTATCCATTGATGAGTGGAGAGCCAATGATCTTGCAGCTGCTGTGGAGCAATTGTGACAGTAGGCAAATTGCAGTGGGTCCATATCTTTACTTGGATGCAAGTTAATTCTGGCCATGACCAACCTCTCAAACCATTTCATCATAGTAGATGATAGTCATTGAGGCAGCTCAACCCCGCTCTATGATTAATGTTCTTTTGAAGCAGGTGGGAACCTCTAACTGCAGCAATGAGAGATCGAAAATGTCTGTGAACACCCTGGCTAGTTCCGCAATCAATCAGCATTTTGGGGGTGGGGTGGATATTTGAGGTTTTAGGTGGTGGGTATTGGTGAAATCACTGTGCTGCTGCAATGGCAGGGCTGTCACTGGTGCAGACCCACGGAGAGCGAGGAACGGAGATGCAGCGTTTCTACCGGGTCCAGCCACCCAGTCAACTGCTGGCAGCTCCGCACAGGCTTTGAATGGCTCGTTAAAGTAGTTTTATGATGCAGGGTCTGCATCCAAGATGGCAGCACCTCTGATTGGCAGCAGCTGTGAGGGTTTGCAGACTCGAGGGAAGGGAGGACTGGTGCAGGGCACCAGAAAATGGGGAGATCACACCCCCCCCCCCCAATCTTAGAGTAGCAGAGGAGATGACCCACGGGACAGTGACCACGGTGGCAGACCAGTGAGGGGGCTCTTTGGCTAAAGGACTCAGGCAGCGGCTGCTTGTGACTCGAGGCTGTGGGCTACTGGAGATTGCTGTCAGGGGACTCGCACGAGGCTACGGACTGCTGGAGACGGGCTTGAAACTGGCTGAAAGGCCCCAGACATCGGAACCACGATGCGAGGGGGTGCTAAGGGTTTCTGATCACGTCAGAGGTTTGGATCTGGAACACGTGTTGCCAATGGTTTGAACTGGACTCTGTGTGGCTGCAAAGGTGGTGGAGGTGAATCTATGGACACTTGGTGACTCTGGGGGGGACTGTCTTTTGCTTCTCTTTCTCTGACTGTAAAGAGGCTTTCAGGCAATTTCTGCCAATGGCGAATCTGTCTGCCTTACAGCAGGCAAAAGCAATTTTGTGTAATATGCCAATAAATTGAATCTTGTCTGATGTAGAGGGAAATTGAGGAAATGTTGAATTAAATATACATATCTGAAATTCTGGCTGGGGCAATCTGAGGTGTCTGTAAACTGAGTTAGAAGCCATGCAGGATAAGATGGTGGCAAAGGTGTGTTCTGAGAGGGCACGTGGCAGATGAGGTTGAAAGGCAGAAGATCAGTAGAAATTGCAGAAGGAGAGCAGTGAGAAAGGGTCTTGGAGATCTTTTCAAAGCATGCTTTGAAGAGAAATCACATTGGAGTTGTAAAATGGAGACACAAGTTTGTCGATGCCTGAATCTGGAGCAAAAAAAAAAGAAACTGCTGGAGAAACTCAGCTGATCAACCAGCATTAGTGGGAAAGGAATTGTGAATTTCTCTGAGTTCCCCCAGCAGTTGGCTTTATGCTCCAGATTCCAGTATCTGCTGTCCCTTCTATCCATTTGTATGGTGTTTATTACTTCATACCCATTTTCTTCTTTACACACAATAATGAGAATTTAGCGATTTGGTGTTTGTCAGTTGTAATTAGATAGTTACACCTCTTGAATGGCCATTATTCTGACATAGATAATGTCATCAAATAATATTTTGCATCTCTAAACATGCATTAACATTAAATCTAACTGATGTAACAGAATTGTACATATGTATTACATTCTGAAGCTAGACTACTTGTATCCAGAATATTTTGATTCAAACAGATGATGCTGTTATTTCTTACAAATCTCCAACAATTCTGTGGGTTTCTTTTGGACAATGTTATAATAAATGCTTTAGTCTGATCTCAATTAAAAACCAACTAACATAAAGAAAATATTGTTATTGTAAATCCAAGACTTGTGAAGTGTTAGCAAGAATGAATAAAATTGAGATGGATTTCTGTAGATTCCTGCCCATTGGAAATTTCATTTAATATTAACATTTATTTTGATCTGAAGCAGCATAAGATTCATTTTTTTTGTTCTATTATTCCTGAAATCTAAGGCTTGTTGCCATGATAATTGGAGGTTAGAAGATTTTATGGCACCAAACCTAGATTGCAGTAACTGTTGGGAAGTAAATCCTTTTTTTGCAAAACAGCAAGGAACACCAACATAATACCCAATTTTGGAAACAAGCATTAAGGACTTTGAAGTTGGTCATCATGCTGATGGCAAGTTGAAGACCTAACCGTAACATTTCATTTCCAAATAAAATTGAACAGAATGTGAAAGTCTGCCCATTTGCTATATTTGTGTTGTGCTACCACCAGGGTGAATTTCTATGTTCCTTTCTTAGAACAGAATTTCTGTTCCTTTCTTGTGAACATTATTTTTGATAAAACATCTCTATCTGAAATGTTTATTTTCCTCTCCCCTTTATTTTTTTTCCAGAGATGCTTATTTTAAATATTTTCTTATAAAATGGGTATACTTTCTGCTGACTGATTGCTAAGGCATACTAAATCATAATTGTCTTGTAGACTTCTGTATGTATCTGAAGATTTAAAGTAAGACATTCAATTTCCAAAATCTTGGTGAATATTGAATTGAATATTTTATTGTCTTGTAGATTGAGATACAATTAAACATTTAATTTGGATGCTATCTAAGCAAATTGAACTATCCTTGGTAGTATAGTAGAGTGCAAAATAAAATGAAGTGCAGTGTATATTGTTACAGAGAAAAAGTTCAATTGAAACATTGCAAGGGCAGTATATTTTCTTATAAAACTTTTCACTTATTAAACCAAATCAACACTTGCATGAAGTCTTAAAGTCTATGGACATTTTTCTTCCACAAATTTAGAACATAAAATACAGTACAGGCCCTTCGGCCCTTGAAATTGTGCCAAATGATATATTCCTTAAAAAAAAATGTACTAAAACCTCCCTAACTCATTACCCTCTATTTTCTTTCCATCCATGTACATGTCTAAGAGTCTCTTAAATCCCCCCCCCTAATTTTTCAGCCTCCACCACCATCCCTGGCAAGGCATTCCAGGCACCCACATCTCTGTGTAAAATCTTAACTCTGGTCTCCCCTAAACTTCCTTCCCTTTACTTTGTACACATGTCCTCTGGTGTTTACCGTTCGTGCCCTTGGAAACAGGCACTCGTTGTCCACCTACCTATGCCTCATAATCTTGTAGACCTCTATTAAGTCTTCTCACATCCTTCTATGCTCCAAAGAAAAAGTCCCAGGTCTGCTAACCTTGCTTCATAAGACTTATTTTCCAATCCAGGTAACATCCTGGTAAATCTACTCTGCTTCATATCCTTCCTATAATGAGGTGACCAGATCTGAACACAATACTCTGTGTAGTCTCACCAGAGATTTGTAGAGTTGCAACATAATCTGTCTACTCTTGTATTTAATCCATCTCTTAATGAAGCCCAGCATCAAATAGGGCTTCTTAACTAACCTATCAACCTGTGCAGCGACCTTGAGAGAGCATGGATTTGCACCCCAAGGTCCCTCTGTTCATCCACACTCTTAAGCAACTGACCACTATCCCTGTACTCAGCTGCCTTCTTTGTCCTTCCAAAATGTATGACCTCACACTTGTATCCTCCGACAACCTTCAGCTCCATCCACAACTCTTTAAAATTTCATATCATCAACAAATTTATTGACCCATCCTTCCGCCTCTTACAAAAATCACAAAGAGCAAGGGTCCCAGAACAGATTCCTATGGTACTTCACTAGTCACTGACATCCAGGCATCAATCAAAAAATCTGATGACATCCAGGCATCAATCAAAAAAATCTGATAGTGTCCTTTATGTAGCAAAGGTAAAAATACATAACCTATGTTTTGGGCTTGAGCCCTTCATCAAAGTATGAGAGAAATGTTGGCTGGCATCAGAACCAAAAGATGGTTGGTTGGGGGTGGGGGGGGGAGGTTGGAAAAGGCAGGAAATTATAGGAGGAGAAGGGAGGGGGGCCAGCAGTGATCAGGGGGAGGATGGATGGCTGGATGATTACCCTTAGATTGGAGGAACAATACCTTATCAGATACATTTTTCCTTCTCTACTTTTGGCCTTCTGTAGGGACCGCTCCCTCCGTGATTCCCTTGTGCACTCATCCCTCCCCACCTATCACCTTCCTGGAACCTTTCCTTGTGGCCATAGGAGGTGCAACACTTGCACCCACACCTCCTCCTTCACCACAGTCCGGGGCCCCAAGCAGGCCTTTCAAATTTAGCAACACTTCACTCGTATTTGCACAGGGCTGGTTGACGGCATTTGGTGCTCTCTTTGTGGTCTTCTCTACACTGGAGAGACAGGTCGCAGATTGGGAATTTGCTTCGCTCAGCACCTCTACTCCATCATCTGTCACAACCGAGACCTCCCAGTAGTCAACCATTTCAATTCTGAGTCACACTCCCACACTCACATGTCTATCCGTGGCCTTGTGTACTAACCCACCCAGACCAACTATAGATGGGAGGAACAACACCTTATTTTCTGTCTGGGCACTCTCCATCCAGATGGCATTAACTTTTCTGCTTTCTGCTAAACTTGCTCACCTTTTCTTTCATCTCCTCTTTTCCAGCCTTTCCAGTTCTCCCCTCCCTTCCCCCTTACCCACCCAGCCATCCCTCCTGCTCCTGCTTGCTACTGTCCCCTCCCTCCCTTCTCTACCTATCATCTATCAGGAAGGAGCCTTTGCCACCACCACTCCCCCCCCCCCCCCACCCCATTCTTATATTTGGACCCCTGCTAACAGTCTCTCATACTTTGATGACTTTGATGAAGGGGTCAAGCCTGAAATGCCAGTTATGTATTTTTATCTTTCCTACATAAAGGACACTATTTGACCAATTGAGTTTCTCCAGCATTTTGTGTTTTTACTAACCTCCAGGTAGAATACTTTCCTTCCACTAGTACTCTCTACTTTCTACCTGCATACCAATTTTTTTTATACAGTAATACATTGTATTTATCAATTGCAAAAATGCTCATTTTGATATGTCTAAGGCGAATTATTTCACATGATTGAAACATTTGGATGACCTGAAGATTTCCAAAAGTCAAGTCAGTTTGATACACTGTTTGAATCAAATCAAAAAGTTGTGTTCTCTTAAAAAGTTGTATTGGAAGAAATGGACAATACTATAAATTTATTGGCAGACAAATTCCATTTAATAATTACTAGGAATCAAAAAATGTTTTGAATTCAAATAGGTTTATGTCCCTTTCATTATCGCACAATGTAATTTGAGGCCATTCCAGAATTTGTGCAATTGTAAACAGCAACTAATGAATCCAGGTTATCAGGTCTCATTTTTTGCCATTTTTATGTTGTTGCTGATGTTAATTTCTTAGAAATCTTCATTCACTTCAGACGAGCAAGTCTCTACTATTCTGGAAGGTTTTCTGTATCTTGTCAAGGCAGCTACAAAAAATTGCAACCCTGCTATTGTGAATGAAAACATGTCATCACATTAGAGACTAAATTGTAGGAGCTATAAAATAAAGTGACACGAAAAGATTTATGTAGTTAGTTAATTATTTTCTGTGAGTAACATTGCTAACATTCTCATCAATAAAGAGATCATAGCATAGGTTTTGGAGCAGCTAATTATTGTAGGAAAGTTCAATATTTTAGCATTATGTAAATTTGACTGATAAAACAGTAAGCTTTGCATTCTCTACTGGTATTACTATGTAATAGTCTACTTTCCTGATATGAGATTTGAATTGTATACTATTCCAATGTGGTAGAAATGTTGGATTTTATGTATTTGAAGCATGATATTTGGGAGATTGTTGCAATGTTGAGATTCCTTAAGATTCTCATTGTGCCAATGTACATCTATTATTTTTCTGGATAGGGATGGATTAGGTTTAGGATGAGAGATTCCATCTTAGAAGATGGAAATTTTGATGATTATGAAGTGTACATTTTATACATTTCTTAAGACTTTCTCATACTTATGAAATTTAATTTGGGGCAGACATGAATCATGTAAAGTGATCATCCTTTGAAGGTGTTCTTAATAGAGGTAGCATTGATGAAATAGTTTGTAAAGAATTAGTAATTTTATCTCATACTGGAGGACTGGAAGATGTGTAATATACAAGGAAAAGCAGTGCTGGTAAGTAGAATGGACTGTCTTTATATTAACTTTGAGTAAATTGACGGTGATGGTAGCTCGCCTTGCTTCAAGTCTTAGGAGTACAGGGTGGCAGAGATCATAACATTTGTGCTGGGTTTGAAACCTTGATCTTTAACTAGTACTCCTTGAACAGCTGAAAGTTATGATTATAGCAGTAATAAATTTCACCTTTGATATCTACATTCACTGAAAAGCGAACATGATAAATGGTCTATGTTTTCTATGGTATTGCTGTAGGCTTTCTAGATAGAAAGATAGGATGGCATGGTTGGTGTAGTGGTTAGTGCAACACCTTCACAATGCTAGCGATTGGGACTGGGATTCGAATCCCTACTCTGTCTGTAAGAAGTTAGTACATTCTCCCCATATATTTGCATGGGTTTTCCCCACCATTTGAAATGTACTGTGGGTTGTAGGTCAGTTGGGTGTAGTTGGGCGGCACAGAATCTTTGGCTGAAATGGCCAGTTACCATGCTGTATGTCTAATTTTTAAATTTAAAAATTGGACAGGTTTCTCGTAAATGTTTTGTGGATATTTTGTCTAAGGCTTTTTGTTGATTCTTGCATTATGAATGTAGGATATCTTTTAATCTTCATCTCTCTATGTACTACACTGTTTTTGCAACTTCAACTAAAGAAAAAATATAATTGGGAGGATGGGACAGCATATTTTTTTCCCACCCAGCACTATTCATAATTTATGTTTCATAAATCAGTCTTTCCCTGAGTCTGTGATTACCTAAACACATAATGACAACTCAGAAATACTTGATTGTCCTTGATTGTCTATATTTTCACTATCTAATTTGGATCAGAACTTTTAGAAGCATGACTGAGATAAGAACACAAAATACTTAGTCTTTAAACATATTTAATGAAAATTTGAACAAAAATTGCTGGAATTCAGCAAGACAGGCAGCATTCATTATCCTGATGCAAGGTTTCCACTGTCCATTTCCCTCATGGATGCCACATGGCCCACTGAGTTCCTCCTGCAATTTGTTTCTTGCTCTAGCTTCCAGCATCTACAGCCCCTTGTGTCTCCATTTAATGGAAATTAATTCTAAAATGCCTTGCATGAGTTTTGTCATTGAGCTTCTTAAGAAAATGCTAAAATGTAGAATGCTTGTTCATTTTCAACGGAATAACTTGGAGCAGGAACATTCGTGAGAGGATATTAGTTTCCCTAAGATCTGCTTAGCTACTCTTATTCCTTCCACAATCTGTTTTCCTGCTACCAATCTCATCCCTTTCCTAGTAGTACTTCAGTTAAATGTTAACAAATTTTATTCCTTGATCACCTTTTGACTATTTGTGACTCTTTCTTCATAAGTAAACTCAGTGCGCTTCTTCTTGGGCACATCTGATGAAACACTCCTCTATACCTTTATTAGATTTAGACTTTGACTAATACTGGTTTGCACTTCACGTTTTATCCTCTGAAAATTGCTACTTAAACTTTGCTGCTTTCTCCTGACTTCTACCTAGCATGCATCATACCAATGACCATTGCTCTACCTCCTATTGAAGGTAAGTGTGACAATTAAAATTCTTTATTTATGCTTCTTCTCCCCACCCTACACCCATGTTTTTTTTCCTTCTGGTTCTGAAATCTCTGACAGTGCTATTGAGATAATTGTCCACCATCAATTTTGAATTCCTGTATATCTCCGATTTTATGCCCACGATCACAGGTGATTGTATCTTCAATCATTAAAACCTAAAAACTGAAATTCTTTGTTTAAACAGCTATATGTTGCATGCTTTTTTTCCTTTTAAAATGTCCTTACACTTCAATATTCATGGGTAACAAAATTTCTTAGTTCTGATTAACCAGCCCTTTAATTTCAGATTTTAAGATCTTAGTTCTGGACACCCAACCAGGGAAAACAACATGCAGCCAATGAGTTCTTCTGAGTTCATTAGCTAATGCCTTCTACGCCTGATTTGACCACCAGAACAAAGAAGAACCACTGCACACCCCTATGTTCCATGATGATCCTTTACTGTCAGTGTCTGAGGATGACATGCGGGGTACCTTCAGGAGAGTGAATCCAAGGAAAGCCTCCAGTCTGGACAGAGTACCCAGTCAAGTACTGAAAACCTGGGCTGACCATCTTGCCAATATATTAGATAGCTTCAACATCTTATTCTGGTAGAGCGTGGTACCCACCTATTTCAAACAGGCCTCAATTGTACTTGTGTCCAAGAAGAGTGTGGTAACCTGTCAAAATGTCCGCTGATCAGTGGGACTTACAGACACAGTTTGAGAGGCTGACGCTGAAGCATATCAGCTCCTGTCTGAGTGGCAACATGGATCTATTCCAATTTGCCTGTTGCAATAATAGGTCTACAGCCGATGCAATCTCACATGCTCTACACAAAGCCCTGGAACACCTGGACAGCAAAGCTGCATACATTAGTTCTTTATCAACTACTGTTTGACATTCAGATCCCTTCAGATCTGATCAGCAAACTCCAAAACTGGTCCTCAATGCACCACTGTGTAATTGGATCCTAGATTTTATTGGGGGGAGAAAAAAAAGTTATAAAAAAAGATTGACACTGTCACAAACATAATTGGCAAATGGCCTGTTTTAAACAGCATCAGGCTTTGTGAGACACATTATTTAGAAGCTAAGTTTGTAGCCTTAGTCCAGGATGTTAACGGTAGTTATTGAGGTATTCTTCTTCAAATTAGACAAAACTATGATTTTAACATAATTATAATAAAGGTGTGGATGTAGTTTTCAATGGGTTTATTCCATGATGTAATCCTTTTTTCTATCACAGCTTGTCTCTCTGTATAAATGTATGTGCATGTAGAAATAGCTTTAATAGTCTGTTAGCAGTGGAGACTGCCACCTACTCTCCATGATATATAATACAAAAGACTGTGGAATGATATCTCAAGGTCTCCAATTAGTTAATTTCATTGACAGATTTCCTCACCTGGAGACCACAATCAGTGAGGATTGGTAGGAACATCTCCTCTACAATCTCCTTCAGTACTGGAGCATCACAGGGTTGCATACTTAGACCCCTACTCTACTGCTTTGTACCAATGACTCTGTGGCTCGGTATGACAACAGCACCATCTACAAATTTGTTGATAATACGATGGTAGTGGGTGTCTTGGGTAAACTTATACCTATCATTTTGTTCGTTTTAGATTGGTCACAGTGTTTGAGCTACCGAAAGAAAATGGACACACACGCAGAGAGCAGTTCAGTCCATCCCGGAATCAAGAACTGCTCAGGGCTCACCTATTTTTTTTCGGTAGTTCAAACACTGTGACCAATCGAAAACGAACAAAATGAGAGGTATAAGTTTACCCAAGACGGTGGGTTGCATAAAAGGGGGCAAGAATCGGCATAAAAGAGGGAGGGTGAAAGCTTGGCTGAATAGTTTGTTTCAGTTTGTTTACATTTCTTTCTTCATATTTCTCTCTTGTATACCCATAAGTAGAAATTCTACCTGGCTCAAAAGGAATCTCAGGGTTGTATGTGAAGTCATGTACGAGCTCTGAAAATAAATCTAATCTTTGAACTTTGAGTCAAGTCCTGTCAGAATTTTGTATGTTTAAATGAAAATATTTGTAAATCCTAGATTCTGTGGGTTCATTCACTTCAGCTCTCCTCGAAGGGAAAAATTCCTTTTATAGGATTCAGTCTGAATCTCATTTTACAGAAACAACTGCAACCTCCTGTTCTCTAGTCTTTAAGTTTGTCGGATGTTATATTTGTGATTTACTCCATCTTGTTTTGGGCATTGAAGTCTCTCAAAAGTTTACTGTCACTGACAGGTCTGCTTGAATATAAAAATCTTTAACCCAAGTATGGTCAATCGGAACCTGACTTAAGGCATTTTCTAAAGGTAACCCAATTATTGCTATGATATAATATGAAGACACACAATAGACTGCAGTTGCTCAAATGTGATGCCAAACACTATATGCTGGAGGTCTGACAGCAGTCTGGAAGTTACTTGAAAAGTTTATAAAATTGCTTGACCTGCTGATCCTCTAGCAGATTATGTTTGGCTATGACATAACATAGTTGGCATGTTATTTATTTGTTTAATAATGAAGCGTGCAATACCCCTCACCAAACCTAGATAAAGTACTGAGATGGACTGGAACAGCCAACCCAATGTGGGTGTTTTATCATAGTGTTTGCTTGACATTGAACCCCACAATTTAGGCCACCAGGTTCTCTTCTCTCAGCCACTTGAGGGTGCTGCTTCTCTTGTGTTGTTTCTTTATGGATCACAATGTTGGCAAATAGAGAATTGAGTTTGGATTGTTAGAAATAAGATGATGCTTGTAAGACTCATAGCCACAATCCAGAATGTTGATGACAGAAGCACTGAGGGCAGGCCATGAGCAAGGCCAAGGGTGTCAAAGGAAGTATTGCCGAGATTTAGGCATAAGATAAATGGCAAATGGCAAATTGGCAAATGATTATACTATGCATAATAAAACTGGGAATCACTCATTGGGAACCAAGTGATTTGAATGCCAGAGAAACATGAAAAGCCCACATTTTGTTTGAAGTGTGAAGTAGTAGCTGCAGTAACTTTTTTGAAGTTTTTAGAGGATTTTCTATTAATGTTTTTATTAATAATATATTAGTGATCATATATAGTCACTGCTCATGACTTCAGTTTTGCATTTTTGTTTAATATCTGCAGAAGAGGAATTTGCTCTAATACCTAACAGGGGAGAATTGGAAACTGAAGGGATCACAGTAGTGCAAATTGTGCATGTACTTTTTAATCCCTTGAGTGCAATTGAAGAGTGGGAATATTATTAAGTTGCATTTTTTAATCATGCTTGTTAATACAATTAAATAATAGCCCAAAAAATCTTCCTTTTTCATAATCTGATATTTGTTATCAATAGTAATAAACTGACTATTTGCTCTGTATTCTTTGGAATTGAAATTAATATTTGAAAATGTAGAACGATGCAAAAATAAATGTTATTGCTTAATGGTATATTTATTGATTAACTGATGACTAATTTTAGTTGCTTGATAGCTCTAATTTGAATAGAACAGATAACAGGGTTTTGATTTGTGAGATGCTGGAATCTGTACTGAGAGATGAAAGTTATTGCTAGCATGGACTCCCAGTAATAAAGTTTTGGCAATTCAGATAAGCCATCGGCTTTAAGTAAGGGAAAATGTACTTTTTTTAATGGAAGAGTTCTAACCCATTGCTTGTAACTCTGATTTTTTTTGTTGTTGAAATGGATCCGTAAATAAAATCAGTTCCAGGAACAAAGATTAAAAGGTTAAAACTTGGGATCTGAGACCATTAAAGCAATGGCAAGGATAGAAATAGATTGCATTGCTTTGACTAGTAACTGTTGGAGAGATTGTTCATTTGCATGAGCAGGGCTGGGAATTAATGGAAAGTTCTCATTTTGTCAGAACAGATAAAGAGACAGGTCAAAGTGTTAGATAGTGATTTGGCCCAGAAGAACATGATGTATAGGTGGAGATTAAAAATCAGGACAAAAAAAAACTTGTATATGTTTCAAATGGTTCTCATTGTCAACAACAAAACTAGGTTGAGAGTTTATAACAAAATAAGAATAGCTTATGGACAGGTTACGAGGGACTACAAATTGCAAACAGACTGGACAAATCAAATTGGCAAGCATAATTTAGGCTATGAATTCACAGAATATATTTGGGACAGTTATTCAGAGCTCAATGGAATCAAGAGAGATGGGTTTTTAGATTTTGCTTAATGAGACAATTAATTGATAAGGGATCTTGGAAAATGTCATATTATGATAGAATTACATATGCAATTGTGAAGAAATAGATTAGTTGGAAATCAGATTTTTAAAACTGCTAAATATCGGCAAGCATTTAAAGAAATATTTCAGAATTCTTAACAAATGAGAAATATAAACTTGACATGAAGTTAATCCCATCACAGGTAAAGAGTTTAAAAGTGGTAAGCCTGAGAATTGGATGTTTTAGGAAACAAGAATCAAGTATGTTATAAAGAGAAAGATGAAGTTAATTTGAGAATTTAAAATAAAAAAAAGGTTCAGATATTCAATAGAATTATAGGAAAAGGAATCAAAATGTCTCAGGCAAAAATGACAGACATTTTAAAACCAATAATAAAACAGAGAAACACAAAAAAAACTGCAGATGCTAGAATTTTGAGCAAGCAATGAATAACTGGGGCATCTCAGCAGGTCAGGCAGCATCCATGGATAGACATTGTCAGTTAATATTTTGAGTCATGATCTTTTATTGAGACAGCAAAATGTTGATAGACCATTTCTCCCCATGGATATTGCCTGGCCTGCTGAGTTGCTCTGAATTCTCATTGTTTGTGCGATAAAGAATTGGCTGAGACATATTTTCTTTTACTAAAGACAGGAATGTAGAGAAATGAAGAGGATTCAAGAATATAACAATTAAGCGCAAAATATTTTTACTTAAGAGAAAGTGCTGGAGAAATTAAGGAAATTAAAATGAGAAAATCCCTTGAGCCCAAGTTTGTAGCTTGGTGTGCCGAAAGAAATAAAGATAGTGGATGTACGAGCAATGGTATTCCAGAATTTCCCCATCGTTGATGCTCTCCTGTTAGATTGGAATGTAGCAAATACTGCACTACTACTCAAGAAAGAATAATATAAAAGAGGGGTATATATCATTAGTTTGATGTGGCTTGATAGAAAATCATTGGAACCCACTATTAAAAAGTGTTTAGTTTATCGCAATAAGGAAAATCAACCTGATTTGTTGAAGTGCAAACCATGCTTAACAGATCAACATTTCTAGAAATCTGATCAGCTTGTAGATAATGGCCATTCAATTGATGAAATGTATTTATCTTAATAAATTTTACTTCTTCATAAAGTGCCATAAAGTACATAGGCAATAATAATCAGAAAATAAGTATAGGCATTTGGAGAGGGTTGATCTGATAAATGGGAGCAACGTTTGCTAATGCAGATTGTGCACAACTAAATTAATTGAATTTTTGATGATTTAGCAGAGAAGGTTGACAAACTTAAAGAAGTACCTGTCATTCATATGGATTTTCAGAAGGTCTCACGTAAAAGGTTGGTTAGCTAAATTAAGGTGTGTGGAGTTGCAAAAAGCTCATCAGAAGCATAGATGGGGCATTGACTTAAAGGCAGAAAACCGATAGTAATGTTCCTAATAGATTGGGGTTTGATTCTTAATAGTAGTGCCTGGGATACTGTTTATATTATTAATGATGTGGATGTGCAGAGCAAAATGTCCATATTTGTGGATGAAACAGTTTGAAAATGTGTCACCTGTGAGGGGGATAGAAATAGACTACAGATAGATGTTATCTTATGGAATGGCAGACTTTTTAATACAGAGAAGAAATGGCAGAAAGAGTGTGAGACAACATGGGTTAAATAATTCAGTTTTTAACGATGTATAACATTGCACTTGCACACGACATTTAGGGTTCTATATAAAGTCACATTTTGATGTGTTCTTTTCACTTATGGTAATAATGTTGAAATTGAATGGGATCAATGTTTTTTCTGTCATTTGATATCGCTGGGTGCAGGTGAAATGCAAAGTCTGCAGCCCCTATCGCACTTGCAAGTGATCCCAGGAATTTATAGCAAATCGGCCTTTAAAGTGTCTGATGTGAAAGCAAAATCTGCTCAATGCCGGCATCAGACGACATCATCTCGCACTGGGGATTGACGCACCTTTAGGTACAATTAGAACAGTGGTTTTTCAAACTTTTTCTTTCCACCTTAAGCAATCCCTTACTAATCACAGAGCACCTATGGCATAGGCAATACTTAAAGTGGTATGTGAGTGGAAAGAAAAAGGTTGGGAACCACTGGTGTAGAAGATGGTAACAGTCCGATTTCCTCTGATTGTGTACCCCTGATCTATCCAACCTCCAGAAAATTGTCTTTCTCGGTGGCGTGCTCGACGGAGATTTGTAGCTCTGATTATATTGAAGATTTACACCATAACCTGTAGACTGGATGAGGTGAAGAGTTAAGGAAAATAGTCCAGGCCACACCCAGCATCCTTATGTGACTATTGATGCCTTGCACTATTTTGTGCATGGATACATTCTTTGAGTCAGAGTATCTTCACCTTGTGGTTGCTGAGTTATCTGTTTGGGAATGGTATCTATTTTATTTCTTGATTCATCTTTGTGCAATAGTTCTTGTGTTAATTCAGATCCATCTGTACCTTCAGAAAGCTGTCAATATATCAAAGGAGTAATCCCATTCCAGTTGCACTCTCTTCTCCCTCTTACTGTCACCAGAAGACACATAAGCTCAAAACACACATTTACAGCTTTAAGGACAGTTTCTTTTCTGCTGTTATTATACTCTAGAATGGACCTCTTTTTTTGATAAAAGATTATGCCCCTGCACTGCTTAATTGTACTTTGGTTTTAATGTTGCATTTCCTCCAAGTAACACTGTGCCCTACACTTTTTGACTTGATGGAGTAGATAGCCCGCTGTTGTTGTTGTATTTCATTATTGAACAACCAGCTGTACTTAAGTGAACCTACTTGATGTGCATGCAAAACAAAGCTTTTCACTGTATCTTAGTAAATGTAACAATGAACTATTCAATTTTGATAAGATTAAGTTCAATCTCCTTTCTCTATGAGAGCAGGCTGTGTACAGTGTCATCAGAACTTGACTTATCTCAATCAATGGACATACATATTCCAATTTAAGACATTACCACTAGTTGTTATATTGAGCCATGTCTTCTATAATTAAAAGTTAGGGCATTTTGACCATTCGCAGGGAAACAAATATTTATCTCTAATCATTGATATTCTCCACGGAGTGAGACTAGGATCCTTTATCTTTGACAAAAGCTGAGTCAGGGAGAATGGTAGGTTATGCAATTCAAAGGCACGATGCCAAAGAATAGATGGGTAATTTGGACTGTATAAAACAGTGCATTTTGTGGGTTGAGGGAGACCGCCCATGAACAGACTCTAGGAGTCATGAGCCATGTTGTCAAATAATTTTTTTCCCCATTCCTTTCAATTGCCATGATGCTCAAATATTAACTGCCATAGCATGGATAACGTGATTGGCAATCTGAATGTTCACAGTTACAGTCCATTTCCAAGTTTATGTGTGAGTAGTGGTACCTTTCACCATTGCTCTCTTATAAAGGTGAATTTATGTAATCGGCTGTCATGGGATGGAGGGCATCTGTGACTTTCCTTAACAGTGCATAGCAGAGTGGGATATATCGCTGTTATTTCCAGAACTAACTTGAAAGTATTCTGTCACTTTCATGACCATGTCATAATAATCAATGATGAAGTGGCCCCTGCTTAGCTCTAAAGTGCTTGTTTTTAAAGTCAAACAGAACTGCTCTTTGCCATTCCTTTTGCTTATTAAGGGTGGTATTGTTAGTGCAATACTATTATAATGCCAGCGTCCCAGGTTCGAATCTGACGCTGTCTTTATGGAGTTTATTCGTTCTCCCCATGCCTGCGTAGTTTTCTTCTGGGTGCTCCGGTTTCCTCCCACCCTTAAAATCGGGATTGTATGCTAATTCGATATTTGGGCAGCGCGGCCTCATGGGCTGAAAGGGCCTGTTACTGTGCTGCATGTCTAAATTTAAATTTAATTTAAATCTACAGAACATAATTTTTGTGCCTGAAGAATATTAGATTTCAGTGAGAATGACCTGTCAGAATTCCAAGTTTTCTTAGCTGTTATGCTGACATCAACTCACAAGAATCGTGTACTGCCAAGTCGAGGCCACCTGAACATTGGAGGATCAATGCTTTGTATTCTGTCTTGGCAGTCTCCAATCAGATGGCATTAGTATCGACCTCCAATCAGTCTCCAAATCAGATGGCATTAGTATCGACCTCTAATCAGTCTCCAATCAGATGGCACTAGTATCGACCTCCAATCAGTCTCCAATCAGATGGCATTAGTATCGACCTCCAATCAGTCTCCAATTAGATGGCACTAGTATCGACCTCCAATCAGTCTCCAATCAGATGGCACTAGTATCGACCTCCAATCAGTCTCCAATCAGATGGCATTAGTATCGACCTCCAATCAGTCTCCAATCAGATGGCATTAGTATCGACCTCCAATCAGTCTCCAATCAGATGGCATTAGTATCGACCTCCAATCAGTCTCCAATCAGATGGCATTAGTATCGACCTCCAATCAGTCTCCAATCAGATGGCATTAGTATCGACCTCCACTCAGTCTCCAATCAGATGGCATTAGTATCGACCTCCAATCAGTCTACAAATCAGATGGCATTAGTATCGACCTCCAATCAGTCTCCAATCAGATGGCATTAGTATCGACCTCCAATCAGTCTCCAAATCAGATGGCATTAGTATCGACCTCCAATCAGTCTCCAATCAGATGGCACTAGTATCGACCTCCAATCAGTCTCCAATCAGATGGCATTAGTATCGACCTCCAATCAGTCTCCAATCAGATGGCATTAGTATCGACCTCCAATCAGTCTCCAATCAGATGGCATTAGTATCGACCTCCAATCAGTCTCCAATCAGATGGCATTAGTATCGACCTCCAATCAGTCTCCAATCAGATGGCATTAGTATCGACCTCCAATCAGTCTCCAATCAGATGGCATTAGTATCGACCTCCAATCAGTCTCCAATCAGATGGCACTAGTATCGACCTCCAATCAGTCTCCAATCAGATGGCATTAGTATCGACCTCCAATCAGTCTCCAATCAGATGGCATTAGTATCGACCTCCAATCAGTCTCCAATCAGATGGCATTAGTATCGACCTCCAATCAGTCTCCAATCAGATGGCATTAGTATCGACCTCCAATCAGATGGCATTAGTATCGACCTCCAATCAGTCTCCAATCAGATGGCATTAGTATCGACCTCCAATCAGTCTCCAATCAGATGGCATTAGTATCGACCTCCAATCAGTCTCCAATCAGATGGCATTAGTTTCGACCTCCAATCAGCCTCCAATCAGATGGCACTAGTATCGACCTCCAATCAGATGGCACTAGTATCGACCTCCAATCAGATGGCACTAGTATCGACCTCCAATCAGATGGCACTAGTATCGACCTCCAATCAGTCTCCAATCAGATGGCACTAGTATCGACCTCCAATCAGTCTCCAATCAGATGGCACTAGTATCGACCTCCAATCAGTCTCCAATCAGATGGCATTAGTATCGACCTCCAATTTCTGTTAAATCCCCATCCCTTTGTCTTTTTTCCTCCAGCTTTCCCACCCCCTTCTCCAATTAGAGAGCCTCCCTTCTCAGCCCTCTCCCTTCCTCATTTCTCTGCTTTTTCCCACCTATAATCTATTAGCATCTGCTCCTTCTCCTCCCATCTTCTCCCACTTTTTATTCGTACGTCTGCTTGTTTTTCCTAATTCCTGACTCTGGGCTCAGGCTGAAAATGTTGGTTACCCTTTACTTCCTCTGAATATTACATGACCTGCTGAATTTCTCTCACACATTTATTATTGCTCATGAAATTCCATGCCACTTTTCTTGTGCGCTCACTTGTTGAGAATTTGTGCTTTTCATATACTGAACTGGATGGCAGTAGGAGGTAACATGGGTGAAAGTTCTAGCCATGTTGAAGCCTTCTTAATTTTGTCTCACCAGTTGTCCATTTTTCTCTACCACAGTAGAAAAATTAAAGGCTTTCTTTATCCATGAGCTGCAGCTTAAGTTTTTAATTGACCACCAGTATTTGACTTATAAAATGGTTCCTCTGCCTTCGCACAATTTTTTAAAAATATATTTGCCATTGTTTCTTCTGAAATTTATTTTAATATTTTTATGAATATTAATTCTACCTTCCCTCTATTTAGAGTATGAATATAAAATTTGTGTGATGGAAGCAAACAAAACAAATTTCAATGACAACACAAATAATGAATCACTGTACATCAGCTATCGAAAATTACTCCAATGGTAATAATTAACTATCCAGTGAAACGTTATTGTATTCCACCTATTAAACTAGTAATCGAGCTACTTTCATTTCAGAAAATGTTGAATCAAAATATTCTTTTGAAATTTTTAAGGTGGTAAAAGGGAACATTCAAATACTTTACGGGTAATGGAAAGAAGCAGAGAGAAATAGAACTATACATCATTCATGTAAAATTGTTCATCCCTTTATTGGCCATTGGTTTCTCTGAAGGAGATGACAAATTTTCTGCTGATTTATGTTGTTTCTTTTTCTTATTTATTCATTTGCAGGATGTGGATGTCACTGGTGAGGCCAGCATTTATTGCCCATCGTAATTGTCCTTGAAGGTGGTGAGGTGCCGCCTTGAACCGCTGCAGTCCTTCTGATGAAGGTACTCCCACTGTTGTTGGATGGGGAGTTCCAGGATTTAAATCTAGAGGCAATGAAATTATCCTGATATATTTCAAAACCAGGATGGTGTTTAATTGGAGGGAACCATGCAAGTGGTATATCTGAGTGGCTGTGTTGGATCTTTACAGGTGGTAGATGTCAGAGCTTTGGAAGATTGGAGAAGTGTTGGCATATAAATCTAGTGCATTGTCAGAGGCAGAATCCAGTGTATTGCCTTGGATATGTGTTGTTTTGCTGCAGCAAAACAAGGTGCAAAATTACCATTAAAAAAACACTTACATAAATACCAGAGGTTCAATATCCATTGAGAAATCTGATGGTGGAGGGGATGAAGCTGTTTTTGTAATGTTGATCGTTTATCTTCTGGCTCCTTTAGGACATGAAGGGCTCCCGAAGGGCCTAGGGCACTGAATGCTTCCTGATGGTGTCAGAGGTTTGGATCTGGTGCTCTGGTTGCTGATGGATTGCAGTGCCCCTGCAGAGGCTGGTGGAGGACTGAAAGTGAATCCACAGACACATGAATTCTCTTTGTTTCATACTATAAGGGGCTCCATGTGACACTAATAATGACTCTGTCTGCCTTACAGCAGCAGCAGACAATTTGGTGTAATATTACATGTTCTGTACTATTACATGACAATAACAGAATCTTTAATCCTCTCTGATGGTAGCAATGAGAAAAGAACATGACCTGGGTGGTGAGAGTCCTTAATGAAAGATGCTGCTTTAAAGATGTCATTTATGGATAAAAGACTCATGCCAGTGACCAAGTTTACAACTCTCTGTAACCTGTTCTATGCATTAGCACCTCCACACTAGAGAATGATGCAACTTGTCAGAATGCTCTTCAAGGAATACCTGTAGAAATTTGTCTGGTGACATTCCAAATCTTCTTAAACTCCCATTGAAATATAGTTTCTGGAATACCTTTTTCAAAATTGCATCAACATGATGATGCAAGGATAGATCTTCATAGACGTTGACATGCAGGAATTTGAAGTTTCTTACCCTTTCCACTGCTGACGTTGTGTACTTGGTGAACACTACAGCCATTGTGTGTCAGTGATGAAGGGGCAAAGGATGATGTGGTTATGGTGGGCAAATGGGGCTGTTGTTACACAACTATGACTCCAAGTATTTAAACTGCTAGCTGGGATGACAGTCAAGCTGACTGCTGCAGCCTGAATGGTGTTGAATATTGTTGAAGGTGTACATATAGTTGAGTGGAGTGTACATCATCTTTGTTATGGCAAAACCTGTGGATGATGAAAAATTGAAGAAGTTGGTAGATGAGCCACTTTTAGCAGGGATAGACAGGTTTCCATATGTTTTTTTAAAGTCATGGTATTTACATGATTGCTGTAATTAAAATTGTGATCTGTTGTGAATGCAAGATTGTTAGGATATTGCCATTCATTATCATTGTTTTGTTGGAGATGGTGATTTTTGTCACATGAATGTTACTTTCTATTCATTAGCCCATGCCTCATTGTTGTTTTGGCCTTGCTGTTTATTGAATTGACCTGTTTATGATCATGGAGTGAGATATTATGAAAAACTTTGTTTTGCATGCTCTCCAGCAAGGAAGTTCAGTAATAAAGCAGAAGTTCAGGGTGCAGTTATGTTAAGTCAAAGATGCAGGGTACTGTATTACAAAGTCAAAGTGTAAGGTACTGAGAAAAGTACAGATAAAGCAGTTCAAGGACATCATCTTTTACCTATGGGAGATCTAGCAGCAGGAAAGAAACTGTCCTTGAATCTGAAACCTCTTGTTTTCAAGCTCGTGTATCTTCTGTCCAATAGAAGGAGAACAAGAGAAGGTAACTGGAGTAAGAATGGGTCCTTTAATATTTTGGCTGCTTTCCTGAGACAGCGGGGGCTACGGATAGAGTCAATAGAGTGAGGTTAGTTTGCATGATGGACTGATCAAAACTCTGCCATTTTTGCAGTCATGGGCAGAATAATTCCCATACCAAGATGTGATGCTTATTGATACTGCTTCATTTTATGAAGAATTATGAATGGAATTAAAGACAGCAATCAGTTTTAACCTTGTGATGTGAGAAGTGACATTGATGAAGAAGCTGTACATTTTTGTGCCTTTGGGCACCCTTTTGAGGTTCATCTGCAGTAATGACCTTCATATGAAGTTTGACCTCCATAGCTGTCCTTTATGTGGGGTGTGACCAGACAGTGGAGAATTTTCTCCTTGATTCGGAATGACCTTCACTTTTCCAGACCACCTAATATCTTCCAAAATCAATTGGTGCTTTGATTTCAAAGGCCTCACCTCAGATATAAATCTTGCCTTTTTTCTTGTTTGGGTAGAGATTGTGATTGACACAGTTGATGTAGTGGTTAGTGCAACACTATTTCAGTATTACAGTGCTAGCGACTCAGGCACTGTCTGTAAGGAGATTGTGTGGTTCCTCCCATCCTTCAAAAATGTGCAAGAATTTTAAGGACAATCGGTTGATGTGTGTGGAGGAAACGTGGCCTCCTTGCCTGTCTGGAATGTATTTTGTGGGTGGTCCTATGTCCTCCCTGTCTGAAACTTATTTGGAAGTCACATCACCTGTCAGTCAAGGTTGGACTCCAGCCACCCATTAGAGCACACCTTGCCGTTGGCTAATTTAAATAATCTAGGGCCATTATTGATATATTATACCAATGCACAGCACATTATTTCTCTCTATCTCATGGTCCAAGCTCAGGATATTGCTCCACACCAGGTCGCTACTGTGGATATTACTGGAAGTGTCGCGGGTAAGGTGAGCGGAGCTGTAGTATTGCGATAGATCAGTACTTACAGGGAGCCGTACCGTTTGTCAGGGAACCGGGTGTGTTTAAGAGTCCATGTTTGTAGTGTGAGTACTCAAGTGTGTGAGTGTGTCGAGTATAGATACACTTTTGTCGAAGTCCAATCTAAGGCCGAGGTGAATGTCTATAGAGGTACACAATTCTTTATTTGGATATCTAAAATCCGGAAAGCTCCAAAATCTGGCAAGTGGGGAGAGAGGTGCGAGTCGGGCATGCGAGGGGGGGGAGACCTGGCAAGTGGGGAGAGAGGTGCGAGTCGGGCATGCGAGGGGGGGGAGACCGGCAGCGCAAGTCGAGCAGGTGAGGGGGGGGGGGTGGGGGAGACAGCAGGACAACTGGAAGGGGGTGGGGGTGGATACGGCAGCACAAATCGGGTGGGCTTAAATCTGGCTTTCCGAAATCTGGAAAAATCCGAAATTCAGAGCACGCTGTCCCCCAAGGGTTCCGGATAAAGGACTGTGTACCTGTATCGTTGCTTAAGTGAAATAGTAATCACGTACCGTTTGATGTTCTCCCCCGATTGTCTCCCATGTGTTAATTAAAGTTGCACGTGATTGTACCATTTGTGTTCTGACTCGTCTCTCTGTGAACCCACCAAACTTGATACTCTTCCCATCACAGTATCTGCTGGGGTGGGGGGGTGGCACTGGTTTGTGGGCCAGAAGAGCCTGTTACTGTATGTCTAAATTTAACAAAGATTGCCTGGAGTTGCTGAATTGCCCTTATGAAATCATAATTGATGATCACTGAACATGTTATTGATTGGTAATTTCTGCTTGATAACACTGTTAATAACCAAATCCATCAATTTTCAGATATCAGAGAATAGAGGAATTAAATTTGTGCTGGTCTTTGTGAATTGCATATACCTGGGTAACTTCTTACATTATTGGACAGATACCAGTGTTGGTATGGGAGGCATGGCTTATTCTGGAATGCTTGTCATCAGTATTAGAGTACTGATATTGTTTGATCCCAAAATTATTGCAATATGCTCAGTCTTTTATTGTTTCTTGATACTGTATCATGTAGAATGAATAGAATTGACTACAGAGTGGTCTGTACGATGGAACCTTGTGATCATCCACTTATCACTTCAATCTGAAGATTATTGCAGATTCTTTGTTCACGCCTTAGGCATTTCAGTGTTGAGCAATGTCATCGTTGAAGATGGAAATATTCTTGGATCTACTTTCCATTTATTGTTTCATTGTTGTCCAACAATTTGTAAATAGTGTGGCATGACTAGAAATCTGTGATTGTTGTCTATTGATTGTGGGTTACTTTATCTCTTAACTGTTGAATGTTGTTTTTACTATTTAGCACATGTTGCAGCTGCTTCTGATTGGGACATTTTTAGACCCTGATGGTGTTCCATGTTATCTTCTTTCACTCAATACGGTAAAGTTAGTCTCACTGTGGGTTTAGTTCAGGCAACTGAAATGGGACATTCTTGGCTGACAAAGGTCAATGACGTTAAATTGTAGATTAAATTGACCTCTAAACCCTGCATGAATTTAATGAATTCGCTTTTTAATATTTATTTTAATATTTATTTTTTATTATCACATTTTGCAACCTTGGCTGCAACTTGAGGGCTGTAAATTTGGTTCGTCATATGAATCTATTGCAATACCTAGTTAACTCAGCAACCAGTAGTTTTGCCAGAATGGATCAGATTTCTCCAATAGTCATGTTTCCCTTCCATCATTTATTAGTAATACTTAAAATGTGCCTTTTAATTGTTGAGTGCAAACAAAATAAAGTGTTGAAATTGCATTTTACCATGAATCAATAATGCATGATAACTTTTAAAATCTGAAGTGCCTTCATGAAAATGAAGTTGACTTATTTATAAGCCCCAATAGCAATGATATTATTGATTACCCAATTACCCAGTAATTGGCAGTAATATTGTTCAATCATTTAAATAACATTCTAAGATCTAAAAGCAAAGTTTAACATTTTTGTGATCTAAATGTAGTCATTCTTTCTTAATTTTAAAAATCATATCAAAATCTTTTATTGATCAAATATAACATGCATTGTGTTTTTAATACTATTTATGACCATCAACATCATATAAAAGGGAATTGGTTTTGACAGAAATAAGAGTAATGGGAAGAAAGGTAAAGAGAGGGGAAAATGATAGAAATAACAAAGAGGAAATGAAGAAATGGAGAAAATTGATGTTAAAAACATGACCTGCAACAAATTCAGCAAGTCTACTCAAATCATAACTAGACAGGATTTAGGCTCCAGCTTCTGCTTTAGGGGTATATCCCTAGACACACAATCTGTAATCATATGTGTCTCACCAAATGGACAGCACAGTCTTTTTTGAAATTTCTTCTGAGGCTTTTTTTCCTAGAATAGATTGGTTGATTCCTCAGTTGGGTTGAATTTGTGCTTTTTTGTGGTAAATATATAATTTGCCACTTTTCCACATGGGATGCAAGTGGAAAGCTATGAAAGTTCTGGTTCACAAAAGCTGCTCAAATCTAGTCACTAATCCTATGTACCCCATCACCTCAAGTGTTTTCTCAGTACATTGAGTTAATCAAATTGGCCTAAGACTCATCTTTGTGATTTAACAGAGCAGGAACTTTTTCCCCTTAATGTCTGTGCTAATCATGGTGCCAAATTAAACTCATCACATCTTCCTGCAAATGACATACAGTATATCTCTTTTTCCCTGCATGTTCATGAGCCTGTTAAACTGTACTTTCAGAACTACTTCCACCATCCTGTTGGAATCTACAACTTTCTATGTGGGGAAAGAAAAAATCCTACACACATCTAAACTTTACCTCTCTCACCTAAAAGCTAGGTATTCTTTGATTTGATTTCCCATTCTGGGAAAAAGGCTCTGACTATCTATTTAACTTCTGTTTAGGTCACCCTTCAGCCTTGAATGTGCCAATAAAAACAATCCAAGTTTGTTTAACTTCTTGCAGTTTATATACTCCATTCCAGGCTTCTAAACTTCTACTCCCTCCCCAAAGCTGCCACATCCTGCAATGCAGCATCCAGATCTGCACACAATACTTCATCTATGGTCTAACAGTTTTATACAAGTGCAACAAGACTTCCCGCTGTTTATATTTATTGCCTAAAGTAATGGATGCCAGCATGCTGTTTGCCTTTACTATGTGTTGCCACTTTCATGAAGCTTTGGACTTGCACCCAAGATCCCTCTTTATTATCAATGCTCCAAAAGGTTCTGCAATTTACTGTTCCCTTTCCTTTTACATTTGAAATTGCAAACTCTAACACTTCCTGTCTGTCTGGATTTAATGCCATATACCATTTCTCCACCAAGATCTCCAACTGATCTATATCTTCTTTTATCCTTTGGCAACCTTGTTGACTGCACCACTCTACCAATTTTTGTGTTATCTGCAAACTTACTGATGAACCGATCTACATTTTCAACATAATCATTTATTTGTATCACAAAATAATGGAGATCGTGTCATTGATCCCTGTGGAATACCACTGATAACAGATGTCTAGTCAGAGAAACACACCTCTACCCTTTGTTTTCTGTGGTCAAGCCAATTCTGAAACCATTATAGCATAATCAGTCTGGATCCACATTTTTTGATCTTCTGAATCAGCCTACCAAGGGGAACCTTGTCAAATGCTACACTAAAGTCAATGTAGACCTCTGTTGCCCCTTCATTTTTATTAACTTCTCAAAAGACATGACTTGCACTGCAGAAAACCATGCTGATCATCTCTAATAAGTGAATCCTTTTCCAAATGCAAGTACAGTAAAATCCCCAGTATCTGTCCAGTACCTACAGGGATCACGGATGCCAGATTTGTGAGTTTTCCGGTTGACTGAGACACACTTTTATAATGCCTAAAGTAACACACCTGCCTGCATTAAGATCAGTAGATCAGGCATAATCACATGGAATGGTGGAGCAGGCTAGATGGGCCGGATGGCCTTTGTAATGTTCTTATTAAGAATACAGTTCAAAAGACATAAGACAATGCAAAATGTTAAGTAATATGGAAAAAAAATCAGTACTGAAGTCCTTAATTATGTAAAGTTCCCTATAATTAGGTAATTCCCATAATTTACAAAATGTAAATTTAAATTAAAACCCCGATTGCTGGGGCTGCAATTGTGTTGTGCTAACTGTGCAGCCGTCATAATAAATGCCATTCCCCCAACTTTACAGATAAATGTACATAATACTAATAAAGATAAGATTTTTACTAGGCAGGAATATGGGAAACACTTTGAGAGAGTTGCCCCACTGGTGAGGAGCATCAGCCAGCTCTTCACCTGAGCGTTGCCATTTTATTCAAACACAACTTTATTTAAACAGCTGCAGTGCGCGGGGCACATCCAGGGCACTGTTAAATGTTTGTTCCCATCTTTATATTTTACATGTCCGGCCTCGCTTTTTTAGTGGGTGGCACCACAACTGGTCGTTCAATGTCCAGATGTGCCAGTTTGAGATGGTCAGTGGTAAAATTCTCCCGGCCACCAATGTCCAGAACACAGGGTTGCCCATTATGGCACACTACCTTGATCCGTCCTTCCTATGGCCGGTGCAGGGGTGTTCTGTGTGCTCCTCGGTGATTGAAAACGTACTCACTCTGCTGCAAGTCCTTGGGCATGAAGGAGGTCACTGCTCCATGGTGGGATGTTGGTACTTGAATCAGTGCTCCAAGTCTCTCCCTGAGTTTGGTCAGGACCTCCATTGGTGTGTCTTCTTGGCCACGGGGGTGTGGTCACAAATTCGCCAGGCACTGTGAGTAGGGAGCCGTTAACCAGCTTTGCTGATGATGCTGCCAGGTCTTCCTTGGGTGCTGTGCAATGCTCAGTAGCACCCAGGGGAGCTCGTCTACCTAGTCTGGTCCCTGGAGGTGTGCCATCAGGACTGATTTCAGATACCTGTGGAAATGTTCCTCTAGGTCGATTGATTGTGGATGGTACACAGCTGTCCAGTGGAGCTTGGTTCCTAGGAGCTACGCCAGCGTGGACCATAGAGCCAAGGTGAACGCCACCCCCGTATGAAGTGATGTGGGCAGGGAGCCTGAACTGCGCCACCCAGGTTGCAATCAGAATCCTGGAGCATGTTTCTGCAAACGTGTCATTGATTGAGACAGCTTCCGGCCACCTCGTGAACCTATAGATAGGTACCTTGCTCCTCCTGAGACAGGCAGTGGGCTGACGATGTCCATATGCACGTGCTCGAACCTTCTATGTGGTGGCTGGAAAGGTTGCAGTGGTGCCCTTGCATGCCTCTGGGTTTTGAAGGCCTGGCAGTGCATGAACGTCTTGGCTCATTGCTTGATCCACGATCAGCTGGCAAATTGTACCATATCAGGAGGCTCCAAATAATGAGTTGGATTGTGGAGTTGACTATTGTGGACTGGTAACTCAGGATCATTGGTATGAGTGTAAGATTTAACGAACTGTGGGATAAGCAGCCAGGAGTTGATGCTTGGGATGGGAATCATTCAGTCGTAGTGAACAAGAGAGGAAGAGTTTGGAGTCGGCTTGGTTGGCAAGATGGTTAGCACAATGTCTTTTCAGCACCAATGAATGGGACTGGGGTTCGAATCCCACAGTCTGCAAGAAGATTGTACATTCTCCCTGTGTCTGTATAGGTTTTCCCTGGGGTCTCCAGTTTCCTCCCCCCTTTCAAAACGTACCTGGGGTGTAGGATAATTGGGTGTAAATTGGGTGGCACAGACTTGAGGGCTGAAATGGCCTGTCACTGGTGGTGTATGTCTAAATCTAAAAATGAGAAAATTTGATTGTTGAGACTTCTATAGCCCCTCAAACCATTTTGACTATTAACTTTGCCAAACTGGGTAGCAGCAAAAGTCTGATTAAACACCATGAAGTGCTCCATCTTTCCAAGATGAGATAAGCCTACAACAGATAAGCATACAGCACAATCAAGCAACGTAGAATTGAAAGCAGATATTTATGTTTTCAGTTGAGATTACTGTATATTGTTTAATTTTTTTAACAATCAGCTTTAACTTCCAGCTTGATGAGAGAGAAGTATTACATAATTCCGTGGATCAATGTTCTTTATTGGCAAGCTGTTATTTTTGCAGTAAAGTGTAAACTGTAGTCATTCAAAGAAACAAAATTGGTTATTAATAGAATTAGAGAATACTTGCAATAATATATGATTAGAATTTACTTGGCACTGTCCAAGAAACAATTAAAAATATTTGGGTTTATTGATGTATTCAATTTTCAATGTCAGATAGAAGTGTCATTAATAGTAGTGACCCCCCCCCCCCCCCCAGTTATTACCTTATTCCTCTTTTTGTTCTTCTCTCTGTACACAAGTGATGTCCACTTAGTCTTGCAGAATAGAGAAAAAGCCTGGAATTAACTCACACTATCTGCTGTAATCAGAATGTTCCTTCCCCTCAAGAGTTGCAATCTGGCTTTCTTATATAAGCCAGTTTAAAACAGTCAGTAATGAAACTAGATAATGTGCATATTTTTTTTTAAAACATACTGCATGGTAACAGGCCAAATTGGCCTGTGAGCCCGTACTGCCCAATTACACCCAATTGACCTACAACCCCCGGTACGTTTCGAGCTGTGGGCGTAAACCGAAGTTCCTGGGGTAAACCTACGCAGACACGGGGAGAATGTACAAACTTCTTACATTCAGCTTGGGATTCGAACCCCAGTCCCGATCGCTGGCACTGTGAAGGCCACTATGTCAACTATGCCACCCAAATTCTAAGATGATCGATGCTTCATGGTGGCTGAATTTAAAATCAAGATGATCGGGCAGTACAAGTTTCATGCACCAGTTGAACAAGTATGAATTTTTTTTAAAAATCATGACCACCTTACCCATGCTCATTTTCAGATCTATCCAATTTATTCTCCATCAGGGGTTACACATATTCTATCAACACCCATTTCTATTTCACTGCCTGCCTCTTAAATGACCATATTTCTGGGTGAATAAAACTTTACAACTAAATTTTGGAAGATTAAAGTTATTGACACCTTTCCATGATCACTAACCTCACCCTACTTTCTTCCAAAAGCCTGAGGCTGATCTGGTTTTTTTTTTATTTTGCAACTTTCACATTTTAATTGATCCCATGATAATATTCCCAAGAAATGCATTTCAAGCACCCACCACTCTATATAAAATAAAACATAGCTTTAACATCTCCCTTAAAGTTACCTCCATTCACCTTAAAGAGATGTCAACCTGGAGAAAGGTACTGGCTGTCGACCCAATCTATGCTGCTCATAATCTTCTGTATCTCCATTATGACGCCTCTCATCCTTCATTGTTCCAAAGAGTAAAGTCCCAGCTCTGACAATCTTGTTTCATAAAACATGTTGTCCAATTCAGGCAATATCCGGGTAAATCTCGACTGCAAATTCTCTAAAGCATCTTCATCCTTCCTGTAATGAGGCAACCAGAAACTCAATACTTTAAGTGTGGTCTAACCAAGTTGGTATTGAGCTGCAACATTCCCTCAGGGGTCTTGAACTGAATCCCTCAACTAATGAAGGCCAGCACACCATATGCCTTCTTAACCAATTTGCATGGCCACCTTGAAGGGTCTGTAGACATGGACCCAAAGATCCCTGCTTTTCCATACTATTAATAATTCTGTCATTAAACGCATATACTTCCTTCATTCGAGCTTCCAAAGTGCATCACACTTATCCAGATCGAACTCCATCTTTCATTGTTCCACCCAACTCTGCATCCTTTGTATATCCTGTTGTAACCTAAGACATTCTTCTACATTTTCCACAACACCTTTGACCTTTGTGTCATTTAAGGACTTAAAACCCGACACTTCCATTTCCTCATTCAAAACAAATGTATAAAAATCACAATGAGCAGGGGTCAAAAACCAAACCGTGCAGAATATCCCAAGTCACCGACTTGCAGGCAGAATGAATTCTATTTACTACCATTTTCTGGCTTCTGTAGGAAAACCAATTCTGAATAAAAGGTCCTGTGGATCTTGTGAATCTCTGAATGAGCCTACCATGAGGGACCTTGTCAAACACCTTACTAAAATCCTTATACATCTCATCTACTACCTTATCTTCATCAATATCTTTTGTTATCTTCTCAGAAAACCTCAATTAGGCTTGTAAGACATGGCCTGACCTTGATGAAGCCATGCTGGCTCCCTGAGAAGACTATGCTTCTCAAAATGCTTGTAAATCCTATCCCTAAGAATCTTCTCCAATAGTTAGCCCATGACTGATGGTCTAAAATTGCCAGGATTATCCCTCTTACCATTCATAAACAAGGGGGCTTTTTTGACCATTTTTCTATCCACTGGTACCAGAGAGAGTGCAAAGATCATCACCAATGCCCCAGCAACATCTTTCCTTGTTTCCTGTAGTAACCAGCATACATCCTATCCAGTCGCGGAGATTTACCCATCCAAATATTTTTAATAAGATCCAGCACTTCATCTTTCTTCACCATTATATTCTCCAGTTCATTAGCCTATTCTACACTGACCTCACCTTCTTCTTGTGAACACTGAAGCAAAGTATTCTTTTAGAATTTCCATCACCTCCTCTGAATCCAGACATGTTTCCTCCTTTAACCCTAATTGGCCCTACACCCTCAGTATTCATCCTTCTGTTCTTCATGTACATGTAGAATGCTTTTGGGGTTTCCTTAGTTCTGCTCGCAAGGTCTTCTCATGCCCCCATCTAGCTCTCCAAAGTCCTTTTGTTGGTTCCTTCCTAGTTACTATAGAATTCTTGTGAGACCTTCCTGACTTTTGCTTCCTGAACCTTATGTATGCTTCCTTCTTCCTCTTGTCTAGCAGTCTCACTTCTCTGTCAATTGCAGCTTCCTTTATCCTATTTTTCATACTTTCCCTGTCTCAGTGTGACAAACCTATCCAGGGGTTCTTTGCAAGTGGTAACTAAGCAACCTCCACATTTCTCCTGTGGATTTCCCTGAGAACATCTCTTCCAAATTCCTACCTAATCCAGTCATAGTTAGCCAGTACCCAATTGAACATTTTCCATGAATGTACTGTAATCCAATCTACCTCCATTATGGCACCTGTTGCAACATCTACAAATTTCACATAGATTTCATTGATCACTTGGCATACCTTGAACTGCATAGAACAAAACAGCATAGTATAGGCCCTTTGGCCCTTGATGTCATGCTGATGTCAAAAAAAGACTAAACCCTCCCTATCCCATAACCCTCTATTTTCCTTTCATGTATGTGTCTGTCTAAGAATCTCTTAAATGGCCATAATGTTTCAGCCTCCACCACCATCCTTGGCAAGGCATACCAGGCACCCACAACTCTCAGTGTTTAAAAAAAAAAAATTAACCGTGATGTCTCCCCTAAACTTACCTCCATTTGTACATATGTCCTCTGGAGTTTGCTGATCCTACCCTGGGAAACAGTTGCTGGCTGTCCACCCTATATGCCTCTCATTATCTTGTAGGCCTCTATCAAGTCTCCTCTCATCCTTCTACACTCCAAAGTGAAAAGTTCCAGCTTTGCTAACCTTGCCTCATATGACATGTCCTAATCCAGGCAACATCCTGGTTAATCACCTCTGAACCCTCTCCAGAGCTTCCACAACCTTCCTATAATGAGGAGACCAAAACTGAACACAATACTCGAAGTGTAGTCTTAACAAAGATTAATAGAGTTGTAACATGAATTAAATCTCCTGAATTCAATCTTCCTAATAATGAATCCCAGCATTCCATAGGCCTTATTAACTATCCTATCAACCTGTGGAGTGACCTTGAGGGATGCATGGATTTGGACCCCAAGGTCCCTCTCTTAAGCAACCAACCATTAACCCTGTACTCAGCCTTCTGATTAGTCCTTCCAAAAGTAGTCCTTTCAAAATGCATCAGCTCATACTTATCCGGATTGATATCTTCCACTTTTCTGCCCAGCTCAAATCCTGTTTATATCTTCTTGAAACCTTATAGCAGTTTTAGTAAATTTTACACAGGTCAGGGGTTATTGTTTCTCAGGCAGTATTTGGTGACTTTCTGAATGCTGATTATTACATTTTCCTTCTTAGCATGAGAAACAATGACATCATGAAAAAGTATTTTCCAATCCATATTCTCAAATCAAATGCATTTAAACATAATAAAATTAGCATCTATTCTGTGTTGCTTCTCTTTTGTGGTATTGCTATTGATTTGCTTCTCTGCCTGTTGCTCGAAAGGAGTCAGGCCTGCTGATTTTCAATCAGGGTAATTGCTGGTGGACTGTGAAGGTGACTGAATAACTGGGGGCTGAGAAGTCCCTCCTTCAGATTGGATCATCTTGGTTTGAGCTGCAGGATTCTGGGTTTGCTGGCAGGTGATAACAAGGACCCAGATGAAGTAATGTTCTTTCTTGTGCGTGATAACTAAAGTGGGTAAGTGCCTGAGCAATTTCAGAAGATATCTGGTGAACAGATTGATGGGCCACTTTGATATCATGGAAGCTTTCTGAGCACTGATATCCTGAATTAAGATGATAGCTATTTCAAAATGTATCATTAAAGTCTATGTCTCCACTTCAGCACTTTAACATTCAGAAGATGTTTTTGCAATAATGGGGTATAATATATTGAATATCAATTGTTGTTAAATATTAATATCCATTCCATACTGAAAAGGATGAGCATCAGGCATCTTCTTGAACTCCCTTAACAAATTGATGCTGAACCCTTCTCTATTCAATGTTTTCCACTGCTTCAAATATCGCTATTTGGATGTGTATTCCCATTTGATTTTTTTTTCCCAAATCAAAGTTCTCAGTAGAGTCCTTGCATCTAGTGTGTGATATTGTCCTTCAATCAACTGACACTCATGTTTTTCCCTCGCTCTGACTTCTGAGCTTAT
Organism: Narcine bancroftii; assembly: GCF_036971445.1. Classification (NCBI taxonomy): domain Eukaryota; kingdom Metazoa; phylum Chordata; class Chondrichthyes; order Torpediniformes; family Narcinidae; genus Narcine; species Narcine bancroftii. The sequence continues at coordinate 18,424,893 of NC_091477.1, forward strand.
GTGCCAGGTGTCTCATCCAATGCATATCATTCTCTTAAATCCTTTAAAAAAACAACATCCATATGTGAACCGGTGCTTGAAGCTGTTATTTTGTGACAGAGTGCATTTGTATTTGTGCTTGTCTTTGCTTTTCTCAACTCCTGGGGTTTCTGATGTGAATAGAGAAGATTTTAAAAAAGTGTTCTAAAAGACTGAATAATGAAGAGAGGAATACATGTATCAATTGCTTCAGGTGTCTTAGAGGCAGCTGCCTTAACAATTTTCCTTTACACAATAGGCCCTTTCAAATTGCAGCACCAGGGTAGTCCTCCTGGGACCTGAGTGAGATTACTGGGTCTAGGGTGCAGGATGCACTTTTGAAATTGAGGACACCCTACCTGTTAAATCACCAACCCAGTGATTTAAGGGGGATCCCACCCCCGCAATGACGCGGTAAGTGATGCATCACGCACTCACGATGACTATCGGCAGTCAGTCTATGCCACCACCACCACTGGCTGTCATTAAGCCCCCAACCCATTCCGCTGCTACAAATGGGGGGGTGCGAGGTGTGATTGCTGCTGCCACGTGCTGGTCCATTTCGCAGCGATGACTCAGTTTTGGAGTGCAGGAGCAATGGCCAGCACCAGAGCAGTTCCAGCAGCATGGGGGATTATGGGTAGGGAAGACAGCCATTGCTCCTGCATTGAGCCATTGCTACAAACCAGAGCGGCGTTTGCAGCAGCGGCATATCGCGGCCCCCAACTTTCCCCCTGATTGCAGCAGCGGCTTTTCTTCCCCTCCCCGCACGGCAGCGACCTCTCTCCCCCTGCCTGCGACAGCGGCCCCTCCCCCCCCCATCCCATACCACCAGGTTTAGGAACAGTTGCTGCCTCTCCACCATCAGACTTCTAAAAAATAAACTCAATCAGATAATCAATTAAGGACTCTTATTTTGCACATTATTTATTACTGAATGTTTATTTTCTGTATTTTCACAGTTTGTTTACAATTCTTTCTTTTGTACACTTTTTTTTTTCCTTCTTGAGTACTGTTTAATGTTACGAGTAATTAGAAATTCTGCCTGGCCCACATTAAAAAGAATCTCAGGGTTGTATGTGGTGTCACATCTGTACTCTTGACAATAAAAATGGAAAAAGCTGCAAACTCAGTAGGTGAGGCAGCTTACCAAAGAGAAACCGTTAACTTTTCAGGTGAAAGACCTCATGTCCTGAGCATGCAGAACATTTCCATTTCTCATTTTCTCTTCTTACCCATCATCTTTCCTCCTATTCTATCTCTCTCCTGTTTTTCCTCTGTCTCCTTTTATCGAACCAAAATCAATTCTCACCTTTCCTCTTAACATATCCTATAAACACCTTTTGTGCATTGGTCAGTACTCCTCCCTCTCGCATTCTTCTTTCCCCAGCCTCAGTTCCCACGCCTGTCTTTTTTCACTCAAGGAAGAGTTCAGCCCCGAAATGTTGGTAATATATCTTTACACCCTATGAATGCTTTTTTGTCTGCAAGGCCACCAGCTTGTTCTCAAAAACTTTGGCTTACGCTACCTGCCACAATCATCCATTTATCCTTTCAACGGGACAGATTAACCAGAAATGACTCCTGCCAATTATTTTAGGCACATGCACCTCTTTTCAGAGATGCAGGCTGCCTATTTTTTTTTTGTAAAGTTGCATGTGTGGAGTCACTGAACAATGTGGAAATGCTGGGTGTATTCTGCAATCACTTGAAATGACAAGCATTGCTAATTTGATGCTCTATTTGTATTATTAAGATCACAGTGATTGTGTGGACATTATGCATTTTAAACCTGCACATCTTAGTGTGCAGCTAGAAGTACAAGCAGCATTTTTGTTTGTGGATACTATGGATTCATAATGCTATTCAGTTTCTTTCAGATATTAAATGAATATAGTGCTAATAATACATGCATTGTAAAGCATGATTGCATATTTCTGTTATTTCTGCAATCTATTCAATAATGGAGAAGGGACCATAAAACACTGAATTTCAGAAATCACAATTGCAATCAATAATGAACATAATATGACGTGGAAATTTTTATTACAATCTCAAAATGAAACTTTGTTTCATTTAACTGACCAAACAAGTTTTTTTTTCTTTCTAAATATTTTTATTGAATTTTACATAAGTAGACAGTGATATACAGAAAATTTGTAAAATACACAACTGAGATGTAAAATACATAAGAAGTTAACAAAGATATCTCATTTATAAAGTACATCTATAAAGTAACAAAACATCTTACAATTTTATCCTGAATGATATATTTTTTTTATTTTCTCCCCATCATTTGAGCCCAATTACCAAGTCAAAGTTCTATAATTAAAGTATGGCTTGTACTTAGAGTAATATAATGTTAGAATACAGGTTTTATAATAAAACTAGACCTTTTGAAAGTAGCTCAGAAAATGTCCCCATAAGTTTTGAAACCTTATGCCTGAGTCACTAACAGAATAACAAATCTTTTCTAGATTTAAACAGGACAAAATATCTCTCAACCTCCGAGCATGAGTGGGTGGGGCAGCATCCCTCCATCTTAGTAATATTGCATGTCTGACCAAAAGAGAAGCAAAAGACAGAACCTGATATTTAATTGGTGTCAAATGGTCATCGTCCTCTCCAGTGATACCAAAGAGGGCAGCCAGAGGGTTATGTTCAAGGTTTAAATTAAGGATTAAGGATAGGGTTTGGAAAACAGCCCTCCAATATTTTTCTAGGCTAGCCCACATCTAAAATATATGAATGAGAGAGGCCTCATCTCTCTTACATTTATTGCAAAAGGTATTTACGTCGGGATTAATACTAGATAATTTAGCTTTGGATATATGAGCCCTATACACAACTTTAACAATCAGTGATGGGTACAGAGGGATGTGGAGTTGACCAATTTAAGGATTAAATCCCAAACCTCATCCAACAATGAAAGGCTTAAATCCTGTTCCTGTTCCTATGCAGATTTAATTTTATCAAGAGGAGCAGATCTTAGACCTGCCATCTTATCATAAATAAAGGATATTAAAGAGTGGGTTATAAATTTTTTAAAAATCCACATCAATAATGTTCATATCAGGTACACCAGGAAAGTTAGGAATCTGAGAGTGGAGAAGATTGATCCATCACACGATGAAACCAACAATTGAAATCTCCACCAAGCACAAAAGTATATGTGTCCAGATCAGGTAAAGAAGAAAAATATTTTTTTTAAAAACCCACATCATCCACATTAGGGGCATAAATGTTAGGAAGAACCACCAATTTATCATACAGTTTGCCTGAGACAATAACGTAGTGACCGTTAGTATTGTGACAGTGTGTATAGATATGTTTTTGGGAGATGAATTGAGAAAGGTTTCTTCCAGTAGGTCACATGCAAACACTTTAAAACAGATCATATTTAAAATACTGGAGCTCTGCCCCATGTTAGACATGTCGAGGCCAACAGTCTTTGCAAGAGCTTTGGAGAGTGCCCAAGAGACTTCACTAATGGATTGTTGTTTACAAAAAGGATGAAAGAGCGTGTTGGAGCTACCTTCTGTCTGGAAGGGAGCATGCTGTTCTAAGAGGAACATGTGGTTTTGCAAGCAGAGAGAGTCAAACAGGCTTTCTCACTGGGTGAAGCGAGACACACACACACACACACACACACACACACACACACACACACACACACACACAGATCACTTCTACAGTGTTACAGCCAGCAACAGCAGCTGGGACTGGAACAGGACAAACTGAGAAGCTTATGGAAAGCCCCCTTTGGAAGATAGGTCTGTAAATGCTTTATTCAGCCTGGTCAAAGCTGTTGTGGTTCATGCAAGAGGAGAGGACAGGCTGTCTAATGTTCCACTTGGAATAAGAGAAACAAAAAAGAACTCTGTGGTGACCTGAAAGAAAGGTTATCATCTGGAGAACCCTGAAGGGGCAAGTTTCGTCAGCAAGACACTGAAGTTACTGATGGAAGTACATCAGTTGTGGATGTCCCGGAACAACAAATCTCTCTCTGAAAACCGACAAGTACCTTACTGAGTAGTAACCATTTACTTTTCAAACATGAAAGCCTGGTGAACTTTATAAATGTTAAATTCTGTGCACAGTATAAGAATTGCCTGCAGCCAGTGAACTTGGAGGAATCAGAAGTGAGATTAGACTGTGAACCAAATAACTTTTCTGAACTTACACACACATTACATACACACACGCTTAGAATTAGAACAGGGTTAAGTTAAGTATGTCAATAGTGATAAGTTAAAGTTTGATTCTATTTCCATGTTTAAAGATAATTAAAGGTAACTTTTGTTTAAGTAACAATTTGTCTTAGTGAATATCTATGGCTGCTGGGTTTTTGGGTCCTCTGGGTTCATAACAGTATCTGATATTACATTGTGATGAACAAAGGAAATATTTAGATCAATAAGAATTGAGCCCCCACTTGACTTTTTCCTGAAAAGTTGAGTGAAAAGGCTGCCTCCTCCAACATGCCATGAGTCGCAAACTATCAGAGCTACAAATGTGTTTTTTTTTGCAAACTTTACTTAAAAGATAACAAAAACATTATATACAATATAGCAATGATCAAAGAAAATTTTACATTAGCACCCATCCCGACAGCCAACTCCCTTAAGGGGAGCAAAGAAAAAAAAATTATATAGGTTATATATATATAAAAAAAATTTGTAAATGTTAATAACATTTCAAAGTATATCTAAATGCATATATTCCAAATATGGAGACCACTTACTAACAAAGAAAGAATAATTATCATGTAAATTATAAGTAATTTTTTTCCATAACAATACATACTCTCAATTCATTATGCCAATGTGCTATATTAAGCTCAGTATCATCTTTACAAGTATAAGCAACACATTTACGCGCTACTGATAACACCAAACGTACAAAAGCAATTTAAATTTTATCCAATCCCATTCCCCTTAACGAATACAAATTTACCAACAAGAAAATCATTGGATCTAACGGTAATATAAAATTATATAATTTCTCCAAAACTACTTTAATTCCTTGCCAAAATGATTGAACTTTAACACAATTCCATACAGCATGTAGAAAAGTTCCAATACATGAACAACATTTAAAACAAGAATCCGAATTACAAAACCCTTTTTTTGTAACTTTTATGGGATCAAATATAATTGATGTAAAAAAATTATAATTAACCATTCCATATCGTACATTAGTCAATTTAATTACATTGTCCTGACACATATTGGCCCAATTATCTTCGGGAAAAATAAATACTAAATCACTCTCCCATTTAGGTTTAGATTTCTCCCAATCTGGTTTATCCATACTATCTTGTAATAAATTATACATAACTGAAATATAACCCTTTTTCTGTATAGAGGAAATCAAAGATTCAAATCTCGACAAAGTAGTTAAAATCATCTCTCTATCATAATTTATCTTTTATCAAAGCTCTAAGTTGATAAGACGCAAACAAAGAATTTACAGGGAAATTAAATCTTTCTCTCAATTGATTAAAAGAAAGAAATTGCCCCTCTACAAAACAATCTTGTATTGTCTTTATACTTGTAGAATCCCAAATCTTTGAATAATTATTAAACATTGAAAAAGGAAGAAGCTGGTTGTTATACAATGGAGTTAAAATAGATCCTAACACCCTATTTTTTTTTTAACCAAATCTTTAACAAATGCTTCATTATCGGCATATCATATTGCTGTAACAAAATTAAATTCCAACTAAATATAAATTCATGTATTTCAACCCTAGAAATATATGCCATCTCCACTTTAGCCCAGCTAGGAGGCTGATCTAAATCCATCAAATTACTAATAAACTTCAACTGGGCCGCTTCATAATAATTTTGAAAATGTGATAGTTGTAGTCTGCCCAATGTATACTTCCATGTAAGTCTGTGCAACGCCATTCGAGCTAATTTACCTTTCCATAAAATCTCTCGCACTGCTTTATTCAAATCTTGAAAAAAAGCCCTTAGAAAGTAAACAAGGTATTGACTGAAATAAATATTGAATTCGAGGAAAAATATTCTTAATACAATTAACCCAACCAATCAAAGTTAATGGAAGATCCTTCCACTTAATCAAATCTGCTTTAATCTGTCTTAATATAGGTACATAATTTAATTGATATAATGATTGATAGTTTGTATCCATAAACATGCCTCAATATTTAATTTTACTTGTCCATCTTAATTTTTTTATTGTTTTAAATTCAGAATAATCTCCCACACCAACTGGTAAAATTTCATTTTTATCTCAATTAACTTTATATCCCGATAATTCTCCAAATTTCAACAAACACTCTTGCAATTGTTTCAATGACCATTCTGGTTCCATCAAATATACCAATATATCGTCCGCAAATAAATTAATTTTATATTCTTCATTCTTAACCTTCGTCCCTCTAATTTCTTCATTTTGTCTAATAACCTGAGCTAACGGTTCAATAACCAACACGAGTAAGGCTGGTGACAGTGGGCAGCCCTGTCGAGTTGAACGAGTCAATTTAAATGGTGAAGAAATCTGTCCATTTGTCACCACCCTAGTATTCCAGTTCATAACCCAACCAATAGAAAAAGGGCTGAATTTAAATTTCTCTAACACTTTAAATTAAAAAAAATCCCACTCAACCCTATCAAAAGCTTTTTCTGCATCTAATGCAATCACCATAGGATGGTTAGGTTGCTTTGATATGCGTTGACCAAAGTAATTAATCGAAATATATTGTCTGATGCATTTCTATTCTTAATAAAATCTGTTTGATCAATGTGTACCAATTTAGGTAAATATTTAGCAAGTCTATTAGCTAATACTTTCACTATAATTTTATAATCTACATTTAATAAAGAGATAGGTGTATATGAATACATTTTTAATGGATCTCTATTTTGTTTGGAATGACAGTTATTAAAGCACTTGAACATGATTCTGGTAACTTCTGATCTTTAGAAACTTGATTCAACATTTCTCCAAATTCATTAGAAAAATCATCATAAAAGAGTTTATAAAATTCCACAGGGAATCCATCATCTCCTGGGGACTTTTCATTAGGCATTTCCTGAATAACTTCCTTAATTTTCAAAATCTGTAAATGGAAATTCCAGTTCCTGAACATCCTTTCCATCTAATACCGGTAACTTTAATTTAGATAAGTAAGAATCAATAGAAGCATTATCCTGTTTCCCCTCAAAAGTATATAATTTCAAACAAAATGAATAAAACTGGTCATTAATTTCCTGAGGTTTGTAAGTAACTTTTGAATTCTTCTTAACAGCATTAATAATCGGAGATGTCTGTTCAGCTTTCAATTACCAAGTAAGTACCTTATGAGCTCTTTCCCCCAACTCATAATAACATTGTTTAGATTGATTAATTAAGCACTCAAACTGATAAGTTTGTAAAGTATTATAACATAATTTCAACCTCGCTAATGCAACCATTTTATCTTCTGTTACACCCTTCTGAAAATCCTTCTCTAACTCAGCAATCTTATTTTCTAACTAAACTTTCTGCGATATATTGTTTCTTAACATTCAATGATCTGTCCTCTCAAATAAACTTTTAAAGCATCCCATATGACAAAATGGCTATCCAAAGAATTAACATTTTCAGTCAGAAATAAAGAAATCTGCACTTTAACAAAAGTAACAAACTCTGTTTTTTTCAATAACACTGCATTAAACCTCCATCTAAACGATGGACGTACTACCTCCAAACTTTCACAGGAAAAAAGTAATAATGAATGATCTGATGTTCAGCTTGGATTACTCTACCTTGTAAATATGCTGAAACCAAAAATAAATTAATTCTATTAAACAAATCATGTCTCAAAGAATAAAAAGAGAAATCTTTCTCTGTAGGATTAACTTTTCTCCAAAAACTCCACCAAGTTTAAATCTTTCATTAACACATTAATTTGTGTTGCATCTTTGATTTCCTTATACTTTTTGGATTTCTGTCCAATAAAGGGTCGAGAACACAGTTAAAATCACCACAACTAAAACATTTTCATTAGTTTGAGTTAACAATAAAAAAGCTTCTGTATTAGGGGCATAAAGATTCAGCAAAAATTTTACAGTACACTCTTAAAACTCTGCCGGCATACCCCTCTGAAGATTCCAATTCAAATGGTAATTTATTTTATGAATCGAGATCGCTACTCCTCTTACCTTAGAATTAAAAGAAGAAGAAAAAACATGACCAACCCAATCTCTTTTCATTTTCAGATGTTTTTTCTCAGTCAAATGTGTTTCTTGTTTAAAAAAAAGGCAATATCAATTTTCATTTTTTTTAATATAAACTAATCTCTTTCTCTTAATTGGATTATTTAATCCCTGAACATTAAAAGTTGCAAAATTCAATTTAGACATATTTTTTACTACTAATTTATTTACACACTATAAAATAATGCTCCCCTCTATAATTCTTCCAAGAAAGAAACCCCCCCCTCAAAAAAAAAACACCCAAAGGTAATAATACCCTAAAAATCTGGGTGTGGTGAACCCACTAGCGGCAGATGACTATCAAAGTTTTCAGTGTCATCCACCCCCCTCCCCCAGCCAGATACATATTTATAATTTAATCAAACACAATAGAATATAGTTCATATATTCCAATGTTTCTAAGCCCAATGACTGCTCCGTATTTTCAACATCAAGAAGACTTTGTGTCAACTCTTCTTTCGTTCCAGTCTTTCAAAACCCATGTCCATTTCCATTTCCATTTACTCTCCTCTTAGGAGATAATGGAGGAGAATGCCCATTTCTTCGCAATTTCGGCAAAGAGTAAGCAAAAACCAAAGCATCATGATCATTCTCAAAAAATTGAGATTGAAAATCTCCATAGAAAACCTTCAAAATTGCAGGATAACAAAAAGCAAACTTGTAGCCTTTTCGCCACAAAACATCTTTGGCCATATTGAATTTTCGTCATCTTCTAATAACCTCTTGACTCAAATCAGCATAAAAAAAACACTATTATTTTGAACCATTAATGGAGATTGATTTTGCCTTGCGTTCTGCACTGCCATATGTAAAATCATTTCTTGATCTTGATATTTTAAACAACGAATCAAGACTGCTCTCGGTGTTTGTCCTGGAAGTGGTTTTCTTCTCAGCTCTGTGAGCCCTATCCAATTCCAAACCTTCAGGGAAAAGCTCTTTACCCAGCACCTCTGGGATCCAGTGCTTAAAATTTTTTATAGGGTCAGCACCTTCAATGTCATCTGGGAGACCAACTATTTTCATATTATTCCTTCAGCTTTGATTTTCCAATGAATCAATCTTCTTCATTAAATCTCTTTTCTGAATCCCCCAATCTACAAAAGAACCTTCCACTTTTTCCATTTTTTCTCTAATACGTTCTACCAGAGTTTGACACTCAGAGAAGGCCATTTCAATTTTCTTAAAATGATCTTGCACAATATCAACTGATTTTATACATTTATTAATATCACTTTTAACTACAGTCATTTCCTGTTTCACAGTTGACATTTTATCACACAAGGTATTCATTTTTATTTTCATCTCCATAAATCCTTGATTCATTTGAGTTGATATTTGTTTTGACATATTATGCATTTGACAAGCAATCCCTTCCAAAACAGTAAACACTTGAATCCAGTTCAGACTCCACTTCCACTCTTTGAGATCCACCTCCTTTAACTGCAAGCTCCTCCTCCTGGACAAATTCCAATAAGGTAAGTTCCTCTTCTTCCTCAGTCATTGTAGGTCCCTTGACTGAATGTCTGCGGGTCTGGATGCCCGATGCCGGCACCCCGACCTCTTCAGGATGTCGGCGTTTGGGCTCCCCCACAGCCCAGACTTTCTCCAGTAGCTCTCGGACCCCCAATGCCTCACGCATGCCAGATAAAGCTGTCTGACGCACAGGAGCATCCTCCGACTGCACTGTGCGCCACTGAACTGCCCAGCAAGGTTGTGAGTTCGCGGGTTCCCTTATTGCCGCCCACACGCATGACTTCATGTGAACCGGGTTTGGCAACAGCCAAACTCACCGATGTGCCGGCGCCATCTTGCGGATGCAGGATCAGCGCCGGAGTCGGACTTGAACGGGCTGGAGTCCTCTGAGGCTTGGAGACTCCCAGCGACGACTCTGTGGATTCAGCTATGCTGGTAGGCCTCAATTCTTCCGCACTTTTATATGGTAATTTGTTCTGAAGCTGAGGTTTAAATTTTTTCACATTGGATTCCATCATAAAGCACTGTTATTTAAATAACCGTAAATCTTAATTTTAACCACTTTTATGTTGTTTAAAAACCGGGTATTTAATTATCCAGCTGGGGAAAGGTGGAATACATGTCTTTCTTCTACGCCATCTTGCCACGCCCCCCTGAATACATGTTTCTTTTATTTAAAAAAAATGCAATTGCTGTTTTAAGTTGTTTAAGAAGAGAAAGAATTTTCTTTCTCTTAACGGGATGGTTTAATCCTTTAATATTCCAACTAAAACACTGATTAGAGAAGTGAGTTGAAAAACAGATATGTTAACAAAACTCCAGGTGTCAGGCTTGAAGCAAAAACAGAGCATTCAGCAAATATTCAAATAAAAAAAAACACACAAAGACAAAGCTCATGTATTCTTCGAACCCAATAACAACCTTGAAAAGACCCACTTCCACTGCTCAACTCATTCCCCCCCCCCCCCCCCCAACCATTCAAAAACCATCCAACTGCACAAGACCCCAGCAGCAAGCTCATTGAACCAAACATTTTTCACCCAAAAAAATTCTTACTGTCCCACATAATAACATTTTGGCTTCAATAGTGGTATTAAAACAAAACTCTGCACACTGAAAACAACATAGAATTTGAATCAGAATACAACCATTTTATTTTAAAAAAACAGCTATTTTTTGAATTTCTTATATAATTTTAAAAATGTATATCATAAAGTAGAAATATAAACTTCTACTAGAAAAAACTAAGTATAAACTTTCTTCAATACTCTCCAATAAGACTGAATAAATCCCAGAATTTGAAGTGAAAAAAGCACTCACAAAACAACAGCCCAAATAGGTATATTACCCCATAAAGTGTTATCAGAACACAGAGGTCCTCTCCACTAAATACTGTATATCAAAAGCTTTAAAGTTTCAAAATAGTAATACTCAAATAGCCTCAGTCACCAAGCAAATATTTATGAAGGGCACAAAGTGGAAGGGAGACCATCTATATCATTAGTTCTTAAACTTTTTCTTTATACTCACATGCCACTTTAAGTAATCCCAATGCCTTAAGTGCTCTGTGGTTAGTAAGGGACTGCATAAGGTGATATGTGAGTGGGAAGGGGAGGATGAAAACCACTGCTCTAGACCCAATTGTTATTGAAATGTTTTGCTTGAGAAAAGTTATCATTGACCCATTTCCTTTGGAGATATGAAACCAGGTACATAACGAGTCAATTAGGTACAATTAAAACAATGGTTTTCAAACTTTTTCTTTCCACCCACACACCACCTTAAGCAATCCCTTACATAGCCCCAATGGCATAGGGAATACTTAATATGTATGTGAGTGAGGAATAAAGGTTGAGAAATACTGATCTATATGATTCTGGGCCTCAATGACTTAACCAAACCACCTTATGTCTGCTGGAGATTGTGATACAGAGTCGTGCAGGGTACAGCAAGGATTGTATAATTCCAACATTACTCTTCTGTACTCAGCTTGCAGATTCATAACTTCAGGAGTATAATCTTCCACCACTCAGATCTGTTGACCATGATATTCCAGTTTCCCTCTATGGTAGGCCTCTCAGATAGCAATGTAAGCAAATAATGATCTGTCCCAGAGCCAGTTTAGGTACTAAGGAATGGTGATCTCTATCGATCTCCAGTGGGGATGGAAGTTTCTCCTGAAAACCTCACCTAGCAAGTGAGAGAAGAATTTTGTAGGTTGCCCTCTTTCAGCAGATTCTTCCAAGGCCAAGATATGCAGGTTCTGCCATCTGCTCCGGCTCTCCAGATTAACAACTTTAGTCATCATCTTCATAACTTTCTTTCACATAAATTGGACCAGACATCTTCTAATTCAGGAACACATTGGTTTAGGTTTTCCAGGGATGACGAACATTGGCTGTGCCCCATATATGACTGATTTTGACTAACAGACAAAGAGAAGCTTTGAAGTCAGCAGTCTGTCAATCCAGTAGGGTAGAAATATCCTCTATTGTTAGGTTACCAGTCACTACTTCTTTTTCTTCTTTCTTTGCTAAATTTCCCACTTCTTGTAATCATTTTGAAGCAAACAAGAGTAAAAGAAGGGAAAGGTGCAAAATATATACACTTTGGTTATAAAATAAAAAGATAAAAAGTGAAAAACATAGAGAATAGACAGGAGTTCCTGATAGTTGTGGCTACACCATATCGCAGCTGGCCGGAAGTCGTCGTTGACCAATTAAATTTAAACTTTTCCCAACTGTGAGGTTGTGGTTATTCTGCAATGTGTTTTTCAACCTCCAGATGTTGAGCCTAATTTTGCTAACTCATTAAGAGTTAAGTATTTGACACCAGTTGTGAAATTTTGGCTATCATTGTTGAGGTCCTCTTTAAAAACCACATAAACAGGATCCTTTGGTTGATTTGCTGTCTTATACAGTATTGTTTTCATTTTTTTTCCATATGCACAAAGCTTGATTCAATTTTGTTCATTTTATTACAGTAAAGAACCGTTGTAGGTTTTGTTATTGAAACACATTTAATCCAAATGCCCTAATGTGAATTGTGGACAGATTCAAACACAGCACAGTGCAGGCTCTTCAGCCCTTGATGGAGTGCCAACCTATGAAAAATAGTAAATCCTTCCTTCCTCAAAACCTCTATGTTTCTTTCATCCATGTGCCTGCTAAGACTCTCTTAAACGCCCCTAATGTTCCAGCATCCACAGCCACCCATGGCAAGGCATTTGAGGCCCCCACAACTCTCTGTGTGTTTAAAAAAAAACTTATCCCAGATGTCTCCTCTAAACTTTCCTCCCTTCACCTTGGACATGTGTTCTCTGGTGTTTGCTATTCCTGTCCTGGGTAAAAGCTGCTTCCTTCCCACCTTATCTCTGTATCTCAGAATCTTGTAGACCTCAATTAGGTCTTCTCTCATCCTTCTTTGCTTCAAAGAGAAAAATCCAAGCTCTGCTAACTTTGCCTCTTAAGAATTATTTTCAAATCCTGACAATATCCTGACAAATCTCCTCATCCTCTTCATAGCTTCCACATCCTTCCTATAATGTCATGACCAGATCTCAATACTCTAAGTGTGGTCTCACCAGAGATTTGTAGGTTGCTACATGACGTCTTCACTCTTGAACTGAATCCCTCTATTAATGAATCCTAGGATCCCATATACTATACACCTGTATGGAAACCTTCTGTTCTCCGTGATCTTTACTATCCTACCATTAACTGTTTAATTTTATTAAAGATAGCTGCAAGCCCAAATTTTATGTATATGGTGAGTTGAATTATTTTTAAAAAATCAATAAAAGTAATCTGCAAAGAGGGGGAGAACAAGAATAAATAATAAACAAATGAGGAAAAAGGTAAAGAAATAAGAGTGCAGGACAATTCAGCTTCTAGGCAGTGATGAATGTATTGAAAATAATGAAGAAGTTTATTCCATTCGAAAAAAAATTCCTACAATCTAAAAGACAAACATACTTTATTTGAACAAATAATATGCATAGAGTATATTAGAAACCGCCGATTTCAGACCTCCATCTCTTAAAGTAATAAGATACAAGTGCGAAAATACTTAAATATGGAATTTTGGGTGACATGATCTCTTTTGTGCTCTTCTATTCCTTATTTATTTTTCTTCTTTCTTTTTATTTCTTGCTTTCCGTTATGGGGGTGGGGAGGAAGGGGGAAAATGAAAATGTCCCTATGTCTATTTTAACGATGAATATCTGTATATATTTTTGACATGGTTCATGGTGAAATGTTAAATAAAAAATTATTAAAAAAAAAAAAGTGCTTTTGAAGTGGGTAAATCTCGACCATTCTTTTCAGTGGCAATGCATGGATGGTAGTTTTAGGACATTAGCCGTCTTTTGCCGTCATTGGCTTTATCAGTTTAGATTGTAATACTTAAAGATATCTCTGAAATGGATAATTATACATGTATTTCAATAACTGTAAACCTCATTCATGCCTGTCCCGCATCGGACTTGTCAGCCACAAACGAGCCTGCAGCTGACGTGGACATTTACCCCTCCATAAATCTTCATCTGCGAAGCCAAGCCAAAGAAAAAATAAAGAAGAAAGAAGAAAAACCTCATTCATGATAGACTAGTTATACTTCATCTGCACATTCCTCGATTTCTTGGAAAATATAATTACATTTTCAGCACATGGGCACATGACCCTTCTATCCAAAGGGTCAGGTAACATATATGGCAGTGTTTTGGTAGGCAAGACCAATTAGTTGATCACTTGCTGTTGATCAGTTGTTTTTCAAACTATGCTTTTTCAATGAATGAAATGATTTTGCAAATCCAGCTAACTTCATGATTCAGAAGGTATGTTCAAACCTTCATGATGTCATTCAATCAAACCTTCACAATAACCTTCAAAATATTTAGTTCTGTTTAATTTGCTGCTGAAGTAAGGGCTGGCCATTAACCATCATTTGTGGATGTCCAAACATTCCAAAAAGAAGTATTTGCTGGCAAATTATTTGTTTTGAATTATAATATTGGAGACAAGAAGGAACACACTAACCCCAAATCTGGATGTCAGCAAAGAAAACCCAATCAAAATGTGTAAAAGAATTTTTGATTCAACTCATTTCTTTCCAGTCTTAAGATCAATTTTCCTGATGAACCAATGTAGGCTGAGAAAATGAATTTGAGGTTAAAAAAAAATCAGAATCCTATCGAATGACCGAGCAGACTCAAGGCGTCACATGTCCTACTCTTGCCTCTATTCTCAATCATTTGAACATCTATTAGAAACATTTTGGATATATAAATTTAAAAAAAAAGACATACATCTCCAAGTTGATAAAGCAATCACATTTTATTTTAGACAGGCAATTAAGGTGTTTGGTTGTCTCCCTTTATTCGGAGCTTAGATACAGGCCAATAGAGCATGTATTAAAATGCACACTTGAATCTTATATTTTGATAATTGAGAGCAAATAAAAGAATAAAACACTATTTATTTCATGCAAGAAGCAAACATCAGGGGCAAAAGAATTACTGATGTGTCACTGTTTAGCTGTTTTTACTTGGTTGCCGTTATCTTTTGCCATCAGATACTCTCTGCAGCATTCATGTTTTAATCAAAATGTTAAAAACCTGAAGCAATACTCTAATCAAGTAACAAGAGTCCATAAAAAAGGATTTTTGTACTTCTAACCAAACATTTTTCATTTTTTTAGGATTATACTTTGACGATGTACTTCCAACAGGCTTGGCGGGACAAACGACTTTCCTATTCAGAAATACCCTTGAATCTAACATTGGACAATAGAGTGGCTGATCAACTCTGGGTTCCTGACACATATTTTCTAAATGATAAAAAGTCTTTTGTGCATGGTGTCACTGTAAAGAACCGAATGATACGTTTGCACCCAGATGGCACGGTTTTATACGGTCTCAGGTAAGTAACTGTTTTTTTTCCATTTTATGGAACTAAACAGATTATAAATAGCCTGCTGGATAAATATATTTGTGAATATTGCTTGATGATTTGGCACCTCCATACCTTGAACATCAGATTTTAAGCAATGAATACAGACAATCCCTGGATTACGAACGTCTGGCTTACAGACAACTCGTACTTACAAATGGGCTGCAGATGGTTTCCGGTGCATCAGTTTGAATAAGAAGAACACCTTCTGCTATTTTAAGTCAAATCATGTTGCTGTTAACACTGTGTTGAGTGTGCCTATTTCAAGAAATTGACTCCAGTGGTTTTATATGCATAGAATGGTAAAATATGGACTGGTAAGCCTAACTTCAGGTATTGGAGTTGATTGTCAAGAATGAGGTTACGGAGTACTTGGTGGCACATGATAAGATTGGCCAAAGCCAGCATGGTTTCCTGAAGGGAAAATCTTGCTTGACAAACTTATTGCAATTCTTTGAAGAAGTGGCAAGCAGGCTGGTTAAAGGAGATACAATCAATGTTGTGTAGTTGGATTTTCAGGCCTTTAACAAAGTGGCGCACACAAGGCTACTTAACAAGATAAGAGCCCTTGGTATAACAGGAAACATATTTAGCATGGGTAGAGCATTAGTAAATTGACAGAGGTCATAGAGTCGGTACATAGGGATCATATTCTGGTTGGCTGCCAGTTGTTTGTGGTGTTCCACAGTGGTCCGTGTTGGGGCCACTTCTTTTTGTGTTCTATGTTAATGATTTAGATTATGAAATGAATGACTTTGTGGTCAAGTTTGCAGATTGTAGGTAGAGAACAGGTAATATTGAAGAAACAGGGAGGTTGCAGAAGGACTTCGATAGATTAGGAGAATGGGCAGACAAGTAGCAAATGAAATACAATGTTGGAAAGTTTATGGTCATGCACTTTGATTTTAAAAAAAATAAATGGACAGACTATTTTCTAAATGGGGAGAAAATTGAAAGGACCCAGATGTAAAGGGACATGGGATCCTCGTGCAGGATAGCCTGAAGGTTGAGGTTGCAGGTTGAGTCTGTGGTGAAGAAGGCGAGTCAAATGCTGGCAATCATTTTGAGAGGAATAGAATACAAGACCAGAGATGTGATGTTGAGGCTTTATAAGGCATTAGTGAGGCCTCACTTGGTGTATTGTGAGCAGTTATGGGCTCCTCATTTAAGAAAGGATGTGCTGACTTGGGCGATTTCTCAGAGGAGGTTCACAAGGATGATTCCAGGAATGAAAGCATGACCATTTGAGAAGGATTTGACAGCTCTCAGCCTGTACTCATTAGAATATAGAAGAATGAGTGTGGATCTCATTGAAACATTTCAAATTATGAAAGGGATGGACAGAGTAGATGTAGAAAGGTTGTTTTCTATGCTGGGATAGTCTAGGACAAGAGGGCACAGCTTCAGGGTTTGAGGGCATCTGCTTAGAACAGAGATGCAGATGTGTTCAGTTCATTATAGGAAGGATGTGGATGCTATGCAGATAGATGGTGCAGAGGAGATTTACCAGGATGTTGCTAGATTGAAGTCTTGTAAGGCAAGGTTAGCAGAGCTGGGACTTTTCTCTTTGGAGCGAAGAAGGATGAGGGGAGACTTAATAGTGGTCTACAAGGTTCTGAGAGGCATAGATAGGGTGGTCAGCCAGCACCTTGTTCCCAGGGCAGGAAGAGCAAACACCAGAGGACATACGTGCAAAGAGAAAGGAGGAAAGTTTAGGGGAGACATCGGGGTAAGTTTATTTACATGGAGAGTTGTTGGTGCCTAGAATGCCTTACCAAGGATGGTGATGGAGGCTAAAACATTAGGGGCATTTAAGAAACTATTAGACAAGCACATGAATGAAAATAAAATAGAAGATTACAAGGTAGTTAGAACTTTTTTTGGTAGGAATATATGGGTTGGCACAACATTGTGGACTAAAGGGCCTTTAGTGTTCTATTTTCTATGAATTTCTTTTGCCATAGGGTGGTAAATCTGTAGAATTTGTTGCCAAAGGTGGTTCTGGAGGCCAAGTTATTGGATGTATTTAAGGCAGAGATTGATTGGCGCTTGATTATCCAGGGCATGAAGGTTATGGGATAAAATACCTTAAAATATTCTTCCTGTTACTTTGAATGGGAATACAAATATTAGTTAGGTATCATCTGAGGTATTCATGAGTAACAATATCCTTAAATATATGTAAATTTGGAATGTTTGGTATTAACTTATAGTGCTTGTATTAGAATGTGCTGAATTGTCAGTGACTATGGCCTTTTGAATACACTATCAAGGTACCTACTGTTAGGTCTGCTTTGTTCATGAATGAGTGAGACAAACACCAGACTGAGTCGAAATCAGGGTTCTTTGTTCTTTATTACCGGATTGTAACACTTGCGACTAACAATGTTAGTCGGAGAATGCATTCTGCCGTTATCAGCAAAATGGTGATTTTTTTATACCCTTGGATACATGCTTAGAACATCATCATATCATTACTTGTCCAATGACTAAAACTGTTGCTATCCTTTCCCTGCTAGCTTCCTGCCTCTCAATCCATCAATGTCTCTCTTATCTTGTAAGTACAAGGATGCATTCACATCTTGTTACAGCCCTGTACAGGGTAACTCCTTACACATTCCCATCTCATGATGTTTTACCTTACACTACTCCTTTTCATTTCCTGATTTTCAGCCACATTTCCTTAAGCAAGTGCTTTTGAACAAATGGAATTGGGGGTAAAGGTACATTGTTTACTGAAAGTGGTAATGCAGGTAGACTATGAGGAAGGTATTTGGCAGGATTGTCTGCAAAGATCAGGATAATGGATACAGCAGCAGGAAGCTCATGATGCAACTGTAAAGAACATTGGTGGGACCGCACCAAGAGTTTTGGGCGCAGTTTTGGTCCCTCAGCTTTCAGAAAGATATTGTTAAGCTGAAAAGGCTGCAGAAGGAATTCCTGAGAATGTTGCTGGAACTGGAAGAATTGAATCATAAGAAAAGGCTGGATAAGCTGGAAGTTTTCTCCCTGAAATGTATGAGTGTGGGAGAATCTAGTGGAGTTTCATAAAATCATAAGGGGCCTAAATAAGTGAAACAGTTATAGCCTTTTTCCCAGGGTAGGAGAAACTAAAAGTCTAGGGCATGGATTTAAGGTGATAGGTAAAGGATTTAAAAAGGATTTGATAGGTACCTTCATCCTACAGGGCGATGAGTACATGGAACAAGTTGCTAGAGGAAATAGTAAAATAGGGAACAGTTGTATTGTCCAAAAGACATTCAGACAGATACATGGATCAGAATGGTTTTGAGAGATGTGGGCTGAACGCAGGCAAATGGAACTTGCTTCATTGGTGTGGGCAGGTTGGGCCAAAAGGCTCGTGTTCATACTGTCAAACTCTGACTCCATCAAAATACATCATGAAACTACAGCAGGGATGAAATTGGGGTGAGAGGTGGGATCAAAAAAGAGAAAGGAAAACTGGAATTCAAAACTGTTGAAGTTTGTATTCTGTGCCATATAAAAGAAAATAAATAATCTTTTGTAACTGAATGTGGAGAAGAATAAAACAGAACCAAGAACCATCATAGCATTGAGACTGAGTTGTTGTTGCAGAAGGAGATAAAGGAGTGTGAATATGTCAATAAGGAACATGCCTCAAGAAATAATGGATAGAACCAACTACCTTTGATTCTAGATGGTTCTGAATTATGAAAGAGATAATATAACTTCTAGTCCACACGTAAGCTGAAGGTGGAGACATTTGCTAAAGAAAGATATATGGGTAGAATCAATGTTTCATCCGAGACAAGACGAGAACAAAATTCCTGACAGAGAAGAGTGAGAGAAGGAAGTGGAAAAATCAGGTCATTCTTGTCTGTTAGAAATAGTCGATCCAGAAATATTTCTGAATGGTCTTCAACCAGAACCATTAACTATTTGTCTTTAATTGGATGCTACTTACCTGTTGAGAGTTTTCAGCATTTTCAAAAAAGTTTTAAAATTTCCAGCATTTGCTTTTATTTTTAATTTCCATTTACTTTAGATGCCCAGTCAAAATACATAATGGACAATGAAATTCAAAGGATACCTGGGAAATTAGGGGGTAACTTCAAGCTGTCTTAGTGATTTGGGTACATCACATTTCTGTACATTACATTGTTATCATTTATGTTTGTGTGGTGATCTCCATGGCTTGCTGCCCCTATAAGATGGACATCAGTATGAGCAGAAACGCTTGGGGTCTCTGAAGGAAAAGAAGAGAAATATCAAGGATCCTCACGATAGAATGAGAAGAACGTGCTTCTTGTGCTCTCCAACATGTCTACTCAGTATCCAAGTTCCTTACCTCCAGCTCTCCAAAAGGAAAGGTGGCTGGGGATTTCAATGAACTTGCTGCAGGCAAAGCTTCACTTATATATTGCTCTGGTGGTAAAAAATCAAATTCACTGTCACCTTGAACTTCTTGGTGTCAAGTCTTTCAAGTTGGCTGTGGCTGATCTATGTATCATGTTTGCTGCTAACCACAATAGAAGGATAGTGCTAACTAATCAAGGAACAGGGACTTTATTAAGAAGATAAGAAACAGATGTAGCAGGAGCTCTGCCATTAAGTACAGTTAAATAAGATCGCAAGCAAATATACAATTTGCCTAATTGAATGAGAGGAAAATATTTTCATTCAATGCTAAACATCTGGAGAGCATGTATGGATTTTATATACGTTTAATTTGTGTTGATGGCTATATTTCAATTACTCCACCACACAAACTGTGTCGGTCCTTGGTGCTATGGATTATCTCCCATGGCTTTTGACTTCCTGTTCTTTAGCTAGTACCACAGAATGCTACACTAACAGCTGCAAATGACCAGACACCTGTTGGAGCACATAATTTGTTTGCAAAAGGCATGTATTCATCCTGTTCCAGGGTCAAGTAGAAGTGCTATTCTGAGAGGGCTAAGTAGAGTTTCATCTTTACCTACATGTTCTACAACTCAGTAACTGAAGGGCTTCCCTATGCTTGTGACCTTTCACCTAGATGATGGAATGGAGATAGAAGATACTGGTAAAGAGATGCTGGAGGTGAACCAGCTGGTTCAGCAGGTGGTCTTGGAAGAAAAGACTCTCTGAAGTGGTGTTTGGGAACTTCTTACTTTCTGGAGTTTCTCTTGAAAATAGCATTCAATGAACACATACCATGATATTCCAAAATACTGATATTTTAATTATAGGATTGCAATCCAATCACTGTTTTTTTTTTAAAAGTAGTTACACAATTAATAAAAAGGACAAATGGTTTATGGTATTTAAGTAAGTTCCTGCCCCACTCACATTTTGTGGTTCATGATAACATCAATAGCCTTTGATGCCACTTGGCCACAAGTACATTTGATAAGATCTGCTCAATCAATCCAAGAAACAAATGAGTTGGGGAAAAACTAAACACTGCTCTCACATCACTTCTGCTGTTTCAAAACCATGATTACAGCAAATATAGATGTATTATCTCAGTGTTTATATTTAACACTGAGTTCCTTGGAGTCCACTTAAGAAGTGACCCATCCTGGGCATAAAACATCTCCTCACTTGTCAGGAAGGTACAATGATGACTGGACTTCCTGAGAAGATTGAGGTGAACAAGACTACTGGCCACTATTCTGTCAACTTTCTCCAGGGGCAATTGAGCATCAGAGTGTGGTATGATTGCTGGAGATCATCAAATCAGAGCTTGCAAAATCAATCAGGAATCCAACCACTCCACAAACAGCATCTTGTAGCTACTCCCATCGGGAAAAAGATATAGGAATATCAGTGTCAGAATCACCAAAGGTGAGAAACAGCTTCTTCCCACGGGCAGTGAGACCTGCTGAATGACTGATGAATGCTCATACAAACCCTCTTATTTATTCAACAATAGTAATTATTTATTTTAATAATTTGTATACAAGTACTGTGCATATGTATCCTGTGTCTGTGTGTGTGCTTGTAGTGTGTTGCACTGAGGACCAGAGAACACTGTTTCATTGGGTTGTACTTGTACAATCGGATGATAAATAAACTTGAACTTGGTTTTCAAGCCAATCCAAAAAAAGTTCTCTCCATCAATGGCAAAATCACGTTTAATACAAAAAAAATCAAACAATTTGCTGTTAAGTGTCATATCTCTTCTTGCAGATGATAAATCACTATAGCACATAAACTTTAATTAAACAGTTGAACATATTAATCATTTCTATGCAAGTGGTTTTTAATAATATTGGTTGCAGAAAATTAATAAGCTAAGTAGAATATCATTAATTTGACTGAGTTACAAAATTCTTGTTGTCTTTAATGTCAAACGACACATGTGGCTTTACCATCAATGAGCAAGGTTCCATCCTGTTAGGTTAATGTGTTCTTTAGCTGCTGTACTTCAGTTGAAGTCATCGTTGCCTGTAAATTCTTGCTCAAACCACAACCAATTTCTATTGTCAGCTTGTAATCAGCTTTGATTTGGCTAACCATGTCAAGTGAGGAAGTTCTGTTAAAATACAAAATGTTTCTTATGTGATTCAAGAACAATGAAGAAGGTACAAGGAAGACAACACTTCCATATTTTCATCTTTAACTGCTCACTCCACAAGATGATCACCTCTTGATGTGCCGTTCCATGAAATTAAAATAATGCTGAAATAATTACTTACCACATTAAAATAATTTGATTGTCACTTCTAAAGTTTAACATCCTGATGGAATTTGTTGAGGAAATTATATGATAGGCACAGAAGTTACTGATTTATGTTGATTAGGGTGCCACGATTAGGGTAACGGTTGACATGATACTATCAGCACTAATGACTTGGGTTTGAATCCAGCACTGTCTGTAAGGAGTTGATGCATTGTCTCTGTGTCTGCATGAGTTTAATCCCTCCTTTCAAAGATGTATGGGATTTATAAGTTAATTGGTCACATAGCTGTAGATGGGTGGTACAGTTCGTGGGCTGGAAGAGCTGGTAACTGTGCTATATCTCCAAATTAAATTTAGAAAGTATCATGAGGTGTTACTTTCAGAATTAGCATTTTAAATATGAAAATATTACAAAATAGCAGACAAATGCTGGAAATCTGAAATAAAAATGAAAATGTTGGAAAACCTCAGCAGGGCAAGCAAGCAGCATCCGTGAAAAGAGAGACTTGATATTTCAGGACTGCGTCCTTTAATCAGAAATTACAATACATCTCCGATACTAAAATAATTAAAGAAATGTATTTTAACTAAGAAGGTTGTACAGCATTTTAACAGCTGAGAGGTATAGCTCATCCAGCCAGTCAATAGTGTTTGGATATGAGCAAAAATGCCAGTATGCAGCAAATAAAGTTAGAGGTTAAAGTTAGATGGAGATTTAATAAATACAGGTACACAATCCTTTATCCAGATAACCAAAATCCAGAAAGCTCCAAAAACCAGCATTTTTTCCTGGTGCTGGTACAGTGGAGGGGGAAAGAGAGAGAGACAGCAGTAGCCTAGGTTGGGCGGGGGGGGGGGGGTTGGTGAGAAACGGCAGCGTGACTCGGGCGGGTGGGGGGGGGGGAGAGATGGCAGCGCGACTCGGGTGGGCAAGGGGGAGAGAGACAGCAGCATGACTCGGGTGGCCAGGGGGGAGAGACGCCTGTGCTACTCGGATGGGTGGGGGGGGAGAGAGACGCCAGCGCGACTGGAAGGGGGTGGATACGGCAACACAATTCGGGTGGGCTTAAATCTGGGGCAGCTGGCTTTTGTTCTGAAATCTGGAAAAATCCAAAATTCGGAGCACACTGTCCCCCAAGGGTTTCGGATAAAGCATTGTGTACCTGAACTATGCTTACTTGCTTTTCATGGTGCAGGACCCTGGGGTCTCTTAAGACGTTTTGTAGATCCTGTAACAAGCCAAAATCAACTTTTCCAGGTTGAGTATTGGTAGTTGTGGACAAGATCTAGCTTTTGTTGATATGCTGAATTTCTTGAAACTTTATCAGAGCTTAAGCCACTTCTGCACCACAGGTGATTTTTTGAATTGGTCACAATGTGTGAATGTCAGATTTTAGCCATTTGCTGAAAATATTGAGCAAGCAAAGCTTAAGGACATTGAACATAGTGTGTAAAACCTGCAGGCTGATTCTCATGGAGTCTTTTTAAATATCAATAGACAATAGACAATAGGAGCTGGAGTAGGCCATTTGGCCCATCGGGCCAGCACCACCATTTTAGATCATGGCTGATCATTACCATCAGTACCCCTTTCCAGCCTTATCCCCATAACCCTTAACTCCGTTACCCACAAGAGTCTTATCTAACTCTCTTTTGAACATAGTCAGCGAATCCGCCTCTACCACCCTCTGTGGCAGAGCATTCCACAGATTCACACTTCTCTGGGTAAAAAAATGCTTTCTCATCTCCGTCCTAAAGGGCCTACCCTGTATTCTTAAACTATGCCCTCTAGTCCTCGTCTCCCCCATCATTGGGAACAAGTAATCAGACTTCACCTTGTCTATCCCCCTGATGATTTTGTATACCTCAATCATGTCCCCCCCTCATCCTTCTAAACTCCAATGGATACAAGTCCAGTTTTTCTAGCCTTGCTGCATATGACAACCCTGCCATCCCTGGAACTAACTTTGTAAATCTGCGCTGCACACCCTCTATAGCTAGTATGTCCTTCCTCAAGTTTGGAGACCAGAACTGGACGCAATACTCCAGGTGGGGTCTCACCAGGGCCCTGTATAACTGCAGAAGGGCGTCTCTGTTCCTATACTCCAATCCCCTCTTTATGAAAGCCAACATTCCATTTGCCTTCTTCACAGCCTTCTGAACCTGCATGCTAGCCTTCAGTGACCGGTGAACAAGTACACCCCGATCCATTTGCTCTTCCCCACTCCCTAGCTTGTCTCCATTTAAATAATACTCAGCTTTCCTATTACTTCCCCCAAAATGAATAACCTCACATTTGTTCACATTGAAATTCATCTTCCATTTAGCCGCCCACTCCTCCAGCCTGTCCAAGTCCCTCTGCATTTTCCTTGCCTCCTCCTCACACCCCACACCGCCACCCAGTTTAGTGTCATCTGCAAATTTGCTCATGTTATTTATAATCCCCTCATCCAAATCATTAACATAAATTACAAACAACTGAGGACCCAACACCGATCCCTGAGGCACTCCACTCGTCACATCCTGCCATTCTGAAAAAGACCCATTTACTCCAACCTTTTGTTTCCTATCTCTTAACCAATTTCCTATCCTTACCACCAATACCATGCTCCCTGATCTTGCCCACTAGACTCCCGTGCGGAACCTTATCAAGGGCCTTCTGGAAGTCCAAATACACCACATCCACTGGCTCTCCCGAGTCCACCCTCTTTGTCACATCCTCAAAAAATTCCAGAAGGTTAGTCAAGCATGACTTACCCTTAAGGAATCCATGCTGACTAGCCCTTATACTATTATTACTGACTAAGTGTTCTGCTATTTCTCCTTTTATGATGGACTCCAATATCTTCCCCACCACTGATGTCAGGCTAACCGGTCTATAATTTCCCGTTTTCTCCCTCCCTCCTTTCTTAAAAAGCGGCACCACATCAGCCACTCTCCAATCCTCAGGGACCTCCCCGGAATCTATGGAACTTTGGAAAATGTCGACCAGTGCCTCCACAATTTCCATAGCCACCTCTTTAAGCACCCTAGGATGCAGCCCATCAGGCCCTGGGGATTTATCAGCCCTCAGTCCCAACAATTTACTCATAACCTCCTGCTTCTGGATCCGGATATCCATTAGATCCCCTACCTCCCCAGTAAAGTTCCCCAAGTCTCTTGGTACCGCATGACCACTACCCCTTAACTGACTATAACCTATATCCTCCTTGGTGAAGACAGTTGCAAAGTATTTGTTAAATTCCTCTGCCATCTCCTTGTTTCCGGTAATAATTTCACCCTTGTCCATTTTCAAAGGGCCAATTTTAGACCGAACCAATTTCCTCCTCTTCACATACTTAAAAAAGCTTTTGCTATCCTCCGCAATATTATCTGCTAATTTCTTCTCGTACTTCATTTTCCCGTCTCTTATGGCTTTCTTAGTTACCCTCTGATGTTCTTTGAAGGTTTCCCAATCCTCTAATTTCCCACTCTGCTTCGCTATCTTATAATTACTCCCTTTGGACTTGATAATGCACTTGATTTCCTTAGTTAGTATTTAAAGTAGAACCAGCTTTCACAGGTATGAACAGAACTGATGACATAAGCAGCCAGCCAGACATTTTTTTCATGATGTTTTGCCAATTGAGGCTAAATGAACTGAATGAAAATAGAATGGACAAGTTAGTTTTGTGTCATTTTATTATAGATCTTGTGATACCTATACATTTTTCCTCATAGCTATTGCGATGCCAAATTTGATGCAATCTTCCAGGAAATTTATATTTTAGAGACCATCATGCGAATAAGAGATGAATGCTCTGTCATATCGAAAAACAAATTGGGTGACATGCCTTTTTCTCCGAAATCACATGCTGTTTAGAAGCTGCTGTTCAACCTTGATTTTACTAAATCCTGAAATGTATTTGAAAAGCATATTTGAGAAGAAGCCAAAATGCAATCAGTACCAAAAGTCTTGTTTTATACCAGTATCAATGTTGAACTAAGATTTATACTTTTGACTTTTTTTATTTCGGCCTTTATCTTTTAGCGATAAAATTCAACATTCTACAGTATTGCCATTTTTACAGTCTGAAGTTGAATTTTACTCTATTTGGGGAACAGTGAATGGGACAATGTCTGCAACATCCCAACTGCTAAATCAAAAGCAGATTAAAATCCTACTTAAATATTTATGGATCCCAATAAAACATCAACATTGTTTTCTTTATGCCCGTTTCAATAGTCACTTTAGGTATCCCTGGTTAAGTCATACGGTGCATCATACAAATATATTCCCTCAATTTATATTTTAATTTTGGAATCAGGGTCCTTAGCTCGTCCTAGGATCTCTATGAATTTCCTTTTTTAAGAAGGGAAAATACTTATCAAAGTTGCCATCCCAATACAATCTAGAAATAATTGCATCAGGTATCAAAAGATGGCATTATGGGCTAAAAATGTCATTGCCAATATACATTATCCATCCCTCTGTTGTCACCGAATTGATGGAGGTATACGCACTTGAAAGTGGTGAAACAGCTAGATTATAGTGAAGGTGTTTGGCCTGCATCAGTCAGGGCATTGATATAGAAGCAAGGCTGTCATATTACAACTGTACAAGACATTGGGGTGAGATTGCACTCTAAGTATTTGATTCAGTTTTGTTCACCCAATGGAAGTAAAACATGAAAGTCTGCAAACACCGTGGTTGAAATAAAAAAACAATACTGGAGAAACTCAGCTGGTCAAAGTATACTTTATATAGCAAAGATAAAAATACATAATTGATATTTTGGACTTGAGCCTTTCATCAAGGTATGGAAAAATGTCAGCAGGTGCCCGAACAAAAAGGTGAAGGCAGGAGAGGTGGAGGGAAGAGCATGGCCCCAAAGGCAGGAGGTAATAGGTGGAGAAGAGTGGAAGGGCACAGCAGCAAGTAGGGAGAGGAGGGATGTCTTAGTAAATAGAGAAGAGGGTGGAAAGCTGGGGGAAAGAAGATGAGGAAGGGAAGAGAGGGAGAAAAAAGAGTAAGTTCAGCAGAAACTAGAGAAGTTGATGCTGTTCCTCCAATTTATGGTGGTCTTGATGGGATAGAACATGAGGCCATGGACAGACATGAGTATGGGATTGGGACACAGAACTGAACGTGTTGGCCACTGGGAGGTTCCTGCCACTGATGCAGTCAGAGCAAAGGTGTTCAGCGAAGTGATATCCCAATCTCCGCCCAGTCTCTCCGAGGTAGAGAAGGCCACAAAGGTTCCAGTAAATCAATCCTGTGGATGCACAAATGAAGTATTACTTCACTTGAAAGGCCTGTTTGGTGCTCCAGACTGTTGTGGTGAGGGAGAAGGCATAGGCACAAGTGTGGAATCTCCTGAGGCCACAGGCGAAGGTGCCGGGGTGGGGGGGGGGGGGGAGGGTGTGATTGGTAGGGAGGGATTAGTGCACAAAGGAGTCATGGAGGGAATAGTCTCTATGGAAGGCAGAGAGGGAAGGAAAGGGGAAGATTATCTGGTAGTGGGATCCTGTTGTAAGTGCCAAAAAATTTTGAAGAATAATGTATTGGATACAAAGGTTGTTGGGATGGTAGGTAAGGAGATGGGAAATCCTGTGTTTGTTGTGTCTAGGGGCAGAGGGGGCCAGGGCAGAGAGCAGGAAATGGAGAAGATGTGGGTGAAGGCTGAGTTCATGGTGGTGGAGGGGAGGCCACGTTTGGGGAAGCGTGCGGATATTTCAGAAGATCTGGACTGGAAGACCTCATCTTGGGACAGATGTAGCAGAGATGGAGGAATTTCTAGAAGGAATTAAGATAGAATCCTTGAAGAGGACAGGGAGTGAGGAAGTGTAGATGAGGTAGTTGTGAGCTCTTCAAATTTATTCAACTGTCAACTTCCACCACAATCTCAAACTCACCTGGTTCATCTCTGACCATATTCTTTCTGAATCTCTGTTTCCATCTCGGGAGACAACTTTCCACCAACATATTTTACAAACCCACCAACTCCCGCAATTACCTCATTTATTATCTGTTTCCAAGATGAGGTCTTCTGGTCCAGATCACCTGAAATGTCTGCCTTCTTCCACAAACTTGGCTTCCCCTCCACCACCATCAAGTCAGCCCTCACCCACATCTCTTCGATATTTTGCCACTAGACACAACAAACACAGGAATTTCCTTGTCCTTATTTACCACCCCAAGGGCCTCCGCATCCAACATATTATTTTCCGGAATTTCTGGCATTTACAACAGGATTCCACTGCCAGACACATCTTCCCCTCTTCTCCCCTCTATCCCTTCCATAGGGACCCTTTGTGCTCTCATTCTTCCCTACCAATTGCGCCCTCCCCCCCAGCACATTCCCCTGTGGCTGCTGGAGGTACCACCCTTCCACCCACACCTCTCTCTCCACAGTCTGGAGACCTAAATGGGCCTTTTGAGTGAAGTGTATCTGCAGGATTGATTTACTGTATCTTGCGCTCCCTTTGAGGCCTCCTCTGCACCAGAGAGACTGGGCGTAGACTGGGAGATTGCTTCACTGACCACCTTTACTCTGTCCACACCAGTGACAAGGACCTCCTAGAGGCCAATCATTTTAGTTCTTCATCCTACTCCCAAACTCACATGTCTGTCCATGGCTTCATGTGGTATCCCACGAAGTCCATCCGTAAATTGGAGGAACAACACCTGATTTTCTATCTGGGCACTCTCCAGCCAGATTTGTCATTGAGTTCTTTGCTAACCTCCTTTCTTTCCTTCCCTTGTCTTCTTTCCCTCAGTTATCCACCCCCCTTCCTTCTCATTTCACCTATCCATTCCTCCTCCCTCTGCTTGTTGTTGTCTTCTCCCTCCCTTCACCTATTATCTCCTGCCTTTGGGACCATGCTCCTCCCCCCACCCCTCCATCCCTTACCTTTTTGTTCTGATGCCTGCCAAGATTTTTCCATACATTGATGAAGGACTCAAGCCTGAAATATCAGTTATGTATCTTTATATTTGTTATATAAAGTACCCTGTTTGACCTGCTGAGTTTCTTCAGTTTTGTTTTTACATTGTTCACCCAACAATGGAAAACATTTTTAAGCTAGAAAGACTGTCGAAAAGATATAAAAGAATGTTGCTGGGACTGGGTATGATTCAGTTGTAAGGATAATTTTAGACATTTCTTCCTGGAACATTAGAGGCTAATGGGGAACTTTATAGAGGGTTATAAAATAATGTGTTGCTTTTTCCACTGGGGTGATAAATCTAAACCAAGAGCGCTAGATTTAAGATGAGAGGGGTAAGATTTAGAATAGACATGAGGGGATCCTTCACACAGGGATTAGTGGATATGAGGAACAAGATGTTCTAGGAAGTGTTAGAAGCAGGGACAATTGTAACATTCACGAGGCATTTAAACAGGTACATGGATTTAAAAGGTTTAGACGAATATGGGTTGAATGCAGGCAAATGGCTTGGCCAGCATAGACAAGTTGGGCCAAATAACATATTTCTGTGTTGTAGAACTCTGGCTTAATGAAGAACCTATGACATTGGTTGTTCTGAAGTGATATAAGAAGCAGAGTTCTTTCTTTAAACAATATTTGTAAACAGACATAATGTTTAGGATTGCTTTCATAGTTAGGCATAGCAGATATATGCACATTCACTCTACATCTGTAATGTTAAATAACTGAAGTTTTTTTTTAAAAGTACATTTTAGTCATGGTGAGTTTTCATTGATTTGAATGATTTAATTGTATAGTTTGCTGGTATCTGGTTATATTTAATGATCTTTGTTGTGTATTTTCCTATATAGCCAATTAAGTACAAATCCTCCCCAACTACCCAGAAGTGTCTGAAATTTAACTTGAAATG
The DNA here is from genome assembly GCF_036971445.1 of Narcine bancroftii. Classification (NCBI taxonomy): domain Eukaryota; kingdom Metazoa; phylum Chordata; class Chondrichthyes; order Torpediniformes; family Narcinidae; genus Narcine; species Narcine bancroftii. Next base: position 18,455,049 of record NC_091477.1, read on the forward strand.
GTTTAGTTGGTGCAAATGTTTTTGGACATCTCAACATAAATAGTACATTGAATCACACAAGCAAATGGGAGCATGAGGGGGGCACCTGCCCCACAAACACATCTGCCATTTAATGTCATCATGGCTGATTTGCACACTCTGTGTGGATTCTCAGTGGCTCATAATTCTCTAATCTTTCAAAAATTTGTCTGCTTCTACTTTCAGTGATCTAGCCTTGAAGTAAAAAAATTTTGAAGATTCGCCATCCACCTTTAGAAAAAAAATACACAATCATTATCTTAAATGACTGTCCCATTAATCAAGTGAAAATTATAGGCTACAAAAGAACCAAAGTTAAGGCATTGTGCAGATTCAGAACGTTAATTTTATCAGCTTACTAGTCAATAATAAAACTGAAAATTCATTGCATTCGCTTCATGATGATGCCCTTCTGTTTTGATCATTTGCAAAGAAAATGGAATAACAGTATTGTCCATGTAATCATCTAAAACCAGAGAAAGCTTGAAGTATTTATAGTCCTCCAGAAAAATCTTGAAATACTTCATAAGCATTTCCAATTAAACATTTATGGGACAACTGTTTATTGAATCATCTTCGTTTTTTTTGCAGGATTACCACAACAGCAGCTTGCATGATGGATTTGAGAAGATACCCACTTGATGAACAAAACTGCACTCTTGAAATAGAGAGTTGTAAGTATTCTACTCATGAATTATTTTAATAATTCAAATGACTATCAGCTTGACAATTCTATTAGCAAACTATTTGAGCATGAAATATAAATTTGTTTATTTTAAAATTCCATGTTACAAAGACAATAAAAACCTTTTTGTTCTTTTATCTTTGCCTTTCATCAGAACAATGGACAAAATAAAAACCATATGATAAATAAAGTACAATAAAAGCTCAAAGCTTCTCACTATGACTTCTTACAAAGCAACAAAACCATGAATTTTAAAAACATATTGGAGAACTTGATTGTAATATCATCTATTAATGAATATTATGGTTGGGTTCAGGGCAATTAAATTTTACAGGGTTTTCTTGTATTGAATCATACCAAAATTAAACTTTTTTTTAAATAAAGTAACAAAATTATAAATGGACTTGAATGATTTAAACAAGCTCAGTAATGCTCTGAGACCATGCCTGGGAAATAGAAACCAGGAGGTATAGTTTCCTGAAGGAAATTTATAGGAGTTGGTGCAAATGTTTTTGTGCTGTTGCACAAGCTGTTGGACATCTCAACATAAATAGTACATTCAACAACACAAGAAAATGGGAGCATGAAGGGGGCACCTGCCCCATAGGCAAATCTGCCATTTAATGACATCATGGCTGATCTGCACTAAGCCTCTGTGTGCATTCTGGAGTGGGTAGCCCATAGCCAAATTCATCCGGCCTGGTACACAACTACCCCTCTCAGTGTGAAGCTCTGCACCCCATATTCTGTGCGTTGCTGACCGCCACTCTATCCCACCCCCACCCCATGTGCGGTTCCAACCTTTGCTGGGTGTCTCCCTTGGTACGAGCTCCACCTCAGTGCATGACTCCCGTTCTCTCTGCGTTGGAAGCTCCCACTCTCTGTGTGGGTCTGCTTGCTTTTTGCATTGGAGGCTACCCCCCCCCCCACCCTCTGTTGTGGATACACCACCCCCCTCTGCCCTCTGTGCGAGAATCCCATCAGCCCTCTGCGTGGGACTCCCCTCGCCCTCTATGTGAGACTCCATCGTGACATTCTCCGCCTCCCACAGTGTCATCGCCCCCTCCCACAGTGTTGTTCTACCCTTTCCCACTGTCATTCTCCCCCCTCCCACGGTGTCCTTCTACACCCCCCAAGCTGTTGTTCTCCCCCCCCACGGTGTCGTTTTCTCCGCCCACCCAACACCACGGTGTCGTTCTTTACCCCCCCCCCCACCATGCTATCGTTCTCCCCTCTCTTAACGGTGATATTATCCCGCTGTCTGTGAGAGCCTTCTCCTCTGCATGAGATCAATCTTTTCTATGATAGACCTGTGTCCATGAGACTCCACCTCTCTCTGAAACACCGCTCTTTCAACATCTGTGTGGTACTTCTCTCTCTCTCTCTCTCTCTCTCTCTCACTCTCTCACACACACTTCCTCTCTCTGTGTGTGACTCATCTGCTCTCTTTGACATGCCCCTCTCTCTACACCCCTGCCTTCTGCATGACTCCACCCCCCTCCCCGCCCTCTGCAGCCCCCTCTCTTGGTGTAAGGCTCACCCTCTCTTTATGACATTCGCCCCTTCTCACTGCCCTCTGTTTTGGGGTTAGTTATTTTGTTTTCATTGTGACTAATTTTTTTTTCCTTTTTGACTTTTACGGTTTTTTTGTTTAATTGTGGCATTTTAATAACTAACTCGTGACTTTTGGTGCATTTCCAGATTTGAAGATGCCATCGCTGATCTGAAATGCATCATCAGATTCATTCCAATTATTTATTTATGTCATTTCTGGTAGCGTCAGTACGGGCTGCTGTTCAACCACTGACACACCATCCGGCCCATGCCAGTCACCTGACCACATCAACTTACTCCTGGTAGATCGTTTCCCCTAGCAGTATCCAAAGCAGAACACTTATTGTTATGGGGGAATGGCCACGGGGGCATTCTGTACTGTCTGCCTGTTCCTATTCCCTCTTTTAATAGTCACCCAACCACCTGTCTACTGCCTTTTGGGAGGTGACTATCTTCCTGGAGCTCCTGTCTATCACCTCCTCTGCCTCCTGAATGATCTGGAGTTCATCTTGTTCCAGTTCCTTAATTCAGTCTGTAAGAAGCTTCAGCTGGATGCCCTTCTTGCAGGTGTAGCCAAGAGGAACAATTGTGTTCTCCCAGATTTCCCACATCCTGCATTCAGAATATTCCACTGCCCTGGCTGCAATCTCCATTGTCTATTTTATGTTAACAGGCAACGATCTTACCTGACCTTACTTTACCTGAAATAAGCACATCCTCAGCCTCTGTTCTCCAAAGCCTCTTGAACCAAAAACTCAAACAGCCACTCCTACACTGGGCCACTCATATACTCACTGCTCTGTCATATCAAAACATCCTTTGATATTTATTACCTCTTATTGTGTCTTGACACGTTGTGGTAAATTAATTTTTACTATTGTGTTTTGTGTACCTGTTAGGCTGCCACAAGTATGAATTTTTGTGTATCTGTACATTTTACTTATGTTTGTGCCAACAAATTCACACTGATATTGAACTTTGTTGGGATTGGTAGACAAGGTTATTTGAAGCAGTGTTTCAACCAGAAATACTTTCCACTGAATTTAGAAACATGAAAATACTTTCCACAGTCCCACAGCCAGCCTGAATAAAAATGAATTTATCGAGAAACTGAAAATGTAATTCTTCTTTCCCAACATGCACCTTTTTTTTGGATACTGTGGAAATGTTACCAATTATCCGAAATAATCGATGTAAAATCTTTCTCTTAAAAAGTTTGCAATATTTAATTGACTCTTTCTGATTATTTCTGAACTATCTATTTAATATCTATTATGCACATTAAAACAAAAAAGGGTAATGGAAAATCTGTACATTATCATTAAAATAGACATTTTTATAATATAAGGGAGAAGAGAAGAGCTATAGTGACTGGGGATTCGATAATTAAGCAAACAGATGAGGTTATGTGAGCGAGATTGGTATGTTGCCTTCCGGGTGCCAAGGTCAGGGACGTCTCTGATCAAGTCCACATCATTCTGAAGTGGGAAGGTGAACAGTCAGGTGTCATGGTCGATGTTGGTACCTAATGTCTTAGATAGAAGTAGATATGAGGACCTGAAGAGGGATAATAGGAAGTAAGCTGGAAAGCAGGACATCAAGGGTGGAAATCTCAGGATTGCTGGCTTTGCCAAAAGCTAGTGAGGATAGGAGTAGGAAGTTGTGGCAGATGAATGTTGGGGCAGGGTTTTAGATTTATGGATCTTTGGGATTACTTCTGGGGACTTGTACCAAAAAGACAGGCTGCGCCTGAACTGAAAAGGGACCAATATCCTAGTGGGCAGGTTTGTTAGAGCTGTTGGGGAGGGTTTAAACTAGTTTGGCAGAGGAATGGGAACCAGAATGTGAGTGCAGAGAATAGGGCAGAAGGTGGAAAGGATGATTAAATGTGTTATAGGTTTGTGAGAAAGAATAGGCAGGAAAGGAAGCATAAATGTAGTCAGTTAGAGGGGTTTAGATGTTTTGAAAGGGATAGAATGGGAGGTAAGAGATGGGGGGCAGGTGAGTAACATTACTATTCAGGAATAGAATTACAGCTGTAGAAATGGAGATGCTGTCGAGGGAGTATCTATTGAGTCAGTGTGCATGGAAGTCAGAAATAGCAAGAGAGCAATCACTGTACTAGGAGTAGACTCTAGGCCCCCAAATTCCCCACAGAACACTGAAGAACAGATAAGTAGGCAGATTTTGGAATGATCTAGAAATTACAGGGTCATTTTTTTACAGGAGATTTCAACTTCCAAAACATTGACTGGGACCTCCTGACTGCAAGGGGGAATAGATCGGGCATAATTTGTCAGGTGTATTCAAGAAGGATTCCAGACACAGTCCACACAAGCTGGCAAGAGGAGAGGCCATACTTTATCTCATACTGGATAATGAACCTGGACGGGTGACAGACCTCTTGGTGAGAGAGCATTTCAGTGACAGTGGCCACAAATCCCTGAGCTTTAGCATAACTATGGACAAAGTTAAAAGCAGACAAATGGTACATTTTTTAATTGGCTAATTACGATGGGATGAGGCAGGAACTAGGGACAGTAATTGGAAACAAATGTTCATGGAAGAAAACACAGAAGTAATGTGGAGGATGTTTAAGGACCACTTGCCCAGGTTTCTGGATAGGTTTATCCAACTGAGGGAGGAAAATGGGAACCGAGGTTGACAAAACACATGAAGCAGCTAGTTAAGAGGAGGAAGGAAGCATACATTTGGTTTAGGAAGCAAAAAACTGGAAGGGCTGATGAAAATTATATTGGAGCCAGGAAGGAACTTAAGAAAGCTCGAAGGGGATATGGCAAGTAGAATAAAAGAGAATCCAAGGCATTCTATACATGTATGAAGAACAGAAAGGCGCCGAGAGTGAAGGTAGGGCGGCTTAAGAATAAAGGAGGCAATGTGTGCCTGGACGCGGAGGAGGTTGGGGAGGTCCTAAGTGAATTATTCGCTTCAGTATTCATTCAGTATTCACCAGATAAAAGGACCTTGATCAAGGTGGGGTCAGAATAGAACAAGCTTGTTGAGATTAGGAAAGAGGGTGTGCTGGATCTTCTTAAAAACATTAAGATAAATATGTTCCTGGACCCGTAATAGATATACCCAATATTGCAGTGGGAAGAGAGGAAAGTGATTGTTGGGGTGATGGCAATGATCTTTGCATCCTCCTTGGTCACAGAGGAGGTGCCAGAGAATTGGAGAATGGCAAATGTGGTCTTCTTGTTTAAAAAAGATAATAGGGAGAATCCTGTGAATTACATCAGTGATGTGCAAACTATTGGAGAGGATTCTTAAGGACAGGGCTTATCAACATTTGGAGAAGTACGGTCTTCTCTGGGATAGTCAGGATGGGTTTGTGAGGGGAAGATTGTGCCTCATGAGCCTAACTAAGTTTTTTGAGAAGATAGCAAAAGATAGGATGGTGGATATGGTGTACATGGATTTTAGTAAGGCATTTGACCAAGTCCCCAATGAGAGACTCATTCAGAAAGTCATGAGGCATAGAATCCATGGAACCTTGGCTGTATGGATTTAGAACTGGCTTGCCTGTAGAAAGCAGAGAGTTGCAGTGGATGGAAAGTATTCTGCCTCGAGGTCAGTGACTAGTAGAGTTCAACAGAGATCTGTTCTGGGACCCCTGTTCTTTGTGAATTTTTAAAAAAAATTACCTAGATGAAGTAGCAGAAGGGTGGGTCAGTAAGCTTGTGGATGATTAAAAAAAGAAAGGTGAAACCTGAAGGCTGATTATAGGATTAATGGTCAGATACTTACTGTGGAAGAACAGAAGGAACTTGGGGTCGAAATCCATAAATTTCTCAAGGTTGCCAAGCAGGTTGATAGGATAGTTTAAAAAGGCCTATGGGATGATGGTAGAGGATTGAGTTCAAGAAATGAGAACTCTTGTTGCAACTCAACAAATTTCTGGTGAGACCACACTAGGAATATTGTGTTCAGTTCTGGTCACCTCATTATACGAAGGATGTGGAAGCTTGTCCCTTAGATTGTTTTTAGATTTCTGCCCATTACTATAAACCTGCCCCCTCTGGTTCTAGACAGTTCTATCCTAAACTCTACAAGCCTTCAGCACTCCACCCCACCCCCACCCACACTCATTCTAGAGAAAAGCCAGACAATCCAATCTCTCTTTAGAACCATGTGCTTCATTTCAGGCAAGGAAGAGAAAAATATGTACAGTATGTACAGTCATGCATCAGTTTAAAGTCCATGATAATTTTCTGTGAAATAGGATAGTAAGCGATTTGGATGTTGTGTGAACACGATATAATAACAGCCGTTATTATGACTATTGAGACACTGTATATTTTATAGGTTATATATGTACTATACTATTATATGCCTGGCAGTGCAATCACTTTAAATACAAGAGACATGAGATACACGTGTTGCGTGCCGGAAGCCACTACGTCCTATTTCCAGTCGGGACTTCTGAACTCTATTGTAACCTTATGGGAGCACAGACATATGTAAGGTTGGACTTTGCCAAAACGGACGTTATGCAGCGCATGACTGTATCTACAAGTAGTTCTAGAACATTTTAACACCAGACTGTTTGACTCTCACGGTTTGGCACCCACAATTTGGCTCCGGACATTTTGGTGGCCGCAGTTTGGCACTGGACATTTTGGCCTGTCTCCCCCACTCCGTCCCGTTACACTGCCTGAACCCCCGGCATTGCAGAACTCCCTCCTCTCCAGGAAACCGCTCCCATGCAAACAAGGGCTTTAAGAAGCTTATTGTGATATATTTAATTATTAAAAACAGTCAGGGAACAATCAAAACAAGGGCTTTTGGTAAATTATAATGATATATTTATTATATGTTTAAAGACATATAATGGAATATATAATTAATGAAATTTAAAGTTATTTAAAAATTTTTAAATCTAAAGAATTAATTGTATAATGTGATTAATTGTATAATAGATGATTATTTGTCTAATAATACAAAATATTGTTTTCCTCTCCTGCAGACTAACCAAAGGCTCTTGTTTTTGATTTATCCCTGATTGTTTTTAATAATTTAAATATATTTCTATAAGCTACAAAAAGACCTTGTTTGCCAGGTTTCCTGGGGTAGTGGGTTTCTGAAATGCCAGGGGTTCAGGCAGTGCTGCAACCCCAGGCAGGATGGTGGGACCTCAGCCAGCAGATGGTGAGTGGGGTGGGAAGCTGGGCAAAAATGTACGAAGGGCTACAAATGTCATTTTTCTTTGCCAAAATGCAAGCGCCAAAATATCCAGTGTCACACTGCAGGTGCCAAAACGTTCAAATCTGTTCACAGGTAGTGTGAAAAAATGTGCTGTGTCAGGACAGATACACAAACCTTTATCCCTGCATCTAAAATCTGGAAAGCTCCAAAAACCAGCAAGTGGGGAGAGAGACGGCAGCGCGAGTCGGGCGGGCGAGAGATCAGCAGCACGAGTCAGGTGGGCGAGAGACCAGCAGCATGAGTTGGGCAGGTGAGGGGAGGGGAGACGGCAGCATTACTGGAAGGGGGTGGGGGTGGACATAGCAGCACAATTCGGGTGGGCTTAAATCTGGCTTTCCAAAATCTGGAAAATTCAGAACATACTGTCCCCCAAGGGTTCCAGATAAAGGGTTGTGTACCTGTAATGCATTCAGTTCTATGGATTCTTTTCTTTTTCAATATTTTTATTAATATTGATATGTGTTAAAAGTCAAAAAGATGCATTACATTTAAAACATATCATTTCATCCAAGGTACCCAATATTCTCAAAAAGTTATATTGTATTAATATTTTATTATCAAAAAAATCTAAACACACTACCCAAAAGAAGCTGTTTGGCAAAAAAAAAGACAGAATTCTTATCAAAGTAATAAATTACCTTATTAGTCAACACTTCTGCCTTCAAATCAAATCAGAGATTATGTGTTTGAAAATTTGAATTCAAATTGGAAAGTGAGCATCTAATCTTTTCTAAATTTAAACATGATATGACATCATGTAACCATTGAGTATGGGTACGTGGAGCAATTCTCTCCAACAATACCAATAAGGCAGTTAAAGGATTAGGTTTAAAATTAACTTGAAAAAGTACAGAGATACTTCATTTCAAATATTTTGCAATATTTTGAAATTACATTTCAAATTAAAAGCTGTAGTTCTTGTTCTCAGATATTTTTTTTAATTATCTAAGGGAGCCTCTCTTATTGCCAACAACATATCATAAATGTTAGATATTGAACTGTTATAAAAAGGTAGTAAATTAAAAATTAAATGAATTAAATACATTAGTTCTCTTAAGAGCTCTATGGGTTCTTGAAGAAGTGTTATGGTTCGGGTAGTACAGGGAGGTTCAAGAGCCTGATAGTTGTTGAAGGAATAAAAGCTTGGTTGAACCTAGTGCAGGATTTAAGGCTTCTGTACCTGCTGCCTGAAGATAAAGATGATTGGCAAGAAGAGAGCATGGCCTCCTAATCTATAAATCTAGGATTTATTTTAATTATGCTGGTTGACTTCTTAAGGCAGTGGCTCATGTGGATGTCTCCAATAGACAAGAAGTCAGTGTACATGATGGACTTCAGGAGATGTTCTTCGATATATGGATGACCAGGAACTTCTAGTAGCCCTCTCTACCTCTGACCTGTCAATGAAAACAAGTGCATCTTCCCTTGGCTTCCTCTTCCTTAAATCCAATATTAGCTCCTTGGTCTTGCTGAGGTTAAGAGCAAAATTGTTGTTCTGTCACCACAACCAGATTCTTGATGTCCATCCTACATTCTGACTTATTATCCAGCATCAACAGTAGTGATGTCAGTGAATTTGGAGATTTTGTTCAAGCCAAACTTGTCTATCCAGCCATGGTTTAAGACAGTGGATCAACCATACCGCCTTGAGGTGCCCTGGGTTGATGAGGTAGACAGACGACTGCAGATGCTGGAATCTAAGGTCACACTGTTAGATGGCGCTGGATGCACATGTAGCCCAATCATCCTTCATACTCCACTCAAAAAGAATCTGATGCAGCATATTGTAATTTAGGACATACAAATTAAGTTAAGGGCCATAAGTTTTCTTTTTTTTTAAACTTTATTTAAAAATTTAGACAACTTACAATCAAACATAACAGAAAAGAAAACACATTTTTTTGTATTTATATAAAGAAACAACAAAAAACCCCACCCACCTTCCCACCCCTTCAGCCAGCCCCCTTAAGGGGAGCCAAATATAAAAATAATGCAGTTATTATAAAGAATATTTCAAAGTATTTCTAAGTTCATATACTCCAAATAAGACCACATTTTAACAAAAAAACAAATAGTTATTGTGCAGATTACATGCAATTTTTTCCATAAGAATACAATTTCTCAACTCATTCTCCCAGCATGTTATATTAACCTCCACATTATCCTTCCAAGTACTAGCTACACATTTTTGTGCTACAGATAACACTAGACATACAAATGCGATTTGAAATTTATCCAACCCTAGTCCTTTCAAAGAGACCAAATATCCCAACAAAAAGATTGATGGGTCTAACAGTAATTTAATCTGAAATAATTTTTTTTTTAAATCAACCTAATTCCTTCCCAAAATGGTTGTACTTTAAAACAAGACATTTTTTACAAGCATGTAAAAAAGTTCCAGCACATAGTCCACATCTAAAACAAGAATCTGAATTACTAAATCCATATTTTTTCAATTTCTCTGGAGTCAAATGTGGCTGATGTAAAAAATTATAATTAACCATTCCATAACATACATTTGTCACTTTAGTTACACCATCAGAACACATAACCTCCCAATTATCTTCCGGAAAAATATAGGTTAAATCACTTTCCCATTTAAGCCTAGATTTTTTTTTCCATTCCGGTTTATCCATACTATCTTGTAATAATTGGTGCATATCTGAAATATAACCTTTCTTAGGTACTGAAGAAATCAAAGACTCAAATTTCATCAACATGGGTAAATTCATCTCTTTACCATAATTATCTTTTATCAAAGCTCTGAGTTGATAATACACAAACAGAGAATTTACAGATATATCAAATTTCTCCCTCAATTGAATAAAAGAAAGAAACTGGCCTTCTTCAAAACAGTCCTGAATTATTTTTATGTCCTGAGAATTCCATCTCTTTAAATGATTATTAAACATTGAACAAGGAAGAAGCTGGTTATGATATAACGGGGTTTGAATTGGTAATTTACTCTTTGATCCTAAAACCCTGTTTCTTTTAATCCATATCCTTAACAAATGTTTTAATACCGGCATATTCCATTCCCGCAATAAATCTACATTCCATTTAAATATAAACTAATGTATCTCAGCTTCAGATATGCAAGCCATTTCCACCTTTGCCCAACTCATTGGTCCCCATCTATCAATCTACTAACAAATTTCAACTGAGCTGCATCATAATGATTTTGAAAGTGAGGTAATTGCAATGGGCTATCAGTTTTCTGACAGCATTTGCACATGCACAAAATTTACTCCTCAGCCAGAAAAATATGTACAGTATGTACAGTCATGCATCAGTTTAAAGTCCATGATAATTTTCTGTGAAATAGGATAGTAAGCGATTTGGATGTTGTGTGAACACGATATAATAACAGCCGTTATTATGACTATTGAGACACTGTATATTTTATAGGTTATATATGTACTATACTATTATATGCCTGGCAGTGCAATCACTTTAAATACAAGAGACATGAGATACACGTGTTGCGTGCCGGAAGCCACTACGTCCTATTTCCAGTCGGGACTTCTGAACTCTATTGTAACCTTATGGGAGCACAGACATATGTAAGGTTGGACTTTGCCAAAACGGACGTTATGCAGCGCATGACTGTATCTACAAGTAGTTCTAGAACATTTTAACACCAGACTGTTTGACTCTCACGGTTTGGCACCCACAATTTGGCTCCGGACATTTTGGTGGCCGCAGTTTGGCACTGGACATTTTGGCCTGTCTCCCCCACTCCGTCCCGTTACACTGCCTGAACCCCCGGCATTGCAGAACTCCCTCCTCTCCAGGAAACCGCTCCCATGCAAACAAGGGCTTTAAGAAGCTTATTGTGATATATTTAATTATTAAAAACAGTCAGGGAACAATCAAAACAAGGGCTTTTGGTAAATTATAATGATATATTTATTATATGTTTAAAGACATATAATGGAATATATAATTAATGAAATTTAAAGTTATTTAAAAATTTTTAAATCTAAAGAATTAATTGTATAATGTGATTAATTGTATAATAGATGATTATTTGTCTAATAATACAAAATATTGTTTTCCTCTCCTGCAGACTAACCAAAGGCTCTTGTTTTTGATTTATCCCTGATTGTTTTTAATAATTTAAATATATTTCTATAAGCTACAAAAAGACCTTGTTTGCCAGGTTTCCTGGGGTAGTGGGTTTCTGAAATGCCAGGGGTTCAGGCAGTGCTGCAACCCCAGGCAGGATGGTGGGACCTCAGCCAGCAGATGGTGAGTGGGGTGGGAAGCTGGGCAAAAATGTACGAAGGGCTACAAATGTCATTTTTCTTTGCCAAAATGCAAGCGCCAAAATATCCAGTGTCACACTGCAGGTGCCAAAACGTTCAAATCTGTTCACAGGTAGTGTGAAAAAATGTGCTGTGTCAGGACAGATACACAAACCTTTATCCCTGCATCTAAAATCTGGAAAGCTCCAAAAACCAGCAAGTGGGGAGAGAGACGGCAGCGCGAGTCGGGCGGGCGAGAGATCAGCAGCACGAGTCAGGTGGGCGAGAGACCAGCAGCATGAGTTGGGCAGGTGAGGGGAGGGGAGACGGCAGCATTACTGGAAGGGGGTGGGGGTGGACATAGCAGCACAATTCGGGTGGGCTTAAATCTGGCTTTCCAAAATCTGGAAAATTCAGAACATACTGTCCCCCAAGGGTTCCAGATAAAGGGTTGTGTACCTGTAATGCATTCAGTTCTATGGATTCTTTTCTTTTTCAATATTTTTATTAATATTGATATGTGTTAAAAGTCAAAAAGATGCATTACATTTAAAACATATCATTTCATCCAAGGTACCCAATATTCTCAAAAAGTTATATTGTATTAATATTTTATTATCAAAAAAATCTAAACACACTACCCAAAAGAAGCTGTTTGGCAAAAAAAAAGACAGAATTCTTATCAAAGTAATAAATTACCTTATTAGTCAACACTTCTGCCTTCAAATCAAATCAGAGATTATGTGTTTGAAAATTTGAATTCAAATTGGAAAGTGAGCATCTAATCTTTTCTAAATTTAAACATGATATGACATCATGTAACCATTGAGTATGGGTACGTGGAGCAATTCTCTCCAACAATACCAATAAGGCAGTTAAAGGATTAGGTTTAAAATTAACTTGAAAAAGTACAGAGATACTTCATTTCAAATATTTTGCAATATTTTGAAATTACATTTCAAATTAAAAGCTGTAGTTCTTGTTCTCAGATATTTTTTTTAATTATCTAAGGGAGCCTCTCTTATTGCCAACAACATATCATAAATGTTAGATATTGAACTGTTATAAAAAGGTAGTAAATTAAAAATTAAATGAATTAAATACATTAGTTCTCTTAAGAGCTCTATGGGTTCTTGAAGAAGTGTTATGGTTCGGGTAGTACAGGGAGGTTCAAGAGCCTGATAGTTGTTGAAGGAATAAAAGCTTGGTTGAACCTAGTGCAGGATTTAAGGCTTCTGTACCTGCTGCCTGAAGATAAAGATGATTGGCAAGAAGAGAGCATGGCCTCCTAATCTATAAATCTAGGATTTATTTTAATTATGCTGGTTGACTTCTTAAGGCAGTGGCTCATGTGGATGTCTCCAATAGACAAGAAGTCAGTGTACATGATGGACTTCAGGAGATGTTCTTCGATATATGGATGACCAGGAACTTCTAGTAGCCCTCTCTACCTCTGACCTGTCAATGAAAACAAGTGCATCTTCCCTTGGCTTCCTCTTCCTTAAATCCAATATTAGCTCCTTGGTCTTGCTGAGGTTAAGAGCAAAATTGTTGTTCTGTCACCACAACCAGATTCTTGATGTCCATCCTACATTCTGACTTATTATCCAGCATCAACAGTAGTGATGTCAGTGAATTTGGAGATTTTGTTCAAGCCAAACTTGTCTATCCAGCCATGGTTTAAGACAGTGGATCAACCATACCGCCTTGAGGTGCCCTGGGTTGATGAGGTAGACAGACGACTGCAGATGCTGGAATCTAAGGTCACACTGTTAGATGGCGCTGGATGCACATGTAGCCCAATCATCCTTCATACTCCACTCAAAAAGAATCTGATGCAGCATATTGTAATTTAGGACATACAAATTAAGTTAAGGGCCATAAGTTTTCTTTTTTTTTAAACTTTATTTAAAAATTTAGACAACTTACAATCAAACATAACAGAAAAGAAAACACATTTTTTTGTATTTATATAAAGAAACAACAAAAAACCCCACCCACCTTCCCACCCCTTCAGCCAGCCCCCTTAAGGGGAGCCAAATATAAAAATAATGCAGTTATTATAAAGAATATTTCAAAGTATTTCTAAGTTCATATACTCCAAATAAGACCACATTTTAACAAAAAAACAAATAGTTATTGTGCAGATTACATGCAATTTTTTCCATAAGAATACAATTTCTCAACTCATTCTCCCAGCATGTTATATTAACCTCCACATTATCCTTCCAAGTACTAGCTACACATTTTTGTGCTACAGATAACACTAGACATACAAATGCGATTTGAAATTTATCCAACCCTAGTCCTTTCAAAGAGACCAAATATCCCAACAAAAAGATTGATGGGTCTAACAGTAATTTAATCTGAAATAATTTTTTTTTTAAATCAACCTAATTCCTTCCCAAAATGGTTGTACTTTAAAACAAGACATTTTTTACAAGCATGTAAAAAAGTTCCAGCACATAGTCCACATCTAAAACAAGAATCTGAATTACTAAATCCATATTTTTTCAATTTCTCTGGAGTCAAATGTGGCTGATGTAAAAAATTATAATTAACCATTCCATAACATACATTTGTCACTTTAGTTACACCATCAGAACACATAACCTCCCAATTATCTTCCGGAAAAATATAGGTTAAATCACTTTCCCATTTAAGCCTAGATTTTTTTTTCCATTCCGGTTTATCCATACTATCTTGTAATAATTGGTGCATATCTGAAATATAACCTTTCTTAGGTACTGAAGAAATCAAAGACTCAAATTTCATCAACATGGGTAAATTCATCTCTTTACCATAATTATCTTTTATCAAAGCTCTGAGTTGATAATACACAAACAGAGAATTTACAGATATATCAAATTTCTCCCTCAATTGAATAAAAGAAAGAAACTGGCCTTCTTCAAAACAGTCCTGAATTATTTTTATGTCCTGAGAATTCCATCTCTTTAAATGATTATTAAACATTGAACAAGGAAGAAGCTGGTTATGATATAACGGGGTTTGAATTGGTAATTTACTCTTTGATCCTAAAACCCTGTTTCTTTTAATCCATATCCTTAACAAATGTTTTAATACCGGCATATTCCATTCCCGCAATAAATCTACATTCCATTTAAATATAAACTAATGTATCTCAGCTTCAGATATGCAAGCCATTTCCACCTTTGCCCAACTCATTGGTCCCCATCTATCAATCTACTAACAAATTTCAACTGAGCTGCATCATAATGATTTTGAAAGTGAGGTAATTGCAATGGGCTATCAGTTTTCTGACAGCATTTGCACATGCACAAAATTTACTCCTCAGCCATTGAATGTTGGTGTATTTTAATGGTAAATCAGGTTTTATTTCTGATATGATTAAAATAAATCAAGATCATACTATTATATTCACAGGTTGTTAATAATGAAATGTCTTTTAAAATTTAATTTCATATTTAATAACAATGTGAACATTATTGAATATCTTCCAGTTGCTTTCACCCATCTCCATTATTTAACAATCATTCTTGTGCAAGATCTGACCATCTGGTGGCTTCCAGATTGTCATGTGGATTCATCTGTGCTGGAAAGAAATACTTCAACACAACAATTGTCAAACATAGTGTACTCCAGTGGTTTACCATCTCCTTGGTGCCAACACAATGTCGTACAATCACATTAAGCTTTATGATAGCTAATATAAGCAGCTCATTTATAACCTTATTTGAATTACATAAGTATCAGTTATTTATAAATCTCTCTATTAAATAAGTTCATGATCATCAGTAAGATTGAATCTTTGGTGATTGTAATATACATTATGCACTTTCTGGTTGGATCAACTTTCTCATTTACCATTATAGATTAATGAACACAACAGTTTGTGAAAACTATAAAATTTTCATATAAACCGGCAAAATAAAATATGGTGATGTGTTTTTGAACCCCTTTTAAAAATCAAGAATTTCACATCAGGATGTCCAGAGTAGAGATATATTTATTTAATGTTGCTAAAAATGTATTTTAGGGAAAAAATTGACAGATTGTTATAGGACATCGGTTATTAACTATGAATTTTATTGTACAATAATTACAAATACTGTTACTTTTTAAACTGAATTGGAGCTGAAGCAACTATAATTTTGTGACTTAGTGATACAAACTGCTTCATTATGTAATGAGAAGGTGAAGTAGTTTAATCCCTCAATCACACTGAGGTTTTTCATGATGTCCAACAGATGATGTTGAAATGATTTTTTTTTATTAGGAACATGGCTATGCTGCTTATCAATTTAAGAATGAAAGTGAGGGAATACTTGTGTTTGAGTTGGGGTAATGCTTCTTTCTGTTAATGGAAACTATGATCAGCAAGTTAATTTGATGGTCATCCAGACTTATTATGATGAAAAGCTTGTACTGGTTGGCAATAGCTAGAGATCACCAATCGAAAACTAGGGATCGGTGTGGGGTGGACTAAACATTGAATACTAGGGGAATTGTGGGATTTTGGGAGAGAGATCTTGGTGGAGGGGGGGAAGAGGTTCAATTAATTATGTAGAAGTGCAATATGATGGCATGTTTATTTACAGTCATAGACTTTCAGCATGGAGGCAGTTCCTTTGGCCCAACCTGTGCAGATCAAGTGATCCATTGAACAAATCCCATTTGCCGGTGTTTGGTCCATATCTCTCCACACATTTCCTGTCCAAGTGCTGTCTTTTAAGCATTACACTTGTACTCGCTGATACAACTTCACCTGGCAGTTTAGAAAATATTCCCAACATTCTCTGTGTGAAAAAAAAATTGCCACTCATGTCCTTTTGAAATCTTTCCCCTATCACTTTAAATCAATGCCCCATATTTTGGATTTTCCCAATATCTTAAGAAAAAAGCCTGATCTATGCTCCTCAGAATCTTAGACTTCTGGGAGAAGAATCCCAGCTTATATAGCCTCTCCTTTAAACTCAAGTGCTCCAATTGTGGTAACATCCATGTGTATCTTTTCTTCAACTTCTCTAATTTAATGACATCCTTCCTATAGCAGAGTGACTAGAGCTGTCCATAATGCTTCAAATGTCCCCTCACCAATATCTTGAACAGTTAAATATGCCATTGGCCAAACCTGACCAATGAAGGCAAGCATGCCAAATGCCACCTTCTCCATTCTGTTTATCTGTAGTCCCTTTTCCACTGGCACTTTGTCCGGGGAATTAACCGGTTAAGGATCCAGTGGAAAAGGAAAACAATCAGTATGCCAGCGTCAAATGACGTCAAATCATGCCGAGGATTGATGGTCTCTACCCATACTCACATCCCCGGGGTCAGCTGATGCCGGCATGCCAATTAAACAAGTGGAAAAAAGACAGCAGAAAGTCACCCGTTTCCATTTGAAGGTCGGCTCTCCTATCCCTGGGAATGAGTTGTTTTCAGTGGAAAAGCAGTCATTGTCCTGGTTAAAGGTGGCCAGTGGAAACAGCACAAATTGCTTCCTATCCCAGTACATTGCACAGCCAATTAACTGGGATGCCAGTGGAAAAAGGGCTTGAGTCATCACTTTCAGGGAACTATGTACCTGTACCCCTTGGTCTCTGTGTTGTACAACACTCTTCAAGGTCCTACCATTTATTGTATTCCACCAAGCCAATTTTGAATGCAGTTGGCTTCCTCACCCTGGATTCCAAGTGATCCAACTGTGCAAGATCTTGTCAAATTCCATGCAGAGTACATCCATTGCTTCACCTTCGTCAGTCCTCTTCATCATCTCTTCAGTAATAATCAGTCCAATTTGTGCACTAAGATGTACTAATTTTTCCCAAATCATGCTTTAGATCCTTTCCCTCAAAACCCCTCCAATAACTTTCCTATTACTAATGTGAGGCTCTCTGGCCTTTAGTTCTCTGTCTTGTCCTCACAGCCCTTGTTAGCCATCCTCCAGTCTTCTGGTTCCTCACCTATGCCTAAAATGATGCAAGTATCTCTGCCATGGCCCATCAGTTTCTTCCTTATCTTTCCACAATGTCTTTGTAATACATTGTAAATACAATGTATTTATCCACCTTATTATGCTTTATGACCACTAGTACCTCTTCTTCCATTCTGTTGATATGTTCTAAGTCATCACTACTCATTAGCCTCAATTCAGTTGCTTCCATGACCCTCTGCACAGTAAATACAAATGAGAAATATTCATTTAAGACATTGCAAATCTAATATGGCTCCACACCTTGATCCTTCAGGGGACCGAGTTAGCCTTTAGCTTTTCAAATACCTGTAGAATCTATTGGGATTCTCCTTAAACTCAATCTGCTAGATCTATCTCATGTCAGAGATTTGATTTGAGGGATTGAAGTAAACCACGTACCCTCAGATTATGCCAATTAAAACATGTTTATTGCTTGTTGACAGTTTGGGGTTAAGTTTCCAAATACAGTATGTCAAATTTAACTACAACCCTTTCCTCCAAATTTCTCCAGAATGTCGTTGAACATTTCATATTTTTTTAGCTTTATTCCTATATATTTCATATAATGATAATGTTTATTGTCATATACATTATACACTGAAATTGTTGCTTGCTGCAACTGAACAGGTGCTTTGTGAAAAGAAAAAGAACTAAAAAAATTGTATAATGCTGATTTCAATTAAATAGACAATAAATTCACAAAAATAGATAATAAATATTCAGTTATCCTGGTACTAAAATGGCTAAGTAATAATGCAGACCTAAGGTGGCAATGGAGAGTCCATGTGTTGGACAACAAGCCTTGAAAACAACACTTGTACTGTTTGACAATGCTAATTAATTGGTTGAGACCAAAAACAAGATATTTATTAAAACACTAGTTCTCACTAATTAGGACAAAGCCAATATGAAAATGTGGTAATGTAATCTGAGGAAAATACTGACGTGTGAATCACAAAATTGCCTTCAGGCAATTGTTGGTGCTTGCTAATGCAAAGGGGTAAACTTTACAAAGTATGCTGAGAATGGATGAGTGGTAATAATGCTTAAAGTTAAATTATGACTCTAAGACTACCTTTATTAGTTGGCTGAACTGATGGATACTTTCCCCAACAATTTACTTTCTGATTTTTTTTTTTCAGATGGTTACACTACAGATGACATTGAATTCTATTGGCGTGGAGGTGACAGAGCTGTGACTGGAGTGGAAAAGATTGAATTACCGCAGTTTTCTATTGTCGATTATCACTTAATTTCCAAGAATGTTGTTTTCTCTACAGGTATTTACCAATAAATATGAATATATACTGTATGTGTGCAATAGAAGGCTATTAACAAATATGATGCCATTAACCCCTTTCACTGGGTAAAACATTTATGATGCAAATAGAATGTGATAAGCCTAGATAATACATGGTCCAAAAAGAGTAGCTTACTCTGAGTTGTAAAAACTAATTTGTTTCAATGTGAATAAATTTATGAAAAGTAGACATTATTGCCTTAATTTGTCAGGGGATTGAATTCAAGATCCATGAGATAATGTGGCAGCTCTACAATACTCTAGTTAGAAAACACTTGGAATATTGTGTTCAGTTCTTGTTGCCTATACAGAAAGGATGTGGAAGCTTTAGAGAGGGTGCAGAGGAGATTTACCAGGATATTATTTGGATTGGAGAAGATGTCTAATGAGGCAAGGTTAACATCTAGGGCTTCTCTTTTTGGAGCAAAGAAAGATGAGAGGAGATTTAATAGAGGTCTACAAGATCATGAGAGGGATAGATAGGATGGTCAGCCAGCAACCTTTTCCTTGGGCAACAGTAGCAAATACCTTTGACGGTGGTGGTGGTGGTGGTGGAAGCTAGTGCAATAGGGAGATTTAAACAACTTGAGCACATAAATGCAAGAAAACTAGAGGGTAGGGAAGGTTTAGACTGTTGAGTAGGTTTAAAAATATAAATCAGCACAACACATAGTGGGCTGAAACACCAGTAATGTTCTATAATTAATGTAACTAGGCAGAAAATAGTCAGAATGAACTCACTGGAAAATTGTGTGTCTCCCTATGACTAGGAATACCATGCTTTATATTACGGTGTTGGACTTCAGGATGCTTTTATTACATTGGTAAATTCTTAGTGCTTTATTTTGCAATTTTACTGAGAGATAATCGTGGACAATTTTCATTTTAGTTTGTATATTTAAGAAAAAGTACACCATTTACTGATTTATTTTTCTTTGGGGCATTTTCTTTCACTTTGAAGAGAGTGAGGTGCTATAAGAAAATAATGAGAGCTCAAGGAACAAGGTGGAACTGGAGTTGTCTTTTCTGGAGTGTAGGAGGCTGGGTGTGACTTTACAGAGGTATATAAAACCATGAGGTGCATGGATAAGGTAAATGGCCATGGTCCTTACCTTCATGTAAGGAAGTCTAAAACTTGAGGGCATTGGTTTCAAGTGAGAGAGAAAACATTTAAAAGGGACTGAGGGGCAGGTTTTGCACTCAGAAGGTCGTAGGTATATGAAACAAACTGCGAGAGGAAGTGGTCAAGGCAGTACAGTAATAATGTTTAAAATGCATTTTGGCAGGTACATGGATAAGAAAAAAATTAGTGGGATATGGGCCAAACAAGAAAATGGAAATATCACAGAAGGACATCTAGATTGGCCTGGATGAATTGAACCAAGGTCCGGTTTCCATGCTGTACCACGAGGGGTGGTACGGTTGACATAGCAGTTAGCACAACGGCTTTACGGTGCTGGGGTTCAAATCCTGTGCTATCTGTAAGGAATTTGTACATTCTCCCTGTGTCTGCATGGGTTTTCCCCTGGGGCTCTGGTTTCCTCCCACTCTTCGAAATATACTGGGATATAGGTTAATTGGGTGGCATGGACTTGTGTGCCAAAATGACCTGTTATAGTTTTGCATGTCTAAATTTAAAATTTAAATTTAAAAAATAAATTAGCTGCTGGATTGTAAACTGGATATCAAAACTCTCTCATAAATAAACTGCACAGAATTCACATTTACAAAAATTGCATTTTGTAAATTCACATTTACAGATTGCGCCACTTAATTCTCGAACCGTCATTCAGAGGTTCGGGCTCTCATGGGAGCGGGTGCCCGGGGCATAATGGGTTGGGAGAAGCAGACTGGTAGTGCAAGGTTGGGCAGTTGCTTTTCCTCTCTCTGAGATGGCAGGTTGACTCGCATTTTCAACTATGGATAATGACATTTGAACTGAACTGAACTGTTGAATTATTAAACTTAATGTTTGAACCAGATTGTTAAATAATTAAACTCACTGTTCGTACAACCCACAAATGACTACAGTGGTGACCCCGACAATCCAAAATAGCCTCTTTTGGATTCCAAAGTGCTGGAAGGAGACAATTAAGGTCTACAGAACATAGTTTCACTCAAACTGCTCACTTTCTGGACATCACAACTGCAAGTATTGTTTGAACAAGCCAAAGCCAAATTCCACATATGCCAGATTACTGCTGACACCACAAAGTACTACTATATAGTCAGTGCACTGGTCAAGGAAACTGCCAGGCACATCATTGATCATCGACCTCCGCCGACAACAAGTACAAAGGGATCAAAGCGCTCCTCAAGCATACATTCAATCTCCCCCTCCACGACAGGGAAGGGAAACTGCTGGACATGGATGGCCTAGGCGACCGCAAGCGTCCATGCTCATGAATGAAATGCCATCCTGATGGATGGACAGAGAACCTGTCTCCTCTTCAAACAGCTTTTCCTCAATCAAATGCCTGAGGACATCCAACTGCTCCTCTTGTATGACAATTTCACTGACCACCCCCCATCCAGTGGCTGGCAGCCCGTGCGGATGCACAATGGAAAGCATCCATCAACCAGGTGGTGGCTGTGCCTCGCCAGGTGATACGGATAGCCCCAGCCTCCACGGGAAGGGCGACAGTGACAATAAGGACAAGAGGTGCTTTTATCACCAAAGATGGGGCTCCGTGGCCACCCAGTGAGAGGATGAAGAGATGCTTGCCTACCATACAGCCATCTCAAACCTAAACTTAGAGGATGTGAGATTTGGGGCTGCTGACTCCACTCTCTACAATGTGTTTACGGGACAGCCAAGACCCATCATTCTTGATACCTGGTGGAGTAGGTTAATGTGGCGGATCGTGCCACTTAGTTCTCGAATTCGGAGGTTTAGGCTCTCACGGGAGAGGGTGCCTGGCACGTGAAGGGATGGGAGAAGTGGACTGGTAGCTTGAGGCTGGGTGATTGCTTTTCCTCTCTCTGAGAGAGCAGGTCAACTCACGTTTTCGACCATGGATGATGACATTTGAACTGAACTGCTGAATTATTAATGTTTGAACCAGAATGTTAAACAATTAAACTCAGTTTGTACAACATACAAATGACTACTGCATAAACATGCAGAATATGCAGAATATGTTTATGATGTGTGCTATTGAAATGTTGTTAGTTGTAAGTAGTATTAAATTGTTAAAAATGTTATATCCTATTTAAAAAATGTCCATGCTGGAGCCTAAAATTCATGAGGGATCATTAAAGCAAAATGCATATCAAAACTGAAATGTTATTTTGTTCTCAACATTTTCTAAGGAATGTTTGATGCATTCATCTTCTGAAGTCTTCTTCACTTCAGACTTTACTATTTCAATGCTTTCATCTAAAGCTCTTTCCAGTTCCATTTACCCTTCATCTCTGTACTCTCAATCTAACAAATGCTAAATTTTAAATTCTCATTTATACTTTTATAGATTTATCCCTCCTTCATTCTCATCTCAATCATACTGCAACCTTTAAGGATAATTTTGCTTTTCCAGCCTGAGCTCTTGTCTCTTCCTAATTTTAATTGCTTTACTGTTTTGATCAGCCTCTTCATCTTACTTGCCAAATTAAGTGGAATTTCTCTCTAACATCTATTTTACAGTAAAATCCCCATTATCTGGCACCTATTGCAGATGCCAGTAATGTAAATTTTCCTTTTCACTGTGATTCACTCTTGTATTGCCTCACTAACACACCTGTATTAAGAATACACCATTTAAAAAGATTTTAAAAAAACAGTACAAAATGTAATTTGATAAAATCAGCATGGTAGACATTAATCGTGTAAAAGTTTACTTTAATCAAGTAATTCCTGTAATTTACAAATTTTAAATTTAAATTTAAACCCCAATTGGTGGTGGTGTAACAGCGTTAGCCACTACGCTAATGTTACTACTGTCATAATTAACCCCCCCTCTCCAATTTACAGATAAAGCCATATTAATATACCTTATACTAATAATGATATAGACTCTTACTAGGCAGGAATGAGGAGACACTTTGGGAAAGTGACCCCAACAGCTTCCTCCTGGTGTTCTGGTCAGGCCCTCAGCTCAGCGTGGCTCACCTCCATGCCAGTGTTCCGGTGAGGCCCTTGATGGAATCCTATTCACCTCCATGCCAGTGTCCCGGTTAGGCCTCGGCGCAATCTGTCTCATCTCCGTGCAAGTATCCCAGTCACCCCTCGGCGCTACCCAACTCACCTTCACATGTGTCTCAGTCAGACCCTCGGCGTACTTTCCTTGCGGTGACAGCCAAACTCATCTCCACTTCAGTGTCCTGGTCAGACCCTTGGCGTAACCTGCCTCACCTCCACACAAGTGTCCTGGTCAGACCCTTGGAACCTCTTCCTTTAAATTTGAACCATATTCAGGAGTGCTGTTACAGTGTTGTGTTAGCTGCCTCACTAACCATGCCACTGTCATAATTAACCCCTTCCCCTTTTTACAGATAAAGCCTTACTAATATACTTAGTAATATGCAAATAAAGATAAAGATTCTTATCAGGCAAGGATAGGGAGATACTTTGGGAGAATCACCCCAGCGGCAACTGGCATCGACTGGCTCTTCATCCTGGGCATCGCCATTTTATTCAAACTGCTGCTGCAGGCAGGGCACAACCGGAGCACTTTGCTGGCTTCTCAAGGGGTTGTGTGTTGCTTTGGAAAACATTTACTTTTACATATTAATTAAAACTTTATTTATTCCTATTTATTTTTAATTTTTTTTTGCTGGTTGGTTGAGTTTCTGGTGGAGTGAGTGCTAGATAATGGGGATTTTACTATATATTCTCTTTTAAGAAGCTCCTTAAAAGCCATCACATGGTCCAAGTTTTCAGTCAAATGTTCCAAATCTTCTGTTGAGAATTTGGTTTGATGCTTCGGAAAATGACCTTTGGGGATTTTATTTTGTTAAATATACCGAGTAAATGCAATTCCTTTCACAATAGCAAACAAATTTGCATGCTAACAGCAATAGACAATAGACAATAGGAGCTGGAGTAGGCCATTTGGCCCGTCGGGCCAGCACCGCCATTTTAGATCATGGCTGATCATTACCATCAGTACCCCTTTCCAGCCTTATCCCCATAACCCTTAACTCCGTTACCCACAAGAGTCTTATCTAACTCTCTTTTGAACATAGTCAGCGAATCCGCCTCTACCACCCTCTGTGACAGAGCATTCCACAGATTCACACTTCTCTGGGTAAAAAAATGCTTTCTCATCTCCGTCCTAAAGGGCCTACCCTGTATTCTTAAACTATGCCCTCTAGTCCTCATCTCCCCCATCATTGGGAACAAGTAATCAGACTTCACCTTGTCCAAAAAAGTGTTTTCTAAATTGTGAAAACTAAGAAACAGGAGAGATCCAAAGTGACTTGAGTGGTTTTCTATGCAGATTAATAAAATGTCATGGAGAAGTTTGTTGGCAAGACTAAGGGAGTTCTAGAGTACAAGGAGGTACAGTATCAGCTATAGTAAACCCCCAGTTAGATAACTACTATAAATAGTTTATAGCATTACTTTCTTTCGGAATGTAGAGTAGTGCAGATTTGTTTAAAAAAAACTAGGATTCTAGAAGTTAAATTACAGGGAGAAATCACCAAAACCAAACTTACATTTTCTAGAATCCAGAGCGTTAAAGAAGGTTTTGAATGTTTTAATTTGTATATAGGGAAAATAGTCCTCAGCCCAATTCATCCGTCCCAACCAAATTGCAATACTGGGCTGTTCCCATTTCCATGCATATGCTCAGAACTCTTTCT
Source organism: Narcine bancroftii (assembly GCF_036971445.1). NCBI lineage: Eukaryota > Metazoa > Chordata > Chondrichthyes > Torpediniformes > Narcinidae > Narcine > Narcine bancroftii. Next base: position 18,479,837 of record NC_091477.1, read on the forward strand.
ATTTGTATACTTGTCCAAATATATTTTAAATGTGGCAACTCTACCCACTTTTATAGCCTCTCGGGAAGCTCATTACAGATACAAACCACCCTCTGAGCAAAAAAGTTGTCTCTCTGGTCCCTCTTAAATTTCTCCCTTCTAACATTAAACATGTGGCTTCTTAATTTAGAATAATCTTCTGGAGGAAACAGTCTGCGAGCATTCACTTTTTCTATTCCTTTCATGATTTCATAAACCTCTATAAATTCATCCCTCAGCCTCCTACACTCCTGGGAACAAAGATCCAGCCTATCTAACCATTCCTTATACCTTGTGTCCTCCAGTCTTGGCAACATCCCCAGTGAACGTCTTGCACATTTTCTAACTCAGTGACATTTAACTGGGCAACCAGAATTGCACATACTACTGCCAAGTGTGCTCTCACCAATGACTTGTACAGCTGTATCTTGCCAACATTTGAACTCGATTCTCTGCCCAATAGAGGTTTAGTTTAAATTTATTGGTCACATTGTACCTGGTGCAGTGAGAAGAGTTCTTGTGCGAACAGACTAATGGGTTATTAATAACATTTGCAAAACCATGTAAAGATCACAATTTACAGTCTCTGACTGGAATGAAAAGAAGTTCAATTTAGCATCAAGCAAGGGCAGCATTGTAGTACAGCTGTATGATTCATTCAGGAGGCCTGATGGTTGTGGGGAAGAAACTGGCAAGTGTGCCAAATGTCTTCTTTACTACCCTGTCCCCTCAGTTGCAAATTTCAGGGAACTATGCACATGCACTCATTGGGTCCCCCTCTTCTACAATAGTACAGGGCCCTACCATTTACTGTATACTGTGCATGCAAAATTGATGGACACAAAACTGGTGGTGAGATAAATGTTGGTTTTCAATCTAAATATTGGATATTTTTGAACAAAATTTTGTAAGGGATTTAAGGAAAAGATAGATACATCAAATTTGGTTACATTATAATCTCTGAAAGGCCGAGTACATTCAAATGACTAAATAATGATGATCATTTTTTTTCCCACACACAACCAGAATTTTCTAGAATAGGTGATAAATAATGAGATTTTATGCGTTTTCTTTTGTTTACTTGTTCAGAAATTAAAAAGAAACCGCTACTTAATTCTGACTTAATATTTTGTTCATGTTGAAAGTATTTCTTTTTTTCAGGTGCTTACCCTAGACTTTCCCTCAGCTTCAAGCTTAAAAGAAACATTGGTTACTTCATTCTGCAAACATATATGCCCTCCATCTTGATCACCATCCTCTCTTGGGTGTCTTTCTGGATTAATTACGACGCATCTGCTGCACGAGTTGCTTTAGGTATGACTGTTTTACTACTTGCAGCTTAGCACACTAAATGTTATTTATTCCTTTCTTCCTGCTTCATTTGAATGATGATTAGGTATAATGTATTAATTTAATAAATTATTTCAATTAGAAATAATTAATAGTCTTCATTGTACAAGCCATGATCCAGTCACATTTGCAACTTTTCACTAACTTAATCTGGTCTAGCATTTTTATATGATGACTGTCTAACCCAGATCTCTAGAAATAAAGCCTGTCATAAGAACCTGCTAATGTATTGTTTTAATTGATAAACTCTGTTCAAACACTCAGAATATTTAATCATTGAATATATTTGTGAATGTTGCAGGCAGAGCTTGCATTTATTGCCCATTTGACTTCTGAATATGATCTGTCCTCTTGAACCACTGCAATCCTTGTGAAGTACGATGGTTTTGTTGGACAGGGAGTTCTAGTATTTGGATTTGGATGGAGTAATGAAAAGAGAATCTTAATATATATTCAGGTCAAGATGATGTCTGACTTGGGAGATATCTTATAGATGGTCGTGTCATCTGCCTTTGCCATCTCAATGGTAAAGACATCATGTTTCAGAGGCGCTTTTGGAATAATCAAGGGAACAAAACTTCATTTTACAGCACAGGGCACTAAGAGTAACTGGTGCAGGTGGAGAATAAAGGAACTTTGTATGTAGGGTGTTGAACTTCATTAGTATTGCAAAAGCTTCAATTTTCCTGGCAAGTGGTGAGTAATTTGTCATGTTGTGTATGTAAATTTTTGTGTGGGTGTCAGGTGACAGGAGCCAAGTCTTCATCACAAGGTAGTTGACCCTACAGTCTAAATGTAGCAGATCCAATTGTGTTTCTGTTAATGGTGACTCCATTAGTTGACATCCACAGAGGATGTGACATCCTGTTTGGCCTATAAAGATGTAGTTGATGCTGTTCTAGTTACCACATTAGGGCAAGTACTCTTGCACAATAGGAATCTGAGGATTTGGCAGACTGCATCATCAAGAATGTGTATGGCTGATTCGGTGCCACTGATGGCAAAGTGGACCTTAGAAAAATACATAATCTAAAATATTACAGTGAATATCTACAGAATAGTTTCTTCCTCTTCTTCACCCTATCCCTCCTCTCCCTCTCCCCTGCCCCACCTTCTTATTTATGTGTCTACCTGATTTTTGGCATACCTGAAGAAGGGCTGAGTCCTAAAACACCAACCATCTATCTTTCCATTGAGCTGCATGACCTGCTGAGCTTCTCTAGCACTTCTGCGCATTGCACTAGGACACCAGCATCTGCAGACTTTTGTTTTCCTTTATCTGTCAAACAGCACCAGGGAGGTCAACATAACATCCTGGATAATTTAAATTACACTAATTAATTACTGCTAATAAATTTAAATCAAATATTGATTGGAATAAGATATAGTTTGTGTAAAAATAATCTTGCAGTTTGCCAAAGTTAGAGATATTGGTGTGGTAGAAGCAATGATTTTCTGTACACGTAAGATTTTAACAAAACTCGTTTACTCCCTGACTTATGTTCAGTTCTACTAGAAATGGAACATGTTTGGGAAAGGGAGTAATTGGCATTTCATTGACTAAAAGTAGGAGAGAGAAGACATGAAGGATCACACAATACATTCTTTACAGTTTTTTCTAAAATATGTTATGAAGCATCTGCAACTATTGTCATTGAGCATGGCAAGGTTTTCTATGACTTCAATGTACACATTTAATGTACACATGTCCACATTGCTTTTGCCACATATTACCCAGATAAACTACAAACAAAAAGGATTCCATTCACTGAATATTCAGGCAATCCCTAGGTTACAGACATCAAACGAACATCCATAAATTCAAAAGTTTGGTGTACATGCATTATTAAGAATGGCAGATACTATTTCCTTCACATACTGGGCGAATGAGAATGCTTGATGGCAACACAACTCAAGCCTCCTGTATGAACATGAGTCATTTTGCAGCATGGTGGTGAATTGCAATGTTTAAAATATTGTATAATTTTTGGAGTATTTTGTAATTACCATGTCTACCAAAAGAAGAAAAGATACATGTGATCATAGTGCATCTAAGACAAGGAAAATCATCTTGATTAAAGTGGATAAGCAATCTGAAAAAGAACAAATACCATCGAAAATTGGCAAATCTGTTCAGTTTGAGTTGTTCATAAGGTTAGTACTTGTAGTAATATAAAGTTTAAATGTAGGCTACCATCATTACAAAGCAGAAAAGTGATTTTAAACAAGAAATTCTACAAATGTTGTGATTGTTGTTCAATACACATTATGACTGGAGAAACTCAGCACGTCATGAGGCATTCTCTATGTGGCAAAGGTACATAACCAACATTTCAGGCTTGAGACTATCAAGGAATGAGCAAATAGCAGACAGGCACCTGAATAAAATAGTGAGTGAGGGAAAGGACAGGGGGAGAAGCACAAGGTCACAAGCAAGAGGTCATAGGTGGATATGGGTGGGACAGCATAAGAGGAGAAAAACTGGGAAGTGATGGGGGAGGGGATAGCTCTCTGAATGTAGAGGGAAAGGGATATGGAGCAGATAGAAAGGAGACAGAGGGATAGGAAAAGATAGAGATAGGGAAGGGGCCCAATGGAAATTGGAGAAGATGATGTTGAATTTATTTTTTTTTTAATTACAGCATGGTAATAGGGCCATTTCAGCCCATGAGACTGTGCCACCCAATTTACACACCCAATACATTTCGAACAGTGGGAGGAAATGAGCCTCTGGGGGAAACTCACACAGACATGGGGAGAACATACAAACCCCCCCCTGTAGACAGCATGGGATTCGAACCCAGTCCTGATTGCTGGCTCTATCAAGGCATTGTGCTAACCACTATGTCAACTGTACTGCCCCAATACCATCTGTTTGGAGAATGCACAAATGGATTATGACTTGGTAGTTAAGATGAATTTGATTTGAAGATCAAAATCAATCCTGAATATCCTTTAGTTTGATAATCATTCAAGAATAAACAATAATAATGAAAGAAGAATTTATTGCAAGTAGGGAATAGTTTAATAGATTTTAACCAAGGGGGTTTAAAGATTAAAGTGATGGGAGCACCAAACGCTGATTATGTTGCAGTGAATGCCTCTCCTAATGCTTTGTCTCAAATAATTAGGGAGGGAGTCATTGTGTCAGACAAGTGTTCAATGCAGATGAATCCAGATTATATTGGAAACTTGACAAGTATATGTGGCATTGAAGGAAAATACTGCTCTTGGACAGAAAGCAGAAAAAGAGAGATTAACCCTATTATTTAATGGAAATGCTGCAGGAGATTGCAAACTTGAGCTTTTGGTTGTTTATTTATCCTATAACAATTGGGCTCCAATGGGATTTTAAATTGATCCGGTCATCTAGAAGCCCAACAAAACAGTTTGGGTGATGTTGGTTTGAAGCCTGTTTATTAACTACAGTAAAACCCCTGGTATCTGGCACCTATGGGGATTGGTAGATGATGGATAAGTGAATTTTCTGGTAAATTAAGATTGATAAACTAATGGTGAAGCTCACCAGTTTTAAATTTCATTACTTTTTCCAGTTTTCTTTATTTGTTTTCCTTCATTACCAGTAGTGTAGTTTAACTTTGGGGTTCCAGCTGCTGATGCTCATGCTCTTAGCAGTGATCATGTTGTTCTTCGTCCAAGGCTTGAATTTCGGAGGGGGCACTTCAGTGAACTGCGATTTGTAGGTTGATTTCCCTCTGATATTGATTGCTTTCTTCGATCTCTTTCTTGGCATCGGTTGCATGCTCCAATGGGCCACACTGCTCAGCAGAACACTCTCTTGGGCTTTGGCACCAAACTGGGCAGTGGGCCACTGTTGACATCCTCACCATGTCCGCCTGAACAATTGAGGGTCCCCAGTTCTTCTCAAGAGCTGCTATCATTACAGGTGTTTCAATGTTGTGGCTGTCGTACACTGAGCAGCTGGACCGATATCAGTGCTTGGCCCCTTTCTTTTATCGCAAATAATTTCCTTTAAACTGTGTGCTTTATTGGCTTGTTATTTTGAATCAGTAATCAAGATCACACAAGATTAGTCTCTAAGCAGTATACAATGCTGTCTTCTTCTCCCCTTCCATTTATGGTACTTGCCAGATCTTTGCTATTGCACACTTCCAATGGCTCAAGTTAAAACATGCTTTGGCTCACCATATTCATCGACAGTTCCTATTCTCCTGTTTTTTATGTTTTACTTATTTATTTTCTGTGATTTATTTGCCAATTGCTTGAGGTTGCTGGTTGCTTGAATTCTGGATAACAGGGGTTTTACTGATTTTGTTCCTGAGATTGAAAGATACAAGCACTTTCCATTCAAGGTTTATTTATTCTCAATAATGCCCCCAAGCATCTTGCATTATTGGATGATTTTTATTCAACGGCAAGGGCCTGTACTTGCCACCAAACACAGAATCTGAATTTATTGTCGTAAACATGTCACAATTTTGTTGTTTTACAGCAGCATTACATTGTAAATTGTAAGATTGCTATAAATTATATTTCAAAAATAAATAACTAGTGAAAGAAAATAGGAGAAAGTGAAGAGGTGTCCAATCGGAAATCAGATGGGAGAGCGGAAAAGCTGTCCTTGTGCCGCTGGGTGCTTGTTTTCAGGCTCCTGTATCTTTTTCCAGATGGTAGCAATGTGAAGAGGGCATGGGTGGTGGGGGGGGGGGGGGGGGGGGGTCCTTGAGAGTAGAGGTTGCTTTCTTTAGACACCACCTCTTGTAGATGTCCTCAATGGATGTCCATGATGTCGCTGGCCAAGTTAACTATTCTGGAATTTTTTTTCCCGTTCTGTACATTGGCACCTCCGTAGCAGACAGTGATGCAACCAGACAGAATTATATTCATAGTACACCTGTAGAAATGTTTGAGGGTCTTTGGTGACCCACCAAATCTCCTTTGGAGGAGAGGTAGTCTTCCTCGCTGCCACATAATTTTTCGCCTCAAAATGCACATAGCCGTGGTTTGGTGACACTGTTCCAGAACCAGTTTCAGCTTTAATGCTATGGAGATACTGTTACCAAAACTGAGTGACATTTGTGTGAGTGTGGACAAATTTTCCCACTTGCTTACGTCTGTAAAAGGAACTCATTTACAACCCAGGGATGGTTTGATGGCTTAGATTTTACTATACATAGTCGTTACCAGATATCCAGGATGCAGCAAGTGAACAGGCGTAAAAACTGTAGAAGCTGGAATCTTGAGTGAACTATAAAATTGTTGAGGAACTCAGCAACCTTGGGTAGAAATGGTCAGTCAACATTTCGGGTCAATAGCTTGTTTTGAAACTAAAGTGAAAGTGGGTGAAATGAGATGTACGATGGGAGAAAGAAGCTGAGGAGGATCCAAGAGGTGATAGGATATTAGAAAGTGGGAAAGGATGAGAGACAGGTAAAGGGAGAGATTACTGGGTAGGGGTGGGGGAGGTTGGAGAGGAAAGTAGGAACAAGACTAGGAGGACAGGCTGCACCTAAACTGGAGAGAGACCAATATCCTGGTGGGCAGGTTTGCTATAGATGTTAGGGAGAGTTTAAACTAGTTTGGCAGGAGGATGGGAACCAGAATGTGAGAGCAAAGAATAGCACTGTAAGTGGAAAGGATGATGCAATGTGTTGTGGGTTTGTGAAGAAGGACAGGCAGACCTTTAGACAGGCACATGGATGAAAGAAAAATAGAGGGTTATGAAGTAGGGAGGGATGGTTTAGGTTTTTTGGGTAGGTATATATAGGTCAACATAACATTGTGGGCTGAAGGGCCTATACTGTGTTGTAATTTTCATGTTCTAGTTGAAGAAGAGATGCAAACAGTGGAACCACACAGGTGGGGGATACCTAAAATTAGAAAAAAAATGTTCTTGCTGTTGAGTTCAAACCTGTCCAGGAGGAATATGATCTGTTGTTCCCCAATTTAAGTTTGGCCTCACCCTGTCAATGTATGAAGTCAAGAACATGCATCTATGTAGTAATGGTTGGGGAATTGAAATAATAAAGAGAAATATAAAGCTCTCGAAACAGATATTTTAGACCAACATATAGAATTTTGTTAATAATATATCAGCTTAACGTCAATTAGTATAATATCTATTCTCTGTTCTACCACAGTTCCTATCTTCCCTCTTTTGCCAAGTATCATAGCATGTGTTTGACCAGAATAGTAGAATAAATGAATCAATATTTCAAAATATTTTAAATCCTATCCAACTGCGGAATAATCAGTCCTGCACATTTTTGGTAGCAACTGCCATTCCTTTGCACTGGAGTGATTTAAGTGCAAACCCTGCAGGCAAGGATCAACATAAAATCTAGTAACTGTTCAGAGAATTGCTTCATATGTAGACAATTAATTTCGAAATAGAGTTTTGTTATTGTTTGCCCACAGACATTTTCTTTTCAAAAGTAAAGTGGAATCCTTTCAAGGTTCAAGAAGTTAGAAGGAAAACGAAAATGTTTTCCATCTCCCAAATGAGCCAATGAAATTATTCCAGGATAATTAAACCTCATCAGCTTTAATGATTTGAGAAGGGCCTCAACTGCCATGAATTCCCTCAATATCTTTCAGAGCTGAGAATGATTAATTTTCAGGGAAAGACCATACCTAGTTCTGGCACTCACTCTTAATTCTAAGTGCTATCCCAAAAACCTGTCCCCAACTAGAAATTCAAGGTCCAAGTGCATTGCTTTGTCCAAGATTACAATTGAACTCTGTTCCATGAAAATCTTAGATCAACTTAGAGGAAAAAGGGAGATTGTATAGATTAATTCTGAGTACTTATAGCTTCTAATTTAAAATGTAAAATAAAAATGTTGAGGAGACTTTTTATTCAGAGAAGAACACAGAATGCTGAAAATATTCGCCAGGATATTGGATTTTTTTTTTGTTGTGGAGAATTAAACAAAGTTCCTGATTGACTCTTGATCAGAATTCTGGTTTCATTTTATTTACTGGGTAACAGTTCCAAGCATTTAACTTCAAAAGCAGTTGTATTCTGTTCTATTTCCATTGTATTAATTATTGTGGGTTTTTTTCTCACCCATGCCGATCTACAGAGTAATTTATCAATCTATTACAATATCGAAATGATACTAATTGAAAAGTACTAACAGTGATGAGATTTTTGGTTAATTAACTCCTTTGAAAATATTACATGGTTTAGAACAATTTATGGTCAAGCTTATAAGAGAATTAATGTCATGGGAAATATATTTCTTGTTGTTAAATTATTTGTATTTTCAAACTATTTTTGCAAATATATAGTTCATAATGTTTTGCGTTTGCTCTCTGTGACTGCATCAGTGACCTAATTTTTAAGTACTGCATATAGCACTATCTGATAGAAGAAAGCAGGTCATAAATGTTGATAACACATTCAGGATTATTACATAATGCTTTACAGGTATTACCACGGTACTTACTATGACTACAATCAATACCCATCTCCGTGAGACTCTTCCAAAGATTCCCTATGTTAAAGCAATTGATATGTACCTGATGTGCTGCTTTGTCTTTGTCTTCTTGGCTCTTCTGGAGTATGCGTTGGTTAACTACATCTTTTTTGGAAGAGGACCACAGCGGCAAAAGAAGATTGCAGAAAAAACAGCAAAAGCCAACAATGAGAAGATGAGAGCAGAATCCAAGGTATTTTCTGGCAGGAAGTTGCCAAATTTAAGTGTTTCAGTGGATGTAATGCTATTAGATATGAATGCTTAAAACTAGTAGTTCTTCCAACAATTGGTCACAACTTGCAGTAGGTCACAAGCTCCATTCAATGTGATAGAGGGTTTGATAAAAGATGGGAATAGATATATTCTGCAGGCACCATTTTCTTCATTGACTGCCATTAGCTTGATTATCATATCCCAAACTGATTACATTTTATTAGCTGAGTATTCCCTGCAATAATCGGTTGGCATTGAATGGGCAGCTGGAAGCTTTTCCAAGGGGAAAACTGTGAGGAAAATGGTCTAGGGTTCACATTAGACTACAAACTTTAGATGGTGCAATTGCTGGGACTGGAGAGTGAGATTGAGTTCTTCAACTTGTAAAGAGGGTTTGGCTACATGGTGAAGAAATGTCAAGGAAGGGGAGAACAATAGATGATGTTGGGAAGAGAAAGAAGTGTGGAGAGGGCCACTAATGAATGAGTTGTGTTATGGGAAGTAGGCACTATGATATGAGAAGGACATGCTGAGGCAGAATGTGCTGTCACAGTGTTACTGCATACAGGAATATGTGCACCAACATACTGATGCCAATTTTCTCTGTTCAGTTTGTGTTTTTTCTTTCTTCTATTTGTACATCCAATTCCTGCAAACCCACAATATTTGCAGGCTTTCATTCATATTTAATTTAATCTTCAACAAAGTTATCACTTGTAATGAAAATTTTGGATTTAGTTAAGTGTTATTGATCATAATAGAGCAAATAAACATTGAAAGACAACTAGTAAACAAAGTAGGTTGCCAGGAACTAGAATAGGAAGCCATCTTATTGTACAATGGGTCAGTGAACCATCGATTTGGGGTCATTACAGAAACATTTTTAAAATTACTTCAAATTACTACCTGGCTCTCAATATGGACAAGACAAAGGTGACGACTGTGGACTTAAGAAGGGCCAGGGATAATTACCCTCTTCTACATATTAATAGCTGAGTAGTGGAGAGGACCAAGTTCCTCAGAGTCCACTTAAGAAGTGACCTGGACACACAACTCCTCACTTGTCAGAAAGACGGAACAGTGACTGCACTTAGAAGGCTGAGGCAGGAAAGGCTACCGGCCACTAATCTATCAACTTTCTACAGGAGGTCAATTGAGAGCATCCTGACAGCTGCATTACAGTGTATGTTTGTATGTGTGATGACTACACACGTGTTTTGCACTCATACAGATGCGTACAGACATCACATGGACTGGAGGGTGTTGCTTTATCAGGTTGTTCTGGTACAATCAGATGACAAACAAACTTAATCTACTCCTTAAAGCATACTTCTTTCACCAAACTTTTGGTCATCTGCCCTCACTACTTTGTCGTTCAACGTCAATTTTGTACTCACTCTATGAAGTATTATTGGATAAATTTTCTTTTAATGACTACACAAAGAAAGTTTTTTTGAATATCAATGAAATATATTTGTTGTAGTATCGGTAACAAGCATACCGTTATTTTCTTTCGCGTGAAGCTAGAATATTACAGCTGTATGTGTATAGTAATATGAGGAAAAAGTTAAAGGTCATCTGTTACTTATGGGAGACTTTTTTTAAATTCTAGTTATTTGAAATCTAATTAAGATTGTAATTATAAGACAATTCAAATAAGCTTTTGAAGTTTCAGGAAAATTATTTGATGAAAAATGTTTCTTAAACTTTTGTATTTTTTTTCACCTCTAGATGGATCCACATGAAAATATTCTTCTGAGCACACTCGAGATTAAGAACGAAATGAGTGCTGCTGAGATCACCATGGGCATTGGTGATCCCAGAAGTACCATGATGTCGTATGACAGTTCTGGTATTCAATACAGGAAGGCAGGATTGTCCAGGCACAATTTTGGTAGGAGCGCCTTGGAACGACATGTAGCCCAAAAGAAGAGCAGGCTACGGAGACGTGCTTCGCAATTGAAAATTAATATCCCAGATTTGACTGATGTGAATGCCATTGACAAGTGGTCACGGATGATATTTCCCCTTGTTTTTGGATTTTTCAATGTAGTCTACTGGCTGTATTATGTGAATTAAGCTGAAGAATGTGTACAGACAGTATCTTTCAACATTTTATTTGTTTTGCAACAAGGTGGAACCATCGTTTTGAATATGAGGTTGTTCAGAACAAATTTTGCATGCACTTTAACTCCTAAATGGCTGGCTCTATTTAATTCTTCATTGATTATGTTAATTGAAACATTTTGCTGTGTCTGTGATTCTCTATCACAATTAAATTACGGAGTAATATTTTTTCTTTTTAGAACATATTTGTCTCAGATCATACTGCACAGTTATCACGTCAAAATGTGTTTATTTTAAATGTATGAATAGATAACATATGTGTTATTTTTAATTTGAGGAAAAACGTCTCTGGATCTTTTAATTATGATTAGACAGTAACTAACAAAGTTTTGTATCATTTTAAACATGTTGAAAACAGTGCTAGTTTGTCAAAACAGTCTTCATACTCAAGACTGAGAGGCAACAATGCATGCAGGGTGATTAAGAGCTGCTATTCATGTAAACAAAGAAAAAATAGCACTTCAAGCTGAGGACATCAGGACACAAAGTTTAAAGTAGACCTTCAAAATAATGTTAGAACTAGCGTTGCAATGCCTCTTACAGATCTTGTAAAATTACATTAAATCCAAATCATAAAGAGATCTCATATTTATACTCACATTGCAGAGCATTTCAAATGGAAATGTTGATTGTGTCAAAGAACATTGCCTTTGCGGAAATTATTATTAATACATTCAAAAAATGGAAATATTTTACACTGACTTTTGAAAAGGTGAAAACCTAATAATGTCTCATGTATACAAAATATCAAATGTAATAGTGAATTCCAAAATAACAAAAGATGGCTGGCCAGTAACTTTTAACTGTTGCAGACTTTTTTACAGCCATTTGCTTGTTAGCACACCACAAAGAAAATCATGCGTGATAAATCATATCTGTTCCATTCTTTGCTAAAAGTAGAAAAGCAAGTCTTAATATCTTTCACCATACTTAACCAGGGAAATCGGAGGAAAATTCTGTTTTATGCATCTATTTGTTGAAAATACTTTGTCCCTATCTTGATCACAAAAAGATGTTTTGATTTCTAACTTGGTAATAGAAAATTTACAAACAGAATCAATAATGGTCGAATTGCCAGGAGCAATGCACTCTAAAAGTTACATCAACCTTGTGTTGTAATAATATTTAATATACCAAAGCATAATAATGTTCCTTAATTTATTTGAATACATTTTGTCTCTTGTATTGAATTGCAGGCAAGACTTATACCCCAGCAATTCCATTGCCCTCCTAAATAGTGCCATGTAATATGCCAAACATAGTTACAGAAGAAAATACTGTATATTTATGACATATGTCAGTGTGAAATGGATTTAAATTGCTTAAAGTTAAATGTATTCCACTTGAGATAATATTCTATTATCACAGAACATTTGTAAGGAGGATTTTCAGTTTAATTTCATGTATTTATCATAAAAATCAGTCTCCTTTAAGCTTTTATAAAAGAATGTGTTAATTTTGTACTGTGTCAAAAGGTTCAGTTTGTAAATCCCATCTGTTGACCAGCAAACAGAATTAAATTAATCCATTGTTATATAGGAATAATAGAAGTGAATTAGACAGGTATTCAAGGTGACATTACCAAGTGCAGAAAATATTTTTGTAGTTGAAATTACAATGCCCACAAGGATTTATGTAGTGCAGTCACATCTAAGTTAAGATCCAGAAAATGAAAACTACTTTTGCTGTGAGACCTGAATTTTGTGTGAAGGTGTTCCATTTTACTCCCTCTTTTGCAGAATTAGAATCCAACTCTATTAAAGGTACCTATTTCTGATTTCGAGGAACATCTGAATTGTGTAGCTGAGCACATCCTATCTGTCTTTTGTTGATCGAGGCATTCGTGCAATAGAAAAAGTCGATGCCTTTCACTGGGCTAGAAGTTTAAATAACTTTCCATGTGTAGTGAAAGTAGGCTGGTGTGCTTCCATCAAATTCTTTATATCTAAATCCACAAAGCAGACATCTTTTAAAAGATAGGATGCAGCTATACATCTGACCACATTAAGTTTAAATTTGCATCAGTTTCCTTTTACCATGTGGAGCCAGCTGTTTAGGTGTAACGTGTTTTAAAAGAGATTGTAAACACACCAATTGCAATGTTTTACACAGCAATTTGTAAATAAATGTAATTTGTGGGCAGGTAGTATATTTTTAGTTATAGTGCAGATCAATCCATAATTTTAATTTTGTTTTAATACTTAAGCAATGCTTTGTATTTTTCTTAGGAAATATTGGAATTGTATAGTAAATGGATTCAATATGGGTAACTAACTTAAAACTTCAAAATATATAAAGACAATTGTAAACAAAAAAATAAGATGAAACATTTTGGTACTTGGAGAGAGAGGAATTTGGTATGCTTGGCAATATTTTCGTGAACTGTTCTTTGAAGTTGTACATACAATTCAGATTTGGGGTTTTTTTTTGCACCCAGTTGACCCCAGTTGCTTGGAATAGTTAGTTTCAGCAGCTAAAATTATCCACTCAAAACTGACCTGAAAAAAATGCCTTGACAAAGCGAAAGTGTGGAAAATTACATTACATTTTATTTGGTGTAAGCACTTTATGCAACTTCAATTGTTGCAAATGACAATTTGTAAAGAATTGAAAACACCAATTTCATAAAAATGTTTCACAAACTAATAAATGTAATTGGATAAAACAATAATAACAAAATATTCAATTTTTAGTTTTCCCTCTGTTTCAACAAAACGGGAAGAATTTAGTGATTGAGCTAGTTTGGCAATTTAATATCAAGTGTTGCTGGAACTATTTTGCATTTCTGGAATGTCACTTTGATTGTCGAGTTAGTTGTTTTTGATTTGTAAAATATACCCAAGTGATATTAACGAATTGGTAGATTTGTTCCTGGTGTCAGAAATTGCCACCACCTGTTCTTTGTTAATTTGCAATATTGTTGGAAGGGTTGAAAGCACTAAGTTACAGTATAAGACATTGAGACAAAAAAAATGTTGGAAATACACAGCAAGTTAGTCAGCACCTGTGCAATGAGAGACAGAGTTAATATCAGGTCAAAAGACCCTTCATTTAATGAGACTACAATCGGAAACATTAACTTGTTTCTCTTTCTATAAAACCCTCTCTGTTTTTATTTTGGATTTCATTAATAGTGAGACAATTTTACTGAACTCTTACAACTGAATGTTAAAGGTAGAAGAAATCCTTTATATTACCATTTTGAGAGACATGGTTGACTTTTTTTTCCATAGTTGTGCTAATATTTCAATATTATCAATCAGCCAGCACAGCTAGAATTAGACACAATAGAAATAATCAACAATTCTAATATGATCAGCACTTCCTCAACAGGAAAAGGATGATATCACATTTGCAAGGTTAAGACGATCTACTGTGCTGGTCTCTGGAAGATTTTAACAGAGTATACTGGATTGGGTAGGAAATGGGTGTCATGGGACTGGACCTTATTTAAGATATTAACATTTTCTATAAAATATATCACTGAAAAGCTCACTTCATTTTACAGGTATCTAATGATCATTCCAAACTTATCATCACCCATTAAATCACTGATCATCATGACCTTGGATATGTTTTCATAGTAGAAGCTATATTGGCTGAATAGATTTAACATTAAGAAAATGGTAAGTAACAGCAAATAAGTTTCATAAATACAAAAACTCAAAGCTATGTTGAATATTTGCGATTTAATTTTTTTATTTACTAATGTCATAAATGTTTGCTTTCATATTACTTTCCAAGATAGGGTGAAGAATTGGTTTGCATATGGAGTATCATCTTTTTTTAAAATGTATATTGAAAGGGGTGATCCCAGAATTTATTCTCACTAATCTTAATTGTGTTTCATTATCAACTAACAAAATAAGTAAATTTGAGGGCCGTTATTTTTCATTGGTAATCTGATCAGTGGTGGAGTGAAGCAGCACCCTTTATTAGAATCCACATGATTTTTAATCTATAGGTTCTATGGTAAATAGTTCATAAAAGGTGAAACTTATCTAATTAAGGTGTTCTATGGATTGTACTTCAAGCATTTTTTTAAAAATTGTTCTCATACACTTGAACATTTTTGTAGAAATTTAAATTATTCCCCAAACATTTCTCCAAACATTTTATTTGCATTTTCAGGAAATCAACACCACTTTTTTATCTCTCTTGGGAGGTACTATTGGAGTGAGACCAGTGACTGAAGATTGTAGTTGGTACACATTCCAGCTGCTGTGCACTGGGTGGAATGGAAGAAGGAATTAATGTGTATTGTGCTGGATGGAGTATCAATTAAATAGACTACTTTGTCTTAGCTGGTGTTGAGTTTCTTGAGAGTTCTTGAACTACTCTCATGTGGGGGAGTGGAATGTATGCCATATAGATAGTGGGAAGTCTTTGTAGAACAGGTCCTAACATGCTATTACATTGGATTTATGTGACCTGTCTAGCTGAGTTTTTCATCAGTGGTGATGCTCAGTATGTTAATAGTGTGGTACTCATAACAATTTTGACACTGACTAACAGTAAGATAGACTCTTCTTGTTGGACGTGGTCATTATCTGACACTTTTGAGGCATAGTTGCCAGAATTCTGTCTCCAATTATCTGCATGCAATTGAAGACAGCAGCTGCTGAGGAATTGTAAATGGAATTCAACAGTGCACAATCATATAGTGAAACTCTAAACTCATTTTACGATAGAAGTAATGTTGTTAAGAAGTTGACGTGTTTGGCCTTTGCAAACTGCCTTTAGAAATTCTTGCAATGATGCCCTTGAGCTGGTATAATCAACTAAACACAGCCATCTTCTTAAGGGTTCTGTCATGAAAATGTTGATTGACCATTTCTGCCCATGCTTGCTGTCAGACCTACTGAATACCTTCAGCATCTCATAGCTTAAGATTCCAACCTCTGCAGTTTATGTGTTTCTGTTTTCCTTTATGCAAAGTAGGGTACCAGCCAAGTGTTTATCGCCCATTAATGTTAGCCTTATCAAGATTCTTCAACACTTGGTCAAATGGGGTCTTGACATGAAGGCCAATTGCTTTTACTTCTCTACTGGAACTCTGCTCTTTCGTTTGCCAAAGCTTCTTCAAGGGCTGGGGCACTAATAAGTAAGTATTATTTGATATCACTGTCTATGGTTATTTTGCCTTATTTCGCTGATGACCCGAGGGTAGACTGGTAGAGCAGCAATTTGCTGGGTTAGATGTTTTTATGAACTACCGAGGTAATTTTCCATAAGGTGGAGTGGTGGCAGTATTGTAACTTTACTTAGAACAGTTTGGCCAGAGGAGCAGTTCATCTTGGATTATAGGTCTTCAGTAGTACAGATATCCTGTAGCCTCTGCTAAATCTAGTACTCTTGCCCATTTCAAGTAAATCAAATTGGCCAAAAAATGGCTTCTGTGTGGTGGAACATCTGAAGGAAGTTGAAACAGATTTTCCACAGCATTCATGGCTGAATGTTATTTAGCCCCCTCATGATGGGCTTTGTCAGTGGTAAAGGGGATGTTCTTTCAGCTACCTCTTCCCATTGCCTATTTAATAATGCCATTACTCACGGACTAGCTATTGACACAATTGTAGAGATTCGGATCAAATATAATTTTGGCTATTGCATATTTGTTTAACACATGAACAGTATTCATTTTTATAGATTGGCATCATATTTTTGGGTATATTAAACGCTGCTTCCAAAATGCTTTGACAATTATTGAATCAGGACTGAGCTCCTGACATGCTTGTAACAGTGGAGTGAGGCATTTTCTTCTCCATGAAGGTACAGATTATGAGTTTGTAAATTTGAGCTGATGTTTTATGGTGTATCCACAGCAGCACATGATTGCTAAGCTGTAACCAACCTGATTTGTTCAGTAACCCATCCTGTACAATCGAAGTGTTGCTCAATGAGGGGATATCTGTGTGAAGCAGGGGTTGTGTAATGTAATACCAATGTCACAGGTCAATTACTGAACATCAGGTCATTTAGTTTCTCCCACATTTTGGTTCACTCACTACCTTCTGCAGATTCAGTCAGATAGTCAATGGTTGTGCTTTTGATAATGGATATTGAAGTCCCCTGCTCAACTTCAGTGGCCATGCCACTTTCAGTTCTGCTTTCAACTATTGTTCAATAATGAAGCATATAGATCAAGAACATAGTGATCCATCAGCTGATGGTTATTAAGCATGTTGTTTTCTTGCTCTGATGCCACGAAATTATCAAAACGACACTTCCATCTTTTCTGTTTTTCTGGTGGATCAATGTGACAGGAAACGCCCTGACATAATGATGGAGGAGTCTGGTTTATTGTGTATTCAACCATAAGAAGCTTGAAGGCTCTAGCATAGACCCCAATCACCTACTGTAAATATTTCAAGGTCAATGAGATTAAGAACAATATTGTCCATTCAGTGTATAGATACATCTAACTTTGTACTTCCTATGCCTTGGAAGGCAGTTAAATGTTTTCCACAATGGTGAGCATGAAAATACAAGGTCAGAGTGGCATATTTCCAACCCAAAGGACATTTTAAACTGGATACATAAAAGTGAAGATTACAATTGATTGCTTTTTCGATTTAATTCCATATTCTCAGCTAAATTTAAATTCGACAACCATCATGAGTGGATTTGAATTTGGATCTCAACTTTTAGTCCAAGACTGGATTAATAGTTTAATAATTTAATTATCAGTATATATGTCACATTCAAGAGAGAATTAAATCCTCTTCTCCATTCCCGGAACTGCAGTCAAATTCAGTGACAAAACCTCTTTTTCACATAATTTAGGTTTTTTTTTTCTCTTTTGGTAACATGGATGGTCAAAATATTATTAAAAATATATATGGACACATTTAAGATTGAATTAGAAAAAGACAGTTTAAATGCAACTGCTTTGCTGGCATTAGCATCTGCACATCAATGTTTTTTTATTCAGTTTAATCATCCTGTTATTCTAATTTGAAATATATTGCAAGTTGTTTGTATTCTTAGTCTCCTTTACTGCAGGATTGAGCATGTTCCACACTGCACTAAATTTACACTAATTTAATTTTGTGTCATGATCTTCAGTGTCCAGAAACAGATGTAATATCCAATAAATTACATGTTTAATGAAGTATATCTAACCAATTTGATCTGTTTGAAAGTATTCAGAACACTTTAAACAACTTTCAACAGTTCACTTTTTAAAAAAAAAACACAGATTAAATTTCTAAAACCATAACTATATATCTTAGTAAAAACAATGCTAGAGAGACTCATCAGGTCAAACAGTGTATTTTACAGTATATAGTAAAGATAAAGATACATAATTAATGTTTGCGGCGTGAGCCCTCAGTTCTTTATCCTTTTTTAATGTGTACCTTTGTTATCAGATTCTTTAAATCTATAAATCATAGCAAACATCTCAAAACTGACCAAACTTTTTGAAAAATAAACACAATTTTGAAATTGAGAATGAATTCAAGGAAGGTTGTTCTCGGAGAAATTCAACTATAAATTAGTTGCTAATCCCATCCCCAAAGTGTTCAATTGTGTTTACTAAAAGTTATCTTTTTCACTTGGAAAATAATCGGCAGTTGAGAGCACTTCTTTTTGGAGCACTGTGGATTCAATTGTGTGAAATATAGCTTCTGCCAAAATCAAAGGATATCTATCCTTGCGGATTACATATTTTGTCATTGGCATCAATTCTCACCAACCTCATTGCAATTTTACCTTGTTCTCTGCTGGACACAAAATGTTAGATGACTGTATTTGGTTGTAGTCAGTGGATATAATCCATGTGTCGACCTTCATGTGTGTGTCAGCATCCATAGATTTTGTAATTAATATAATTTAAAATTGCTGACATATATGGAAGTGATGCTAGCTCTTGGCATTGCTTTACAGTTAATTAATTCTGAAATACTTGATGGTTGTGATTACCACATTTGTGGGTTTGGACATTATATTTACCTTTAATACAGCCTTCGTATGGGGAAGTATTCTTCATATTTTAAGCCATTTCTCCAAATGTATATAATATCATGTCCGTGATCATCACTTGAGGACAAACTTGTAAATAGTAGATTTCTTAAAACATTTTTAACTTCTAATTTGTATTTTAATGTAATGCAAAAGCAGCTTCATGGTAAAGCTAAAATGTCAAAACAATTATGTAAATTTTAAATGGGGGTATTCAATTTTCACTTGATGGAAAAACTTTTCTGTTGTTTTACTCAGAATAATCAGTAAGGTAGCTATAGCTAAGCATTTTGATTTTTGGGATGGAATGGGAAGATTATAATTTACTGCAATAGTTTTCATCAGCCCAATTAGAAGTTGAAAAAAAATAACATCCCTTTCTGTCTTTGCAATATACACATTTCCCAATGCTAGAAAATGTAAAACATGAGTTAACACACTATCGTATCAATATTTCATGTCCACTATTTTGAATATTCTTAATGTTTTAATTAGAAAAAAGCTCATTGATGGATGTTGATATATTAATTATAAATGAGTTGGGCCATAAGGAATATTTTTGTGACTTAAATTTTCGGCAGCAAATTTCTGCATGTAAATATAAACTACTGTTGGCAAGTGTGTAATTCTTGAAATCAGAATTAATGCAATATAAATAAAGAACATTTAAAAAAGGACAGAAATATGGAATTTCTACTTTTTCTGGAATAAATGCTTCATTTTAAAGAGCAAGTGAAACATTTTTTTAGAAACAGAGCATCACTGAGTTGACTAGTATTTATTAGAGATAAACCAACCGAACATCGGCATTTTTTTAAAGTGCAAACTACTCATAAAACATTCAAATAAAAATGTACTTGACAAAATTTATGCAACAAGAAGATATGAATATAAAATTGTCAGGTAAGAGTGCAGGATACAAGATTGTCGCTGAAAAAATATCTGAGATTTATTGCTTTAAAAAAAGTCATAAAAGATGAGGTAAGAGTATAATACTTAAAGCTTCTTCTTCTTCTTCTTTTCTTCTTTCTTTGGCTTGGCTTCGCGGACGAAGATTTATGGAGGGGGTAAAAAGTCCACGTCAGCTGCAGGCTCGTTTGTGGCTCACAAGTCCGATGCGGGACAGGCAGACACGATTGCAGCGGTTGCAAGGGAAAATTGGTTGGTTGGGGTTGGGTGTTGGGTTTTTCCTCCTTTGCCTTTTGTCAGTGAGGTGGGCTCTGCGGTCTTCTTCAAAGGAGGTTGCTGCCCGCCAAACTGTGAGCATATCAATAGTAAACAGCACAAATCTATTTAAGAGTAAGACTTGTTGAGGAAAATAGTTCTTGCAAAGAATGCCCTGCCAGAGGCCCTGCAATTTCTACACTAACCTCCCTCAAGGTCTGAGGGACTATCTTATCAGGGCCTGGGGATTTATCCAGCCTTATTTGTTTCAAGACAGAAACCACTTCCTCTTTTTTAATCTATATGGGTTCATAACCTCACTGCTTGTCTTCCTTACTTCCCATGACCCTGTGCTCTTTTCTGAGTGAATACTGATGAAAAAAAAAACACATTTAAGACCTCTCCAATGTCTCCATACAAATCTGAACATTCTGATGTTCAAGGGGAGCAATTTTGTCCCTTATTATTCTTTTGCTCTTAATATACCTGCAGAAATCCTAAGGATCTTCCCTCGCCTTGCCTTATTTGAGCCTTCATTTCTTTCTTGAGCTTTTTCTTGCATTTTTATACCCCTCAAGTACCTCATTTACTTCATGTTGCCTATACCTGTTGTACAACTCAGGGATACTGTTGAGTCTCAATAGATTGCACTTTGTGGAAGAAATATTTTGATAATGAGATAAATATATTGCAAGTAGTCATCTTAGATTTTTGCACCAAAATTAAAAGGTACAAGGAATAAATGTGCAGCAGAAATCACTTTTAATTTAATTCTTTCAAAATGATGAATGAAGATGGCCAGAACCTGTTAAGAAATTGTAGAAATTAACACTGAAGAAATGTGAAGCAGATTTTTTTTTGAATACACATAAGATAATGATTTGAAATTTGATCCCTATATTAATGAACTCATTTGGAATAAATGGAATAATGCCAAGGTCCAAGATTTTAAATTGCCTTCCAGTAATCCAATGTTTCACTCATTAAAACAAATATTCAATTTTGGTGTTAATTCCAGCTGATGAACTCTCACTGGAGAAATAATCTATAAATTATATATATATATATTTTTTTTTTTAATTTAGACATTCAGCATGGTAACAGGCCCTTCTGGCCCACAAGCCTGTGCCACCCAAAACACCAATTAACCTCTAACCCCAGTACATCTTGAAAGGTGAGAGGAAATTGGAGAATCTGGATGACAAACACACAGACATGGGGAGGACATAGCCAAAGCAGGGGAATGCTCCTCTTGTAAAATGTGGGTTGTCAGGGAAGCCAACAGTATATCTGAGGTGTAAAACCAGTATAGGCAACATGAAGCAAATGAGGTACTTGAGGGGTATAAAAATGCAAGAAAAAGCTCAAGAAAGAAATGAAGGCTCAAATAAGGCAAGGCGAGGGAAGATCCTTAGGATTTCTACAGGTATATTAAGAGCAAAAGAATAATAAGGGACAAAATTGCTCCCCTTGAACATCAGAATGGTCAGATTTGTATGGAGACATTGGAGAGGTCTTAAATGTGTTTTTTTTTCTTTTCATCAGTATTCACTCAGAAAAGAGCACAGGGTCGTGGGAAGTAAGGAAGACAAGCAGTGAGGTTATGAACCTTTACAGATTAAAAAAGGGGAAGTGGTTTCTGTCTTGAAACAAATAAGGCTGGATAAATCCACAGGCCCTGATAAGATAGTCCCTCAGACCTTGAGGGAGGTTAGTGTAGAAATTGCAGGGCCTCTGGCAGAAATAGTCCTTAGCCACGGGTATGGTAGCTCATGTTCCATTGTTTATAAAAGGCTCCAAAAGTTACCCTGGAAATTATAGGCCTGTGAGCCTGATGTCAGAAATAGGTAACTTACTGGAAGGTGTTCTAAGAGATTGGATATACAATTATTTGGATAGCCATGGACTGATTAGGGATAATCAACATGGCTTTGTGCGTGGTATATCATGTTTCACCAATCTTATAGAGATTTTTTGAGGAGGTTATCAGGAATGTAGATGAAGGAAAGGCTGTGGATGTTGTTTACATGGACTTCAATAAAGCCTTTAACAGGACCCTACATAGGAGGTTAGTCAGGAATATTCAGACACTAGGTATTCATGGTGAAGTAGTGAACTAGATTCAACAATGGCTGGACAGGAGAAGCCAGAGAGTAGTGGTGGATGATTGCTTCTCAGATTGGAGGCCTGTGACTTGTGATGTCCCTCATGGATTGGTGTTGGAATTATTGTTGTTTGTCATTTACATCAATGATCTGGGTGATAATGTGGTAAATTGGATCTGCAAGATTGTAGATGACACTAAGTTTGGAGGTGTTGTGAAAAGCAAAGAAGGTTTTTGAAGCTTGCAGAGGGATCTGGACCAGCTGAAAAAATGGCAGATGGAATTTAATGCAGACAAGTGTGAGGTGTTGCATTTTGGAATGAAAAACCAAGAAAAGACATACACGATAAACAGTAGGACACTGAGGAGTGCAGTAGAAAAGAGGGATCTGGGAATACAGATATATAATAAACTAAAAGTGGCATCACAGGTGAAAAGAGCTTTTGGCATATTTGCCTTCATAAATCAAAGTATTGAATCTATGACTGGGATGTTATGGAAAAGTTGTACAAGATATTGGTGAGGCCATATTTAGATTACTGTGTGCCGTTTTGGTCACCTAATTACAGGAAAGATATCAATAAGATAGAAAGAGGCAGAGAAGAATAAATAGAATGTTGCCCAGACTTCAGGAACTGAATTACAGGGAATGGTTAAACAGGTTAGACTTTATTCCCTTGAGCATAGAAGAATGAGGGAAGGTTTGAAAGAGATAATTAAAAATATGAGGGGGATAAACAAAGTAAATGTGGGTAGGATTTTTTCCACTGAGGGGAGGTGAGATACAAACCAGTGGACATGGGTTATGAGTGAAAAGAGAAAAGTTTAGGGGGAACATGAGAGGAAACTTCTTCACATAGAGAGCGGTAGGGGGGTGGAATGTGCTTCCAGCTGTAGTGAAGGTGGGCTCAATTTTAACATTTAAAAGGAATTTGAACAGATGCACGGATGGGAGAGGTATGGAGGGCTATGGACTGGGTGCAGGTCAGTGGGACTAGGCAAAAAAGATGTTTCAGCACAGGCTAGAGGAGCTGAGGAGGCCTTTTTCTGTGTTGTAATAACCTGCAAACTCCTTACATACAGTGATGATCTGAACCCAGGTTGCTGGCGCTGTTACACTTTGTGCTCATTGCTATGATAACTTTAAGACTAGGTTTTATTTTTTTAAATTTGAGGTGAAAATAATTTCTTCTGAATGGTCTAACAAGTCTCAGAAAAGGCACTAGTCAAAAGTGAATCATATCATTTAATTAACCTCTCCAAGGGGACTGATGTAATTTGAAATTTGCTTTCTTTATTCAGATAATCTGTCACTGTTTAGAATATTTCCAAAGACTCCACTATAATGGCCAAAGTTACAATCAGGAAAGAAAAGATTTGTTACATCAGACAGGAGAGACTAGAAGGCTATATGGGTGGGTCTTAGGTATGTGAAAGCTATGAGTACATTAATGGAGTTGTATTATTGTAGGAGCAAATCTGTTGGGAAATAGCAGGCAGCTGCAGGAAATATACTGTGAGAGAAAGTGATTTTAACTTTTCGCATGTTGACTGTAAAAGGGCTGGATGGTTTGGAGTTTATCATATGTGTTCTGGAGAGTTTTAAATCAATATGTTGAGGTACCACGTAGAGTCTAATACTGGATCTCATATTTGGGAATGAGACTGAGCATGTGATAGAAGGATGTGTAAGGGAGCACTTTGGGTCCAGTGGTCAGAATGTCATTGGTATGGATAAGGATGGGTTTGGTCCTCAGGTTGAGATTCTAAATTGGATAAAGGACAATTTTGAGGAAATGAGGAGGAATCTAGACAGCATTTGAGCTAGGTTGTTTTCTGGGAAGGATGTGCTCAGTAAGTGGAAGGCCTTCAAAGGTGAAATTTTTAAAGTACATAGCTTGTATGTTCCTGTAAGGAGTAAAGGCAAAGTTAACATGGGGAACCTTGGTTTTCAAGGGATAGTGGGGATCTGGTTAAGACAAAGTGAGATGTATTGCAGGTTTATGCAACAAAAATTAAATGAAGTTCTAAGGAGTCTAAGAAATACAGGAAAAAAAAAGGAAATTAAGAGGGTGTAAAGAAGATATGAAGTTGTTTTGGTAGAGGAGGTGAAGGAAAATCCTAAGAGCATCTACAGGTATATTAAGAGCAAAAGGATGGTAAGGGACAAAATTAGTTCTGTTGAAGATCAGAGTGGTGAGCTATGTATGGATCCAGAAGAGTTAGGGGAGATCTTAAATGGTTTTTTTTTTTGGCATCTGTATTTACTCAGGAAACTGGTATTCTAGGGAAGTAAGGCAAGCAAGCAGTAAGGTCATGGGACCAATGTAGATTAATGAGGAGGAAGTACTTGTCTTAAAGCAAATAAAGGTGGATAAATCCATCTGTCCTTGAGGGAGGCTAGTGTAGAAATTGCTGAGGTCTGGCAGATATATTTAAAATGTAATTTGGCCCAGGTGAGGTGCTGGAAGATTGGAGAGTAGCTCAGATTGTTCCATTGTTTAAATAAGATTCCAAAAATAACCTTGCAAATTATAGGCTGTGAGCCTGACATCAATAGTAGGTAAGTTATTGGATGATGTTCTAAGAAATCAGATCTACAAGTATTTGGATTGTCAGGGACTTAATGGGGAGAGTCATCTTGTGTGCAGTAGATTGTGTTTAACAAATCATTTTTTTGAGGAGTATACCAGGAAAGATAATGAAGGAAAGGCTGTGGATATGTCTACCTGCACTTTAATAAGGCCTTTGACAAGGTCTTTTGTTTACCAGATCTGATTATAAACTTATGGGGTATCAAATGCCAGCAATGAATTAAATCCTGGGAGAAGTGACCTACGGTTGACTGATGTATGAGAAGGAAGGAACAACAATTATGTAAGGAAGGATTGAGCACATTAGTCCATTATTTGGAGAAAGTATACAAATCAATTTTCTGATCCTGCACTCAGATCATATCTACTCTGCAAGATAAGGTCTGAAAACTGGATGGAGTTAGAATCCAGAGGTGCACACAGTAGTAAGCCTGATGACCTGAACAAGCTCTCTCCTCCTGTTCTTCAGATGGTACTGGAATGGAGTTGTCCTTTGCTCTGAGAGTTTCTCTGGAATTGCCCTTGGCTCCTTTACAGCTGTGAGGTTTCCTAATGTCCATGAAATCCAGTTCACCAGGGTTAACTGGTCTTGAAGATGGGATAAATGTAAAATATGCAAATGTTACATGTAAATAGTAATTGTAATGTATTGGCACAAGGTATCAAAATGGAAACTAATAGATAAAATCCTTGTTATTCCTACAAAGTGCATAGAACGACATGGAAATGTTGGTTGATGCTGGATTCAGCTACAAAAATAAAAGCTATATTGTACTTTATCACAAGAAGGAAAGATTACAAAAATAAAGTGGTGTTTGCTGAATAGTAGACTTTTGACAAACTATCATTTTAAGTGTTTCTTTCTGAATGGAAGTAATTTATCTTTAATTCTTAATACAAGTTTAGAACTATTAACAAAAAAAAATGTAGAGTTACGACCAGGTCCAATTGAGTCATACAGTATAGAAATAGGGCCTCAAGCTATCCAATTCTATGCTGACCAAGTGCCATTTATACTAACCTGTCACCTTTCCCATTGTATTCTCCCCACATTTCCAATCCACCTCCCCAGATTCTCCCACTCACCTACACAACAGAGCTAATTTAAAGTGCCCAATCAACATGTACATCTTAGCAATGAGGAAGCAAAACAAAAGATCTAATAACTGCCAGTGTTAAATGGTTCAGTATATTTTTTCCATACTCTCTAATAGCCATTATTAACTGGATGGCTCTGAAAGTTTTGTCACTGAGACAACCTTGGTATTTCCCTATTATAGACATTACCTTTGTCCACTCTGACTCCATCTGCAACTTAAAACATGGTGGTGTTTTCTCCAATTTTATCCTGAGCTGTTAACTGTGGTTCTCTCCACAGATACTGCATGATCTGCTGAGAATTTACAGGATTGTTTTTATTTCATATGTCAACTCAACCTTGTCTTTGTTCAATAGCCCTTTTTGGGCCAAACAAATCAATGCACTGCATCACAATTTGTTACCTAGTTTCTCATTACAGACTCATGTACTTACCTAGATTTAATCATCCTCACAATTAATGATCCCATTTAACATATTTCTAATCTGAGGACATCTTTGTGCAAACAATCAGAACTATTAGGGGCTTGGAAATAACCCAGCTTTCAGTTATGGTGTGATCAAACCAATTATAGATTGGCACCCACTCCAAAATATGTTGGTGAATTCTTATGAACATCTTATCTCCAGGTATTCTAATGTTGTTTCAAAGTACATGGAAATAATCATAGAGGCATTTCTGTGAACATAATTTTATTTATCTGAATCTATTTGGCTTCATCATGTTTTCACATCCATCTTCAATGCCACACTTTGAATCGGCCACACTTTTCCATGATGAACTTAAATTTGAAATGATATTTTTGTCTGATAAAGAATAAAAGCATCAGAACATTTAAACAGAAGACTTGTTTCAGTGTCCCCTTTCATTACTGAAGAGATTACGGCAACTTCATATTTGGTCAAGAACAACCATTTCTAAATTAGTCGAACTGACAGGAAGTCACAAGCTTGAATTTTTTGCATCTCTTGCACTAGTTTTGCCATTATCCTGTCAGTGATTGAAACTGAACCTCTAATTAGCTAGATTGGATATATCTTTCTGTGAACAGGGAAAACCTGGCAATTTTCCACATTGTTGAGTAGGTGTCAGGGCTGCAATTTTAACTGGAATAACTTGCAAAAATTGGGCTAATTTTCATTGCTGCATCTGGAATGTTGTGTCTGGTCTGTGCCCTTTTTGAAATGATAATGGATGGAATTATTCAAATTGCCTGACGACAGGCTTTGGTGCAAGTCGAAAACTCATAACGGCAGGATTGATGGTCTCTTCTGACTGAAGGTTGTTTCATGTACTCCAGTGTTGCCATTGTTAATCATTTGATGGTACCTGCCATAACAGTATGAAATATTCTTGAAGACTTCCCTTCATATTTATTGTCTATGATCATAGAAACATAGAAGATAGGAGCAGGAGTAGGTCATTCGACCGTTCGAGCCTGCTCCGCCATTCAACGAGATCATGGCTGATCTTAAAGTTCAGTACCCCATCCCCGCCTTCTCTCCGTAACCTTTATGACTGGTTGAGGCATTCAAGTCCAGAGATCCTTAACACTGCACAAGGAGCAGGTACAACCTACGGAAAGCTATCATCCCAGATGAGGTGGAGATTCCTGAAGAGAATGAAAACAAGGAAGGAAACCTGACAGCTGTGGCAGAGCCTAAATAACCAAGCCTGCTACAAAACCTAAATCTGGTGCAGTTGGAGACAGCAAAGATTTACTCTCAGATTAACTCAATGCCTTCAATGCCTGATTTGAACACCAGGACAAGGAAAAACCACAGCACACCCCCCACGTCTCCTGATAATCTTCTACTAGAGGTACACAAAGATAACGTGCAGGTTTCCTTCGGGAGAGAATCCAGGGAAGGCATCCAGTCCAGACAAGTACTGAAAACCTGTGCTGATGTATTCACTGATATCTTCAACATCTCACTCTCGCAGGGCAAGGTACCCACCAGTTTCAAACAGGCCTCAATTGTACTAGTGCAAAAGAAGAGGCATATCCACAATGAAAAAGTACTTTGAGAAGCTGGAGTTGAAGCACACCAACTCTTGTCTGAGTGGCGACCTGGATCCATTCCAATTTGCCTACCGCAGTAACAGATGCCATCTCACCGGATCTGCACAAAACCCTGGACAGCAAAGATCCATACAAAATCCTGGACAGCAAAGATCCATAAATAATGATGCTCTTTATAGACTACAGTTTGGCATTGAACACCATTATCCCCTGAAAAATGATCAGTAGTCTCCAAGACCTGAATATCCTACTGTGTAATTGGATCCTGGATTTCATTACCTCCAGACTCTAATCAGTGCAGATTGGAAAGAACATCTCCGCGACCTTCATCAGTACTTAGCCCCCTGATCTACTCGCTTTACATCTATGACTGTGTGGCTCAGTATGATAACACCACCATCTACAAACCTGCTAATGATTCCATGGTGGTGGGTTGTATAAAAAGGGAAGATGAGTCAGCCTACAGGAGGGAGATTGACAACTTAGCTGAATGGTGTTCTAACAACAACCTCGCACTCAATGTCACTAAAACCAAGGAGTTGATTGTGGGCGTTAGGAGTGGAAAACCAGAGGTGTACATTATAGGGATCATTGGGAATCAGAGGTGGAGAGGGTGAACAAATTTAAATTCCTGCAAATCACTATCTCAGGGGACCTTTCCAGAACACAACACAGTAAAGGCAGTGTCTCTACTGCCTCAGGAGTTTGCGGAGATTCGGTATGTCATCAGAAACCTTGGCAAGCTTCTACAGTTATGTAGTGGAAAGTGAGCTGACCAGCTGCATCACAGTCTGGTAGGGGGCTAACAATATCTTTAATCAGAAAACCCTGCAAAAAATAGTGGACATAGCCTTGTACATCACAGGCAAAACTCTCCCTATCTTCGAGAACATCTACAAGAAGAGCTGTATCAGAGAGCAGAAGCAATCGTCACCCAGGACATGATCTCTTGCTGCTGCAATCGGGAAGGAGGTATAAGTGCCACAAGACTCATAGCACCAGGTTCAGGAACAGTTGTTATCTCTCCACCATCAGATTCCTAAACAACAAACTCAATCAGAGATTCATTTAAAGACTCTTACTTTGCAAATTATTTATCACTGAATATTTATTTTTTGTCTATTACACAGTTTGTTTATATTTCTTTCTTTGTTGCCATTCTTTTCTTTGCTCTACATTTCTTGAGCACATTTTTTTGCATAGCTAATATGTAGAAATTCTGCCTGGTAAACAAGAAAAAGAATCTCAGGGATGTTTTTGCTGTCATGTATATTTGAACTTTGATATTATCTCTCAGCAGGCAAGATTCTGTTAAACTTGAATCAGATATTTGGTCTTGGTCCCCTTAATCAGAATCAGGTATGTCAGTGTCTGCTTGGTGCCGACACTTTCCAATATTTACTCCAAAATAATTCTATCATCAAAATGAATTGAGCCACCAGCTATTAATTACAGGCAGGTTTTGTCAAATACCTAATCTCGCTTGCAACCATCCATTGCCTCCATTAATTATAACAGCTAATTGTACAATGCCCTTAAAAACTGTGTCCATCTATTTTGGTGCTTGTAGATAATACAAATTTACTGAGCTTCCTCTGTCCTCTTTTCCAGGGAACTCAAAAGCTTCCCAGTGAAAAATAAAACCTAGCAGCAATACATACAGACATTTTCAACCTCACTCTCCAGCAGGTTGAAGTACCCACCTGCTTCAAGAAAGCCATCATCCCATTGCCATAGAAGAATGTAATGATGGGCCTAAATGACTATCAGTCAATTTCTCTGATATCCACCATGAAGTGATTTCAGATTCAGATTTAGAGTTATTGTTAGAGTATATACATGACATCACATACAATCCTGAAATTCTTTTTTTCTGTGGGTGAAGCAGAATTACCACATTGGCAGTCCAAAAAAAACCTGACTTAATGTATACATGTAAACAAACTGACTGTGCTATACAGTAAGAAAAAAAAATCAATAAAGTGCAAAAGTAAGAGTCCTTACATAAATTGCTAATTGAGTTTGATGTTGTGAAGTCTGATGGTGGAGGGCTAGCAGCTGTTCCTGAACCTGGTGGAGTGAGAAATGATTAGTCATGATTCACATTAACTCCTGACTATCAGCCACCCTTAATTTCACAACAGACCCCATCTTTCTGGTCCTACTGTCAACCCCAGAACATCTGGTCATCAAGGACACCTACATCAGATTATTAATTTATTGATGCGCTCCACTTTGAATGCAATAATTCCAAACAAACTAATTCACAACCCACATCGCTTTAATCTCAGCAGCCCTTGCTGCAATTGGATCCATGACTTTCCCACTGACCACAATTAGTGAGGATTGGCGTCAGCATCTCCTCCACAATTATCCTCAACACATGGCACTGCAAGGCTGTGTACTCAGCCACATGCTATAGTCGCTGTACACTCATGATTACATGGCCAAGATAAACCTCTCCCTCAATGTCAACAACATCAAGAGCTGGTTATAGACTTCTGGAGCAGGATGGCCTCACTCGCTAGTCAGCATCAAAGGTGCTGAGGTGGAGAATGTAGTCAGCTATGGGTGAACATCTCCAGTGATTTGTTCTGGTCCATCCACATTGCTACAGTGGCCAAGAAACCGCACCAGTGCCTTTACTTCTTCAGAAACCTGAGGAAATTTGGCATGTCACCAGCATCCTTTAACAGCAGATGCACCATTGAAAGCATCTAATTTCTGATTTTAGGAAACCCCCCCCCCACCTTCATCTGATTCTAATTTTTACACCACCTACTCTTATACTTACTTTTCTTCCTTTCTCTAACTTTTCTACCCCCTAACACACCTCCTGTCCTGCAATCCATCACCTCCGGACCTTTCCCCCTTTTATGTGTAATTATGCTTGTTCTATCTCAGTCTTGACAAAGGCTTCAGACCTGAAATGTTGATTGACCATAAATGCTATCTGACCTGTTGAGTCAGGTCCATACAAAGGCCAAACTCCAGATTTCTGATGAAAACCGGCACACTACCTGCTCAAATAACAGGGAAAGGTCCTGAAGATGACTTTGGTGAACATACATCAGAGCTGAATTATTCATTTTTTTTACACTTTGCACAAGGACAGATTCCCTCCTAATTCCATCTTCAGGTAATATCTACTTAGGATATCTCATCCTATTTTTGCTTTAAATCTCCTGTGATTAAACATCTCTGTCACATTTTTGGCAAGTCTATTTATAGAAATTAGGCCATCTGTAACAGCTGTGTTCACCCGCTATAAATAAAGGCTGATTAATCATATCATGCAACCAATTGGAATACTACAAGTCCATTTAATTAATACACAAAAGGGCTGTAGAAACTCAGCAGTTCACACAGCATCCAAAGATGTATATCCAATGTTTTGGGCCTGAGCCCTTCGTCAAGGTATGATCAAAACACAGCAGGCACCTCAATAAAATAGTGGGGGATGAAGGAAGTGAGGGGCACAGGGCAACAAGCAAGACATCTGCAACTCCATTTCTTTTTCTTCAAATATCTTTTTTTTGTTTGTGTCTCTACTTTGATGACAATTTCCTAACATGTTTCTTTTTCTCCACCTTGTTTGTCATTATGATACATTACAAGATTTTTAAGAAATAAAGATCAAATATGAATAGAAAACTGCAGAGCTGCTTCTTAGCAAACACATGGCATTTGTGAGCTCATTGCCTGTGCAATTCTCAGGAAAATGTTGGCTGTGATTATTTCTCTGAACAAGCCAGAACAAATCAATATTACAAAAAGAAATATTGAAAAAGGAGATGCATTAATTATCTTCCAAAATGGTATATAACTCTCTTAAATTAAATGGTGGCATAGTAGTCCAAAGGGGGAGAGTGATAACAGAGAACCTGTTTGCCTAGCCTCAGTAGTAGGGAAATAGGATCGACAGTAAAGGATGTGATAAAAGGACATTCATTTAAAAAAAAAGCATCAATGGGATTAGACAAAATCTAAGTGGAATTATGAAAGTGAAGTTATCTTTGGCAAATCTACTGGATTAGCATGTCTACAAGTAGGGGCATTTTAGACAAAGTCTAATAAATTGATGAATTAGCTTTGACCTCAAATATCTCCGTCCTTGTCCTCCCCCATATAGCAAAATCAACACATTGAACATTGCAACAAGTAATAGAAGCAGCAGTGAATATCTTCCCAAACTTGAGTCAACAATGGAATCTGTTAGTGCATGAGAACAAACCCTCACAAATGAGCAGACCATGATTAAATGTGACATTAAAAAAAAGTTAAGAATACAGGTAGAAATAAAAAGTGTAAGTTAATATCAACCATAGACAAGAAGATGAAATCGACAAAAGGGAAGAATAACCCAAAAGATCCATTGAAAAATTTGGGAGAAATGCAAGATCTTTAAAGAATATTTTTATACGTTAAAAATTAACAAGCTTGAAACAAGCTTGAAGCCTTACTATGGAAAAGATACAAGAGAATGGTTACACATACAAGTTTCCTTTCAAACAACTTCCCTTCAGACATTTACTACATTTAATGTTTTGTGGGAGAGTGTGTGGCATCCTGAATTAAGCTATAGCAAATGCTTGATAAAGCTCAATTTTCATTTATCGACAAAAACACTTGCTTCTACTTGCCTATCAAGCAACCGACCATGATGTATTCAAGAACATGATGTCTGAGGTCATTTCATATCATTCATGTATCAGCTTGTATTTTATAAATAAAATTAATGAAAAAGATTAACATTCCTCACTGTCAATCTTATTCCAAATATAACTTTGTTACTTTGCACATGCAAATTGAACAGGCAAATTTCTTTATGTTTTACATTTGTAATTGCTCAGTCACACACAAATGGTAATGAAAATTCCTTCTCAATTTTCCGAGCTCTCATACTGTGGAACAATCAATCTCTTAAATAAGAACCTAAAAGGATGTGCTGTCCAAACTGTTCCACAGATGATGCTCTCGCCTCAACCCTCCATCCTCACCCACATGACTTCAATATGATCATACCTCAGAGGCTGGTGAATAAACTCTCCTTGCTGGGACTCAGTACCCCTCACTACAACCACATCCTGGGCTTCTTGACCAGGTTGGCAGCAAAAGCTCATCCCATCGTGATGAGCACAGGCACACCTCAGGGTTGTGTCCTCAGCCCCTCTGCTGTTCACATTGCTGACTCATGACTGCACTGCCAGTGCCAGTTCAAACAGCATCATCAAGTATGGGGATGATTTTGTCAAGATAGCCCTAGCCGTAGCAAAAAAATGTATTATGTCAACCTGGAAATTGGAAGATAATTTGAAAATACAACAATGGTATATAGAAATGAATAAATGTATTCCATTAGAAAAAATAACATATAGTTTAAGAAATAATATTGAAATATTCGAACAAGTATGGGAGCCTTACATTAAATACAATAGCGAAAACCTACCGAGAACAAACATTACCTAAGTTGATGGCAGGAGAAGAAAAGAAAAGAATGGACTCAGTAGAATTTCTGGTGTATTTTTGTTGAATGACAACATTGTCTGACTGAATTAATGCAACCTAGAGTGTATACCTAAAATGGATGAGAGGGGGGGGGGGGTGGGGGGGTGGCTTGGGAGGAGGGAGGGGGGAGGGAGAAAAAGTCACTGTAAATGTGTGGAAAAGAAAAAGTGTATATCATGGCTATTGTGATTTATGGTGTGAAAAATTTAAAAAAAAAAGTATGGGGATGATAAAACAGCAGTCGAACTCGTCGGCAACAATGATGTTGATTTATAGAGAGGAAGTTGGGAGGCTCATCAAATAGAGTGAGCAACAACAACCTGGATCTCAACACAGGCAAGACAAAGGAGAGGATGGTGGACTTCAGGAGAATGATGGTTGACCACTGCATTACAATGACTCCATCGTGGAGAGAGTTGAGAGTGCCAAATCTCTTAATGACTATATAACAGATAACCTATCCTGGACCCACAATGCACAGTAGTGCCTGTACTTCCTAAGGAGATTGAGGAGGGCAAAGCTACCACCCCACCACCCTCCCCCCCCCCCCCCCTAATCTTGACAACATTCTGCAAAGAGCACAGTTGAAAGTGTCTAGTCAGGCTGCATCATTGTCTGATGTGGTAGCTACAAAACATCAGACTGGAAGTCAGTGCAAGGGACCATTAAAATGCCAAAGATGATCACGGGTCTCCCTTTCCTATAATAATAACAATAGGCTCAAAGAATTATAAAGGATTACAACCATCCATCAGAGCATCTTTGACTTACTATCATCGGAGAGGAGGTACAAGAGCAACAAAATCAGGACTGCAAGGCTGGGAAATGGCTTCCTCCTGCAGGCTATGAGATTGATGAATGGAAACCTGTAACATTAGGTCTTTTATTAATGAAACTGAGTAATTTTTTCCAGAATATTTATGCATATTTATTTTATATTTCAATGTGATTATTATGTTAGAAATGTATTATGTGTGCATTCCACGCTCTGGAGAAATGATGTTTCATCGGGTTGTCCATCCAGTCAGATGAGAATAAACTTGAACTTGATTAGGAAATCAGTTTCACTGTTAGTGACTGTGACGGGCTCTGCTTAATTTAAAATCACACTGTAGGATCAGATGCAATATATGTACAATTTCACTGTCAAAAATTACATGATGCTCTACATATTCATTTGGTTGACTGATGTGAAATGTCCACCATCTGTCCTATTTTGCTGGGCACGTCAGTTAAATGTCTTTGGGTGCCATCTAAAATAATTCATCAGAACTCTCCAATATAAGTAAAAATGAGCACATTTATTAGATGGCATGAAATATGTCTGTGTCATAAATTTTGAGATGAACTGTGACTTTCTCGGCATGAGGTGGAGCCAACTGCTAAAAAGAGCCAGGAATAGTCAAAGGTGGATAAATAGGCACTTTTGACTTTATAGTTCTATTATTATTGAGTACAAATTCAAATACTTTAGGAGCATTTCATCTTGTGGTTCTCTTTGTTGAATTACTTTCAGTTTCATGTATAATAGTTCCAAAACAGCACGTCTTCAATACCTTTGCAAAGCATTTTATTCTTATTACCTTTATGCACCTTAGAGCTCAGAAGCATAGCAATTAAATTACTTGTTTTATTTACAGAAGCTTAGTCTGTTAATGTAGCTGGAAGTTTGATAAGCAAATAAAATGATCTTGAAATTATAGGATTACCTCCCCCCCCTCCCCCCCCACACACACCCTTCCCTCAAGTAATCTGCTAACCAATCAGTTCAACAGACAATAGGGAGGGACGGTAAAATGTAAGCTTGTCCATAATGTGTGCAAGATCTGAATAAAAAAAACACCTCTCTGAATAAAATCTCACTCGCATGACTGATTAGCATACCATCAGTAAGCATGAACAGAGCCCTGCCAAATACTCGTAACTATGAAGTTATAATAAAACAACTCTTCCATTTTTAAAACATTTGTTTATATAATTAGAAATTGTGCTGAGACTTCTTCAGTCATCATCTGAGTGGTCTTTGGCAGAGTGGGCTGAGTCAATGTGGTAAGGCTTTGGCAAGAACAGATAAGAGGCAAGGGATAGTAGGAGTTGAAGTAAGAAAGGGCCACCTTTTTCAAGGAACAAAAAAGATTGAGCAGCTAGGCACAGGTAAGGGCAGGTTTTATTTATTATATATTTTGTTCCTCCAGTCATAAACAGTGGGAATGGCAACAAATGTTCCTCTTGCAGAATGTGGGTTGACAGGGAAGCCAGCAGTATCCCTGATGACTTCATCTGTGAGATGTGCATCCAGCTGCAGCTCCTGACAAGCCGAGTTAAGGAATTGGAGCTGGAGTTGGATGAACTCTGGATCATTCAGGAGGCAGAGGGGAATAATAGACAGGAGCCACAGGGTCAATTTCACACCTAGGAGACAGGAGGAGGGTAGATGGGTGAGAGTCAAAAGAGGGAAAGGGAATAGGCAGGCAGTGCAGTGCATCCCCATTGCTGTTCCCCTCAATAAGAATTACACCATTTTGGATACTGTTAGGGGGGGGGGACAACTACCAGGGACAAGCCATGCCGATAAGATCTATGGCACTTGGAGTCTGGTCCTGCGGCTAAGATGGGAAGGGTGAAGACGAGGCGAACTATAATGATAGGGTATTCCATAATTAGGGGGGCAGGTAAGATGTTCCGTGGAAGAAATTGAGTATCCTGGATGGTATGTGGCTTCCCTGGTGCAAGGGTCTGAGATACCTCAGATCAAGTTCACAGCATTCTCAGGAGGGAGGTGAGCGACAGCTGTCATGGTCCATGTAGGGAGCAATTACGTAGGTGGGAAAAGTGAGGAGGTCCTGCAAGGAGAGTTCAAGGATAGTTCATATGCTGGTGAGGTTAGAAATAGGAAAATAATGCAGGATAATATGTGGCTAAAGACATGGTGCAGGAAGGAAGGCTTAAGGCTTCTGCATCATTGGGCTCTCTTCCAGGGAAAGTGAGACCTTTTCCAACTGAACAGTTTGCATCTGATTTAGAGGGGGACTAATATTCTTGCAGAAAGGTTTTCCAGTGCTGCTCAAGTGGGTTTAAACTACATTCGCAGAGGGATGAGAACCAGAGTGCCAGAGGGAAAAGGTGATGTTAAAATTGCATGCACCTAGAAGTCAATGGGTTGAATGTGGTGAAAATTCTCTAAAGTGCATCTATTTCAATGCAAGTAGTATTGCATGAAAGGCAAACAATCTTAGAGCTTGGATTAGCACATGGAATTATGATATTGTGGCCATTAGTAAAACTTGGTTGCAGGAGGGGCAGGACTGGCAGCTCAATGTCCCAGGCTTCTGTTACTTTGTGCTCAATAGAATGGGGGGAATGAAAGGGGAAGGAGTGGCATTGCTCATCGGAGAAAATATCACAGCTGTGACAGACAAGATGGCTTGTCCACTGAGGCTATATGGGTGGAGCTGAGGAATAAGAAAGATATGATCACATTCATGGGATTGTATTATAGTCTGCCCAATAGTCAAAGAGAATTGGAGGAGCAAATCTGTACAGAGATAGCAGACAGCTGCAGGAATTACAAGGTTGTGATAGGGGATTTTAATTTTCCACATATTGCCTGGGATTCCCATATTTAAAAGGGCTGGATGGTTTGGAAAGTTTTCTCAATCAATATATAGAGGGACCACCTAGAGAGAATGCAACAGTGGATCTCCTTTTGGGGAACGAGACAGGACAGGTGACAGAAGTATGTGACGGGGGAAATTTTGGGTCCAGAGCTCATAATGCCATTAGTTTCAAGTTAATTATGGAGAAGGATATGTCTGGGCCTCAGGAAGAATTTTGAGGAAATGAGAAAAGAACTAGAATACGTGGATTGGGATGTTGTTTTCAGGCAAGGATGTGCGAGGTAAGTGGAGGACCTTCAAAGGTGAGATTTTGAGAGTACAGAGTTTGGATGTGCCTGTCAGAATTAAAGGCAAGGTTAGCAGGAATAGGGAACCTTGGTTTTTGAAAGATATTGTGGATCTAGTTTGAAATAAAAGATAGGGAACATGGATCAAATGAGGTACTTAAGGAGTATAAAAAATGCAAGCAAAACCTCAAGAAAGAAATCAGGAAGGTTAAAAGAAGACATGAGGTTGCTTTGGCAGATAATGTGAAGGAAAATCCTTTGCGTTTCAACAGGTATATTAAAAGCAAAAGGATAGTAGGGGACAAAATTATCCCCTTGAAGATCAGAGTGGTCAGCTTTGTATGGAGCCAAGAGAGATGGAAGAGGTCTTAAATGTTTCATTATATATCAGTATTCACTCAGGAAACAGGCACGGAGTTGTGGGAAGTAAGGAAAACAAGCAGTGGTCATTGATCCTATATAGATTAAAGAAGAGAAAGTGCTTGCTACCTTAAAGCAAGAGTGGATAAATCCCAAGGGCCTGACAAGATATTCCCTTGAACCTTGAGGGAGGCTAGTGTAGAAATTGGAGGGGCTCTGACAGAAATATTTAAAATGTCCTTAGCCATGGGTGTGGTGCCAGAGGATTGAACGGTAGATCATGTTGTTCCATTGTTTATAAAGGACTACAAAAGTAGCCCTGGAAATTACAGGCCAGTGAGCCTGATGTCAGTAGAAGGTAAATTATTGGAAGGTGTTCTAAGAGATCAGATATACAATTATTTGGATACCCATGGACTTATTATGGATAGTTAACATGGCTTTGTGCATGGTAGGTCATGTTTAACCAACCTTATAGAGTTTTTTGAGGAGGTTATTGGGAAAGTTGACGAAAGAAAAGCTGTGGATGCTGTCTACATGCACTTTAATAAGACCTTTGACATGGTCCCACATAGGTTAGTCAGGAATGTTCAGATGCTAGGTATTCATGGTGAAGTAAGGAACTGGATTTGACTATGGCTGGATGGGAGAAGCCAGACTGGAGGCCTGTGAGTTGTGATCTGCCTCACAGATCGGTGCTGGAACTATTGATGTTTGTCACTTACATCAATGATCTGGATGGTTATGTGGTAAATTGGATCTGCAAGATTTTAGATGACACTAAGATTGGAAGTGTTGTAAAAAGTGAAGAAGGTTTTCGAAGCTTGCAGAGGGATCGGGACCAGTTGGAAAAATGGGCTGAAAAATGGCAGATAGAATTTAATGCAGACAAATGTGAGGTGTTGCATTTTGGAAGGACAAACCAAAAAAGAACTTACACATTGAATTGTAGGGCATGGTAGAATAGAGGGACCTGGGAATACAGATACATACTTCCCTGAAAGTCACACGTGGATAGGGTTGTAAAGAGAGCTTTTGGCATATTGGCCTTCATCAATCAAATTATTGAGTGTAGGAGTTGGGATGTTATGGTAAAGTTATGTAAGACATTGGCTGAGGCCAAATCTGGAGAATTGTGTGCAGTTTTGGTTACCTAACTACAGGAAAGAAATCAATAAGATAGAAAGAGTGCAGAGAAGATTTACTAGGATGTTGCCCGGACTTCAGGAACTGAGTTACAAGGAAAAGTTAAACAAGTTAAGATTTTATTCTTTGGAGCATAGAAGAATAAGGGGAGATTTGATAGATATATTCAAAATTATGAGGGGGATATGCAGAGAAAACAAATACAGGCTGAGATACAAAACAGAGGACATGGATTAAGAGTGAAAATGGAAAGGTTTAGGGGAACATGAGGGGGAACTTCTTAATACGGGGAGTGGTGGGAGTGTGGAATGAGCTGCCAACTAAGGTGACAATTGCAGAATATTTAAGAATGATTTGGACAGGTACATGGATGACAAATGTATGGAGGGCTATGACCAGGTATAGGTCAGTGGGACTAGGCAAAAAAAAAAAATGGTTTGGCACAGACTAGAACGGCTGAAGGGAACCTGCTTCTGTGTTGTGTTCTATGGCTCTATGGCTCTCAAAGTCCATTTATTTCAATTTGTTACATTCAATATTAAGGTGAAATTGAGGTTTTCAAGCCTCAGTTTCAGAGTTTAGATAAAAATGCTCAATCAAATTATTTTGTTTTCTTTCAATGAAAGTTCTTTGCACTTACGTTGATCCTGCTCATGGTGTTCAGAGATAATGGGATATATGACACCTGAAATAGAACTACTTTCAGAGAATCCCTTAGGAGCACAATGAAAAAAGTTTGCCATGCATAATGGAACCCAAAACAGAACTGAAAATCAAAAGATTAATGGATTTATGACCAGATCTGTGCATTTTTGTGTAATCAAAGTGATAAAATTAGTAGTTTACAACCTTCCATGGAGTTGCCTCAATTACCACCCAGAATGAATATTTCCAATGCTTTATATTCTTTTAAGGCATTTGAGATTGTACACATTCATGTACGGTTGGCATTGTCATGCATGGGTGGCATAATTAGCGTAGCAATTACCTCAGCGCTGTCAAGTGCCAGTGACTGGCATTCATATCTGGCACTGTCTGTAAGCATTTTGTACATTCTTCCTGTGTCTCCACGAGTTTCCTCTGGCTGCTCCATTTTCCTCCTACCCTTCAACACATAACAGGTTAATTGGGTGGCCCGGGCTCATGGCCCAAAAGGGCTTGTTACCATGCTTATATCTAAATTTTTTTTTTAAATACATGGCTGGGAGCTCGAGGTAATATGATTAGTGACAAGTGCTCCCTCACTTCAGCACCAAAATATAAAAATCCTATTTGATAATATTTAAATATTTTTGGATCAAGAAAAGAATTATTGAGTCCATCACATGGATCAGTGTAAAGCAAAATGAGTGAGAATTTTCAGAGAAGCACAGCAAAAATTAGATATTGTGCAAAATGATAAAAGACAATCATCTCAATTTCTTTGGACTGAAAGCAACTTTATTTCAAGTCACTGAACCAGCATATGCTTTACGAAAATTCACTTTTACGATGAAACCTCCGTTGGCTTTTACGAAAGGATTTGAATTAGTTTTGAAAGGGGTTTTGTTTTTACAAAAATAGCCTTCAATAGTAGTGAATGGCTCTTCGTTTTACGCCATTTCGCCATAAGGTGGTATACCTGTACTAGAAGATATCTTTATTGAATTTCTTGGTATGTTATACAGATTGAACTGGAGTGAGCACTGGAAGGAATGATAGTAGAAATACAATTTTCAGGGTCTTGTTACCAACTTTATTTCATGATTACACCTCCCACAGTCATAGGTTTTGTATCAAGCAATAGCAGCCAAAGCTTCATTGTCAAAAGTTGCAGTATCGATAATTTCACAGAACTGTAGTGTAGATTTTAAATATTTGTTTAAACATAACAACTATAAATTTGTTCTCACTAAATAAAAGCATGTCATTTTAAGAGAGGCATTTTCCAATACTTTACCCTGAAAAAAATGTCAGGTCAAATTCAGCAGAAAATAATTGTAAAATAAAGCTTCCTTCATTTTGCCCTTTTACACATTAATCCACAAAGATCAAAATCTGACAATGTTTAGCCATGTCCCTTTGCTTTATATTTCTTTTCCTGAAAGTAAAGAACAAGTTGCCTCATTTTCATAAACCACTAGATGCATTTTCAAAAACCAGATAAAAAAGACAGGTTTTAAATGAGGGATCTCAGTTGCTTCCTCACTTCTCACATAATCAACAGCACAGATACACACTGTCCTTTCTTTTTTTTATTTTTTTTTTTATTTTTCACACTATGAACCATATTGACCAAAATACACATAAACAATTCCCTCTTGAATATACACAGTCATTTTCTCCCCTTTCCCCCCTCTTTTCCCTCCCTCTTTCCTACCCCCCCTCCCCACCTTTCTAATGTTCCCAGTGATATCTCCTTGTGCATGCATTCTTCCTTAGCTAAATGGGTTTGTAGGTTAATTGGTGTATTAGAGCAGCACAGGCCCTTGGGCCAGAAGAGCCTGTTACTGTGCTATATCTCAAAATTAAAATTAAAATGTAAAATTATGGCTGACTGGTAAAATGCAAATAGGTAACGATATACCTGACTAACATTAGCATTTTATTCAATAGTGAACTGAATTTCAGACTCCACATCACCTATCATTAGACTGTCCAACTACAAACCTGTAATGGTGACCATATCCTTCTCTTGCATTAGATTAGGGATGGGCAACCTGTGGCCAGCTGGTGGGATAAATTTTTCCAGCTCGGTGACCGGCTGCCCCTCTTAGAGTGAGGCTTCCTTCCCTCTGTCCGCTGCTCCCCTCTTCAGTGTGTGGCTCCCACTCTCAGTGCACAGCTCGCCCACACTCGGGGTGTGGCTCCTTGCTCTCTGTGCGTTGGAGACACCCCCCCCCCCACCCTCTTTTGTGGAAACACCCACCATCTTCTGCACAAGACTCCCTCCTGCCCTCTGCCCTCTCTTTGTGTGAGGCTCACCCTTTCTTTGTGTCACATTCCCCTTCTCCACTGTAACATTCTCACCCACTCACTGTTTTCATTCTGACTAATTTTTCTCCTTTTTGACTTTATGGGCTTTTTTTTATTGTGTCATTTTAGTGACTAACTTGTGATTTTTGGTGCATTTCCAGATTTGAAGATGCAGTCCCTGATCTGAAATGCATCATCAGATTAATTCCATTTATTTATTTATTTCATTTATGGTTGAATCAGTGTGGCCCGCTGTTCAATCACCATCTGGCCCACCCATGGTAAAAGGTTGCCTGCCACTGCATTAGATCATCTGGAAATGCTGCCATCATCCATACTTAATTTATAGACCCTATCCATTCTCCTTGCAAGGTGATTCCCCTGTTTTATTCCACATCATTCAATTAATACACCATTCTTGCCCTTCCTACAGTAATGCACCTTTACTGATTAGACGTACAGCTCTGCTCTCAGTTCATCGACAAGTCCTTGACAAGCAACAGCCTGAAACAATTTAATTTATACTTGTATTCAAGAGAAACATTTCCAAGTCACCGTATCTTTGAATGAAAAATCCATTTCTGATATCATCCATTTGAGATGGAGTAACAGCTGCAGTAAATCAGCTTTTAAAAGTGTCATTTTGTGAGCTACATAACTAAGACTTAAGACACTCATCAGTGCCATACTAACAAGTGCCATGTAAATCTTTAAAGCCATGAATTGTACATAGTCAGCAAGATAAAAAGTAAACAATCTGTTTAATCTATTTTTAGAGCTATGTGTGGGACAGTAATCTGTAGGAGAAAATGTAATAAATAAATGGGAAGGATTGTGGCAAGTTGAATATAATGCAAGAATAAAGTGATGTTTGGCAGGAGGAGGGGAAAAATGAAAATCTGGAAAATCTATCCATGTGTTAAACAGGATAACAAAATTAAAAATAAAAACAGAAAGTAGTGGAAACATTCAGGTCATGGAAAAACAAAAACAGTTAATATCTCAAGTCCAAGATCCACTGTTAGAACCAATGTCACACGTTGATTTGTTTATGAAATAAGATTCTATTATACAGAGATATCTTAGAGAGCTCATGAAATCCAAAAGCAAGCTTGAAGATACAACAAGTGATTAGAAAGGCAAGTTTGCATTGAGCAACACAAAATGCCGGAGAAGCTCAGCAGGTAAAACAGTGACCTTTATGTAGCAAAGGTAAAGATGTTTCGGTCTTGAGTCCTTCATCAAAGTATGAGAAACTGGAGGGGGGAGGCGGGGTGGCAAGGCATGAGATGATAGGTGGAAAAGGGAGGGAAGGGACAGCAGTGATAAAGGGGAGGGGGATGTGTGGGTGAAAGAACAGGAAGGACAGGAAAAGG
Source organism: Narcine bancroftii (assembly GCF_036971445.1). Taxonomy (NCBI): domain Eukaryota; kingdom Metazoa; phylum Chordata; class Chondrichthyes; order Torpediniformes; family Narcinidae; genus Narcine; species Narcine bancroftii. The sequence goes on from NC_091477.1 coordinate 18,523,206, forward strand.
GGGGAGGGGAAAGAAAAAGCAAGCAGATTTAATGAAAAGCAGTGAAGTCATGTGGTTGGAGGATGCGCAAACGGAAAATAAAGTGTTGTTCCTTCAATCTGCAGGTGGTCAGGGTTGGACAATACATAAGGCCATAGACAGAGTGTGATCCAGAATTGAAATGGTTGGTAACTGGGAGGTCGGAGTGGAGCTGCTGAGCGAAGCGATTTCCTAGTCTGTGAGCAGTCTCTCCGATGTAGAGAATGCCACAAAGGGTGCACCAGATGCAGTAAATAAGTCCTCTGGATGTACAAGTGAGGTGTTGCTTCATATGAAAGCCTTGTTTGGTGATCCAGACTGTGGTGAAGGAGGAGATGTGGGCGCAAGTGTTGCACCTCCTGTGGGCACAGGGGAAGGTGCTGTGGGTTTGATTGGTGGGGAGGGATGAGTGCATGAGGGAATTGTAGAGGGAGCAGTTCCTGTGGAAGGCCGGGAGGAGAGGAGAGGGAAAAATGTGTCTGATGGAGGGATCCTGTAGTAAATGCTGGAAATTCCGGTGGATGTGTGTTGGATGTGGAGGCTGGTGAGGTGGTAGATGTGGATGAGGGAGATGCTATGTTTGTTGTGTCTGGGAACCGAGGGTGCCAGGGCAGATGAGCGAGATATGGAGGAGATACGGGTGAGGGCTGAGTTAATGGTAGTAGAGGGGAAGCCACGTTGTGGAAGAAGGCAGACATTTCAGAAGCTATGAACTGGAAGACCTCATCTTGGAAACAGATGGAGAAGAGATGGAGAAATTGAGAGAAAGGGATGGAATCTTTGCAGGGCGCAGGGTGTGAGGAAGTGTAGTCCAGGTAGTGATGGGAGTTGGATGGTTTGTAGTATATGTTGGTGGAAAGCTTGTCTCTTGAGATGGAGACAGAGAGATCCAGGAAAGGGAGAATGTTATTGGAGCTGAACAGGATGAATTTGAAATCAGGGTGGAAATTGGATGTGAAGTGGATGAAGCTGACCAGCTCATCATGGTTTCATGAGACAGCCCCAATGTAATCATTAATATACTGAAGGAAGACATGGGGTCCTTCCCTGTTTAGGATTTTGTGTTTTTACTTTAACCATGGTGTCTGCAGAATTTTGTGATTTTCCTTTCAAAATGCTGGAGGAACTCAGCCAGTCTCACAACTTCCACAGGAGGTAAAGATAAGTTTGCATTGATCTCTGTTGCAGATGAAATGAAAGCCTTGCTGGTCTTTAATACTGTTTTAGTGAGAAAATACTTTAATTACTACATGCAATTCTCATCTCCTAGCTTTGGCAGTACATACTGCTCTTATAATGAGTTGCAGTATAGTTTTGTTTCACCAAATTGATTCCTGGGATGAAGGGATTGTCCTGCATCAATGGATTAAGCAAGATTGGCATGTAATCACAATAATTCAGAAGAATGAGAGATTATCTCATTAAGACGATGACGTATCATTCACAAATTGGAGATCAGAGGGACGTACATAGGAAGTTTTTATTTCAACAATATACATGGTAGAATCTCAGAGCATCTCAGTTCAGAATACAGTGATTAATGTGAAGAACTCTGTAGTGCTGAAGAAACTCAAGAAGTCATGCAGCATCCATGGAAAACAATAGGCAGTTGGCATTAATTTTTATACTTGTCTCAGAAAATAACAATGACTGACAGTTGACTGGTCATGATGTGTCCAGGAATAATGTTAACCATTCACCCTCCACTTTGCTCTGAACAACATGCAGAAACTATTATAGAAAGTCTTTGTCTTTCAACAGATTCCACATCTACTGCCATATTTCCTCTTCTGTCTTTAGGTGTTTTCATGCTGGGCCTTTGCTTTGAGGCTGGCTGCAGAGGCAAATAAAAATTTTAGAATTACCTGTTCATGGAGAGGCCCTAAAAGGTGCCTTGGTGCGTCATCTGGAGCAGCTGTAGGCAGGGCACCTGTTGCCGTGGCACTGCCGTCAAATGTATGGCAGAGCAATAGCCATCTTCCCTACCAATAATCCGCCATTCAGCTGGGACTGTTCTGCATTTCCCAGAATGGTTCAAGCTGCGTGGGGAATTGTAAGTAGGGAAGACAATATTAAGCCGCTTATTAAGCTGCTGGAGGTGACGAGCATCCCCCACCCCCACCCCAAGGCTGAAGTGGCCCGGTGAGGTGCCAAAGTGGCTGGTGGGGCTGTCACAGCCCACACTGGCCACTCCCTGATGACCCCCGCCGGCCACCCCTGCCCTGATGGACCCTGCTGGCTGCCCCTGCCCTGTCTGCTCCTGCCAGCCACCCCTGCCCACAGGGGGTCATGGAGGGAGAAGGATGAGTGAGATGGGTTGTGGCCTGATGACATCACCATGACATCAGCCTGCCCGTAGCACAATCATGCAGGATGGTGGAGCACGACTTCTGACTCCTCCCCTGGTGGGATTGCAGTCAGCACCTTGGAGCCAGTTATGGCACATTCATGAGGCAAGTCTCCCACGAAAGGGCAGAGAATCTCCACCTTTACTCTTGGGCTTTTTGACTGTATGAAAGGGACTTTTATCTCCTAATTCTAAAGATAGCAAAGCAATTAATATTCTTGAGGTAATTTTATTATGCAAATATCCTTGGAATTTGTGGAACTTTAATTAAGCAAATGACACTACCACTCATTATTAACTGTAAACAGAAGGAATTTAGGAATGACAGGATTTTTTGTTTTTACTTTTTAGTTTTCCTGCGTTTGGAGTTTCTTGCTTTTTAAAAACCAAAATGATTGTTCCAATTTATGAGTCATTTAAATGACGATATAAAATATTATAATGAGGACTCATTAAATCTGACTTGTACCCGATTTACCCTTCCTATGATTAGAATTCTTAACAACTCTATATAGAAAAGAATCAAGGTTTGTTGAGCACCTCAGCTCTGTCCTCTGCAATAGCAGAGATCTCCCAGCGGCCACCCATTTCAATTTCCTTCCCCATTTCCTTGCCGACATGCCTGTCCATGGTCTTGTGCATTGCCAGAGTGAGACCACTCACAAATTGGTGGAACCACACCACATTCTCTGTCTGGGCACCCTCCAACCGGATGGCATTAACGTCAACTTCTCCAGTTCCATTAGCCCCCATCAGCCCATCTCTCCCTTTTGTCTCTTTTCCTCTTGCTTGGTTTCTTCCCTTTTCCCCTGCCTCCTTTCCCCCGTTCTTCATTCAGATCAAGAAGCACCCCCTCCCCCAATCAATCCTCCAGTACCCCTGCTGTTCTACAAGAATCAAGATAAACACAAGTAGTAACTGAAACACCAATGTCTGTAGATGGTAATAAAAACACAAAAGTAATGGAGGATCTCAGCAGGTCTCACAGTGTCCATTGGAGATAAATAAAATAACAAACATTTCATACCTGAGTTCTTCCTGAAGATATGAGTAAAAAGCAGGTAGGCACCTGTATTAAAAGGGTGAGGAAAAGGGAAGAATGGGCAGAGGTGGTCCAGATCAACCGACAAAAGGTTCTAATTAATAAGTGAACAGAAGAATAAGGTACAAGGACTGCCTAAAGAAATCTCTTGGTGCCTGCCACATTGACCACCGCCAGTGGGCTGATATCGCCTCAAACCGTGCATCTTGGCGCCTCACAGTTCGGCGGGCAGCAACCTCCTTTGAAGAAGACCGCAGAGCCCACCTCACTGACAAAAGGCAAAGGAGGAAAAACCCAACACCCAACCCCAACCCACCAATTTTCCCCTGCAGCCGCTGCAACCGTGTCTGCCTGTCCCGCATCGGACTTGTCAGCCACAAACGAGCCTGCAGCTGACGTGGACTTTTACCCCCTCCATAAATCTTCGTCTGCGAAGCCAAGCCAAAGAAAGAAGAACAGAAGAGAGGAAAAAATGGATGGGTGGTTGTTTTTGACTCTGTGAAAGGACAGAGAAAAAAGGAAGGAGAAAGAGAGAGAGAAAGAGGGAACAGAACAAGAGGAAATGAGACAAAGGGAAATATGGGATGGGGGCTAATGAAAATCAGTGAAGTCAATGTTCATACCATCAAGTTGGAGGGTGGCCAGATGAAATATGAAGCGATGTTCCTCCATTTTGCAGATAGTCTCAGTGTAACAGTACTTGAGGCTGTTAGAAACAGAATTTACCTTTAAAGAAATAGCTCGAGACAAAAATTGAGAACAAAGAACATTTATTTTACAACAATGCAAAGTTGGGTGCTTCCCCTTACCCTGGGAATACGCACACATACTGGGGCTCACCCAACTTTTATACAGTCGATTTCAGTATCAGAGTGCCCTCCCCCTTACATTCTTCTGCCCCCTGGATGGGTTTGGCAGAGGCAATCCTTCCTGCCTGTGCAGTTTCAGTACACTTGGAGGACCAGGGGGTATCCTGTGGGTGTCCCATCATGTCATTGTCCTTATTCACACCTTCCTGATTCTCGGGCTACAGTCTCTTGGTATGCAGAGTTGACTCATCCTATCTAGGGTTGGCTAATTTAATATGTATAAATCTGTGTAAGGTTAGCTAATTAGATATGTAGGACTTGGTACTTCTATCTAGGGCTAGGAGACCTTTATCTGATCCAGACTACCTCAACTTCCTACATTCTATTGTACCTTACCATTCCTTATCTTAGTCTTATGGTGGCTCTTGTCCCACAGAAGATTCTTATGTTAATCGTGCTGTCTCTGCTTTCCTGCATCTTAATCCCCAAGCTCATCCTGTTTGTACTGGTTACAGCCATTAACTGATGAATTTTAGTTTCTTCCATGTTCATAATTTTAGATCAATTTTCCCATCTCTCACAAGGCCATTGACAGAAATGTTACCAAAGGAATGGGGCAGGGAGATTCCTGCTATGGTGGAGGACAGAGTCAAGATGCTCAATGAAGCTATCTCCCAGTCTGCGTCCAGTCTCACTGATATAGAGGAAACCACAATAGGAGAACCAGATAGTGTAGATGATTCCTGTAGATTCACAAGTGAAATGTTGCTTCACTTGGTAGGACAGTTTGAGGCCCCAAATGATGTTGAGAGAGGAAGTGTGGGCGCAAGTGGAGCACCTCCTGTGGTCACATGGGTTAATGTCAAGGGGTAGATTGGTGGAAAGGAGGAGTGGATAAAGGATTCACAGAGGCAGTGGTCCCTGTGGAAGGCAGAGTGGGAAGGATAAGGGAAAATGTGTCTGGTGGTGGGATCACATAATACGCGGTAGAAATCATGGAGCATGCTATTTTGGAGGCTGGTGGGGTGGTAGGCAAGGATAAGGGGATTCCTGTTCTTATTGTGCATGGAGCTGGGGGGTGTGGGCATGTCACATGTATGGTTGATGGAGGATATGCAGTAAAGGTTAGTAGAGGGGAATCCAAGTTTTTTTGAAGAACGAGGTCATCGCTGGTGACCTGGCATGGAATATTTCTTCCTGGGAACATGTTAGGGTTAGGATTGTAGAGAAACGTGTGTCCTCCCTGCCGGTCTGGAAAATTGTGGATTGCAAGTGGACATGTGTCCTCTCTGTCTGAAACTTTTTCGAAAGTCACATCACCTGTCCATCAAAGTTGGACTCTGGCCACCCATTAGTACATACCTTGCTGTTGGCTCACTTAAATTACCTAGAGCCATTATTGGCTAGGCACCCAGATCAGAAATGTATATGACATCAATGTATAGCACATTTTTTCTCTCTGCTTCATGGTCCAAGCCCTGGACATGGCTCCATGCCAAGTCGTTACTGTGGAAAGTGTCATAGGTAAGGTGTGCACTACACTTAAGCTGAGCCACAGTGCTACACTAGATCAGTGCTTGCAGAGAATTGCACCTCTGTTGGTACATGGAACTGGGAGTCCCTGTCTGTAGAGTGCATACATGTGTGTGAACGCTGGAGAGCATAGGTGGACACTGGTTTTAGACTCCAACCTGGTCTGATGTGAATGTCTAAACTTCACTCCATTGAGGACATCTACATGAAGCAGTGTCTTAAAAAAGCAGTCTCTCTCCTCAAAGACCTCCACCACCCAGGCCATGCCCTCTTCACTCTGCTACCACCAGGGAAATGGAACAGGAGTCTAAAAATGAGCACACAATGGCACAAGGACAGCTTCTTCCCTGCTGCCATCAGATGACTGAATAATCAATGAACCAAAGACATTGCCTTATTTTACGTGTACTATTTTTAAAAAATATATAGTATTGTTGTAAGATGATTATAATATGAATGTTTGTGTTTTGATGCTGCTGCAAAGCACCAAACTTCATGACTCATACATGACAATAAGTTCTGATTCTGATTAGTGTAGAGAGAGTGGAGGGCCAGGTGTTCCAAGGAAGTGAAATTGGAATGAGTGAGGGGAGTGGTGAAGTTGAGACGGTTGATGTCGAGGTGGCAGCCTGGTTGTAGAAGTGGACACAGTGACGGTGCCTACAGAAGAAGAGTTTAACATCATGGTGTGCACAGAACTCGTTGAGGTGAGGGTGAATGGGGACGAAGGTGAGGCATCTGCTGAGGACAGAGTATTTTGCCTTCAAGAGGGGAAGGTCAGAGGAGATGGTTAAGTCCAGGCAGTGGTTGTGGGGTTGGTCAATGGGTTGGAAGATGTTGCGGGAGAGAATGATTGGTGAATCAGGAGGTGAAGTGTACGAAGTATTCAAGGGAGGGAGTGGAGCGGAGGGTTGGATTTCAGAAGGGGAAGATGGAGGATGAGAGGAGACTTCACGTAAAAGGCTCGGTCTAATAAACTGCAAGGGTCAGGGTGCGAATTCATGACGAAAGCTCAGTCCTGTGAGTCCCTGGGGATGAGCTGGAGACCTGCGTCAGAAGGTCCTGTAGGCCACTAGAGTCGAGGTGGATACCCACTTTAGAGGCTCGTACCCTGGGGCCAGGGTGAGAGTTCGCAATGGAGGTTCAGTTCTATAAGTGGCCAGGGCCAAGATGGAAATGAATTTTCACCTTTCCCACTCTAATATCTAATTCAGACCTTTGGTCTGTATTCCTCCCCCTCCCATTCTTTCCCTTTCTCTAGACTTTTAATACAGGTAATACTTTTTACTCATAACTTGAGGACGGGGTCAGGCCTGAAACATCCATAATATATCTTTACCCCCTGTAGACTTTGCGAGGCCTGCCAAGTTCCTCCAGCATTTACTGTGTTTTAACACAAGTAGCAAAAAGTTACCTGCAGAAGAGATGTGTAATGATTTTATTTTTACTGTTAAAATCACCTGTCTACTTCTATAAGGTATCAATTACCAATAACTGAGTATTTTATAGTCCTAATTAATAATTTTAAAAGGTAAGCATTTTGTTTCACCACTTATTTTTCCCAATACAATTTCTTCATCACCTGACATCTATAGTATCAGTGAAAACACAATTGAGTAGCTTCCCCTGATAGCACTGACATTTAAGTACCTCATTTGTGATTCTACAATCAATTTAAATGCATCTGAAAACCAAGCTGTCTTTTGAGATTCATAAAGGGCCATGAAGCACTATTTGCCAGTCAATCATTTGGACTAGTTTACAAAATCTGGAAGCTTTATGAGTACTCTTAAAAATAAACTTGAAGATCAAATTCTGAAATGCTTCAGGATGTTTTCCATTAGTTCTAGCCACAATCGCAGTACATGTTTTAACTAAGTGGTTTTCAAATTGCCCATCATCCCCAAACTCACATTCCACTTTAAGTAATCCCTATGCCATAGGTGCTCTGTGATTAGTAAGCGATTGCTTAAGGTGGTATGTGAGTGGGAAGAAAAGGGTTGGAAAATCACTGTTTTAATCATACCTAATTGACTCGTTATGTGCATGGTTTAATAACTCCAAAGGAAATGGGCTAATGACTAGAGCAGTGGTTCTCAACCTTCCCTTCCCACTCACATACCACCCTAAGCAATCCCTCACTAATCACAGAGCACCTATAGCATAGGGATTACTTAAGGTGGAATGTGAGTTTTGAGGGGGGGGGATTTTAAAAAAATACAAAAATAAATTAGAAATCAACACGGGTTATCAAGAAAAAAAATACAGAAATGCTGGAGGTGCTCAGCAGGTCTCACAGCATCCATTGGAGGTACAGATATATGACTGACGTCTTGGGTCTGAGCCCTTCTTCAAGGTACCCCCAGCATTTCTGTGTTTTTTACTACAATCACAGCATCTGCAGGCTTTCATGTCTCACTGGTTCCAAAGAAATTTAATGATTTTGGTTAATGACTTGGTCCATTCACGGAATCTGCCTGATTTGTGGAGTAATTTGACCATTTTCTACTTTTCTTTCAGATTCCTTCCAACTCCAATTTCTTGAAGAAAACTATCAGAGATAAAGTTTGGAAATCGATCCTTCAGTTCTCCGAGTCTCCACTCGAGGTTTGGTTTCTTTTTGACTTCTCCAATGCACTGGATTAGCCCCATTTCATGAGAATTATTGTGGTGTATAGCTGATAGCTGAGCCTACTTTTGTAATAAACCGTAAATCCATTAAGTTAAATGCTACATTGTTTGCTTTTATCTTACTGATTCTTTATTTGGAATCAGATTTTGATGAATCAGCAATGTAATCAAGATAGACTCAGAAATTATAATGTCCTAAATCTCATGTACAATGTGTTTCAATAATTCTTTAATGCACAGCTAAATGAGTTCAAATCAAATCTATCTTGGTTGATTGAAAGAGGAAAAACTTGGAGGAAGGGGAGAAAATGACACTGTGTATATTCAAGAAGGAAATGTTTGTGTGTATTTTGGTTAATATGATTCATAGTGTCAAAAATTTAAAAAAATTGAAAAAGAATGTGTTGGAGGAATTTAACAGATTACACAGCATTCCTAGGAGGTAAAGATATAAAAGCAATGTTTTAGGCCTGAGCCTTCTTTATTTTAATTTGATGGATAATTGTGTTCTTTCTATCAGAAGAAAAGAATCAAAATCATTGGTTTCTTTTCAACTTGTACCATTTCCAAACCAGCAAATTAGGTGCAGAAGGCCCTTAAGCAACTTAAGGACAGTATGCCTAGCGTAGCACAACACTGTGACTGCAATGACTGAATTCCGGCAATGACTGTAAGGAGTTTGTATGTTCTTCCTGTGTTTGCGTGTATCTCTTTTGGATGCTCCAGCTTCCTCCCATCCTTCAAACCATACTGGGGTTGTAGGTCAATTGGGTATAATTGGGCGACATGGGTTCATGGGCTAAGCGCCAGTAATCTAAATGAAAAATGTAAAACTTAAATCATTTAATAAAATCTTGGTAATCTGATTGTTAGTTCAACTCTACATTCCTATTTACTCTTGGCAATCTTTCACCACACCCCTTCCCTTTACTTATCAAATATTTATCTAACTCTGCCTCAAACAATAACAGAAAGCAAAGCTTTTTACTGTACAGGTAACAATTAATTCAATTTAAAAAGTCAAATTCAATTAGGAAGGTCAGTGGAGGCAAAGACTAACAACATATTAAAGGAAAAATGTTTCCATCTAAATGGGTAATTTAAGCAATGATCCGTTAGGTCCCAGTCTCCCACAACAATAAATATCTGACAACAACCACCATGTCAAGAGCACTTGTGCTCTTGCATGTTTTGGTTTATTATCTTGCCCACTTGACACAAATCAGAACACACCTTCCGTGAAAATGAAATTAACGGACATAAATTTAACGGCTGAATATCAATAAATGTTTGTAATGTACAGTAGGTGTCCGATTATAATGTTTTGCTATCCAATTCATTAATCACTGAAGGGAAAATAACTAGCTCGAAATTTTAAGATCTTTGTTGCGAAGCTGCTATCTTCCAATTGGGCACCTTCCAACCAGATGACATTAATATCGACTTCTATGGCTTTCATTAACCCTACCCCCCCTGTTATCGCTCCTTTTGCACAGACATAATAAATTTTCACCCACTCCCTTATCATATTCAATTAACACCTTTTGTTGGTCTGGATTCCTCCCTCATTGTTTGAATTTGGAGACTTTCTGATATATCCTGATTCTGCCCTTTCCAATTTTTCCTTGAAGAAGGGCTCAGGCCTGAATTGTTGGCAATATACCTTTTATGTTTTTCACACAGTCACTGCCATTTTCCCAGAATGCATGCCATGTAAAAGGTTTGAAACGGAAATGAGGGTGCCATTTCCGTTCCGATATTTTACCACCAGGACCCCTAGTAAATTTCCCAGAATTCCTGCAGTCTAAAGAGAACTACAGGCATTCTACGAACAAAAGGCTAATGAATAGCATGTATCAATGACGTGCATTGCAAGTCCTGCCTCTTTATTTACTGTTCTTTAAACTTGAGTAAGAAAATGGAGATTTCGAGTTTTGGTTGTGCATCTGTGAACAACCAATGCTGAGACATCAGACATTCTTCAGAATGGTAAAATCACGCAAATTCTATCTAAAAAATATATTTGTCTTCTATAGATGCTGGAAAAACCAGCTGAATTTCTCCCGCATTTCGGTGTGTTTACTGCAATATCAGCTTATTGTGCTTTACACAGATAGTGTGCAAATAAATGTATATGTAAATGTATGCTGAGGAGAATAATATTGAATAGTGATTAGTGAATATAGTTGCTTGATAGGTGCACAGATGTCATACAGCTCAGAAACAGGCTTTATATAGGAATACATGACAACATTCTTTTTGAGAGTTTAAAATGATCTTGGCTGCTCAGCCTAATTTCCATAACCTGAATTAACCAGTGGATCGTTGGCTTGGCTTCGCGGACGAAGATTTATGGAGGAGGTAAATGTCCACGTCAGCTGCAGGCTCGTTTGTGGCTGACAAGTCCGATGCGGGACAGGCAGACACTGTTGCAGCGGTTGCAGGGGAAAATTGGTTGGTTGGGGTTGGGTGCTGGGATTTTCCTCCTTTGCCTTTTGTCAGTGAGGTGGGCTCTGCGGTCTTCTTCAAAGGAGGTTGCTGCCCACCGAACTGTGAGGCGCCAAGATGCACGGTTTGAGGCGATATCAGCCCACTGGCGGTGGTCAATGTGGCAGGCACCAAGAGATTTCTTTAAGCAGTCCTTGTACCTCTTCTTTGGTGCACCTCTGTCACAGTGGCCAGTGGAGAGCTCGCCATATAACACGATCTTAGGAAGGCGATGGTCCTCCATTCTGGAGACGTGACCTACCCAGCGCAGTTGGATCTTCAGCAGCGTGGATTCGATGCTGTCGGCCTCTGCCATCTCAAGTACTTCGATGTTAGGGATGAAGTCGCTCCAATGAATGTTGAGGATGGAGCGGAGACAATGCTGGTGGAAGTGTTCTAGGAGCCGTAGGTGATGCCGGTAGAGGACCCATGATTCGGAGCCGAACAGGAGTGTGGGTATGACAACGGCTCTGTATACGCTTATCTTTGTGAGGTTTTTCAGTTGGTTGTTTTTCCAGACTCTTTTGTATAGTCTTCCAAAGGCGCTATTTGCCTTGGCGAGTCTGTTGTCTATCTCGTTGTCGATCCTTGCATCTGATGAAATGGTGCAGCCGAGATAGGTAAACTGGTTGACCGTTTTGAGTTTTGTGTGCCCGATGGAGATGTGGGGGGGGCTGGTAGTCATGGTGGGGAGCTGGCTGATGGAGGACCTCAGTTTTCTTCAGGCTGACTTCCAGGCCAAACGTTTGGCAGTTTCCGCAAAACAGGACATCAAGCGCTGAAGAGCTGGCTCTGAATGGGCAACTAAAGCGGCATCGTCTGCAAAGAGTAGTTCACGGACAAGTTGCTCTTGTGTCTTGGTGTGAGCTTGCAGGCGCCTCAGATTGAAGAGACTGCCATCCGTGCGGTACCGGATGTAAACAGCGTCTTCATTGTTGAGGTCTTTCATGGCTTGGTTCAGCATCATGCTGAAGAAGATTGAAAAGAAGGTTGGTGCGAGAACGCAGCCTTGCTTCACGCCATTGTTAATGGAGAAGGGTTCAGAGAGCTCATTGCTGTATCTGACCCGACCTTGTTGGTTTTCGTGCAGTTGGATAACCATGTTGAGAAACTTTGGGGGGCATCCGATGCGCTCTAATATTTGCCTAATTTCCATAACCTGAATTAACCAGTGGATATTGACTACTAAATAGCCAAGGGATTCATTTGAATTACTTCCCAAACCTGTTCTGCCATTCTGTGAGATGTTCCCACATTTTCCTGCAATGTCACTTGTTCGCATGCTAGACATTTGTTATCTGGGAAGAGGCTTCTAATCTTCACCCTATCCCCATGTACTGAAGGATAATTATTCCAGCTATTTTCTAACTTTTGCAAAGATGAAAAATACTTTATTTTGTAAATATAGTCATAGAGTTGTAAAATTTGTATTTAAAAAAATCCTGAAACAGTGTCAATCGAACTGATGGTAATTTAGTCAGGGCCAAAACTTGAAAAGGGGAACTAAATCATTACTGCTCTAGTTTCTAGCACTGCAGTAATATTTCACACATTGATAGTCACAGGTGAACCATCAAGTCTTTTCAAGGATATATCAAGGATATATCAATTTATGAAACAGCTCAGGCTTTTCTACTCCATCTCCTTATATAAGCTTAGTTAATAATTTTATCCTCCACTGGGAATTACAGAAGTTATTACAGAATTAAGAATTACAAAACTGAAGAGAAGATTTACTTGGATGTTTCCAGGTCTTCAGGAGTTGAGTTACAGGGAAAGATTAAACAGGTTAGGATTTTATTCTTTAGAGTGAAGGAGGGAATATTTGATAGAGGTTTACAAGATTATGGAGAGAGTGTATGTGAGTAGGGTTTTTCCACTTAGATTGGGGGAGAGGTCATAGTTTTAAGCTGAAAGGGGAAAGGTACAGAGGGAACATTAGGGAAAAGTTCTTCACTCAGGGAGTGATGGACGTGTGGAACAACTGTCATCTGATGTGGTGAATGCAGGCTCAATTTCATATTTTAAGAATAAATTGGATAGATACATGGATGGGAGAGGTCTGGAGGGTTACGAAATGGGAGCAGGTCAGTGTGACTAGCGAAATGATGATCGGCACAGACTAGAAGGGCTGAATGGCCTGTTTTTCACTGTTGTTGCATTCAATGGTTCTATGGAATAAAACAAAATCACTCAGTCATTTCAAACTCATTAGTGATATGAGGTTTTCCCTTCATTCACACAAGCTACTAAGGATAATCAAAAAAATAAATACATTTCAAAGTTCATTTCTGTGCTTAAAATCCAAGGCAATAAGTTTTGAATATACAATTTGCAAGTTTCCTGGCAGCTTTGAGTTACAATAAAATATGCATTTAATGGCAACTAACTAACATAATGATTTAAAAACACCTGGTAAGGATGTTCAGAGCAATAAGATTTGCCCATTCATTAGTGGATGCCAGTAAGTAAAGGAAAACTAGTTCCATTCTGGAGAAATGCAATTGACATGCAAGAATAGTTCTTGTGATAGTCTCAGGAAAGTAAGATGTTGCACAAACTTTTGCAATTCTCTTGTTATTATTTTATTGGTAGTGGATGAGGCAAAATGAAAAGGTGCTTGCTGCCAATTGCTTTTGGTTGTTGATCTTCGAATAATGATTGTGTTTTATGTAAAAGATGTTTTTATGATAATTGAAATATATCTGTGGAATAGTCTATGATTCCCACATTGTCCTCATCAGTCACTTCAGAGCACAGAGCACTAGCAAGCAATCCTTCACTCTGAAGGAATGCCCAAGAAGAGTTCCCCATTATGACTGTAATCTGGAAGACAACCGATTACTGGTATTGATGGTCAATGTTTGTATGTAATGCCTGACATCTGAAGGAGATATGCTTCTCAATAAGGATTTCAAATTCCCCTAAATACCAGTATGTTGATGGTTCTGCACATGCTTTAACACCCAGTTAGAAAAAATGACAACTGTTTTTTAAACATCCTGTAACCACAGAGGTCTGTGCCCAAGATGGCGTTGCCTGTGCTTGTCAGCATACCTCGAAGGGTTGTAAGGCGGCGCAGGGCATTAGAAATGGGAAGAACACCCCTCCCCCACCCCCCCATTGAGATGGCAAAGTCTGGAAACTGACCGGTTATGGGTTCAGCAGCTGGAAAGACAGACACAGGCTGCGGGCTGATGGCAACTTATGGTTGAAGGATTCACTCCATTCTGTGGGCTTGTGAGAGATGGGAAAATTGATCTAAAATTATGAACATGGAAGAAACTAAAGTTCATCAGTAAAATGGCTGTAACCAGTTCAAACAGGATAAGCTTGGGGCTTAGGATGCAGGAAAGCAGAGTCAGCACGATTAACATAAGAATCTTCTAGTCTTTGTGACAAGACCATAGGACTAAGATAAGGAATGGTAAGGTACAATAGAATGTAGGAAGTTGAGGTAGTCTGGATCAGATAAGGGTCTCCTAGCCCTGGACAGAAGTACCAAGTCATACATTTCTAATTAGCTAACCATACACAGATTTATACATATGAAATTAGCCAACCCTAGATAGAATGAGTCAACTCTGCATATCAAGAGACTGTAGCCCTGAGAATCAGGAAGGTGTGAATAAGGACAATAACATGAAGGGACACCGACAGGATACCCCCCCTGGTCCTCCAAGTATTCTGAAATTGCACGTAGGCAGGCAGGATTGCCTAATGCCAAACCTCTCCAGCAGGAGGCAGAAGAATGTAAGGGGCAGGGTATTCCTACACTGAAATCAACTGTATAAAAGTTGGGTGAGCCCCAGTGTGTGTGTGTATTCCCAGGGTAAGAGGAAGCACCCAACTTTGCATTGTTGTAGTAATAAATGTTCTTTGTTCTCAATTTTTGTCTCGAGCAATTTCTTTAAAGGTACTTTAATTCCTAACAAATGGGAGCTCGTCCGGGATCACACTCCCTCCACTGACAGAGTACCCCGACGACGAGAGTAGGTGCACCCCGGCTGATTCAGCTGGACTCACGGGCGACGGGTGGCTGGTCAGTGGAAGAAGCGAGTGATATCCGAGAAGAGGCATTGAGAACAAACGGCGGAAGGACGCGCGCTAGAGCAGTACTGCCAGAACTCGGTAAGAGTATTTTACTTGTTCCTAAGTATGGGAATAGCGGGCAGTAGAGATGAGAGTCCTGACACAGGACGTGACCACCAGATAGCTACGTACAGCCCGCTTGGGATGATGTTATCTGAGTGGGGCACAGGAAAGACCCGCGGTAAAGACAAACTGACGACGGTCAGGTATTGTTGTAATGAATGGGTGGGATACCCGGTTAAAGGGAGCTCCGTGTACTGGCCAAAATTCGGATCCGAGGATGAATGGATGTGTGAAGTTTGAACTTATGGCTCTATCAAAACCAGCCAGACAATGTTGAGAGCAGGGAATATGCAGCCTGCTGGCTCAAGGGATCCATTGAACAGCTGGTTTTGAATGAGAAAGAATCCAGGGATAAGAGAGAGGAGGAACCTCTTGTCCCTGAATCACAGGGTTGGGATGTGTTACATTCCCTCCCTCCACCCTATGTTCCTCCTATGCCAGCTCCTATCTTTCCTTCCCCTCCTATGACCTACCCTTCTGCACCTTCCCCACCTCCCCCA
This sequence comes from Narcine bancroftii, assembly GCF_036971445.1. Taxonomy (NCBI): domain Eukaryota; kingdom Metazoa; phylum Chordata; class Chondrichthyes; order Torpediniformes; family Narcinidae; genus Narcine; species Narcine bancroftii. The sequence goes on from NC_091477.1 coordinate 18,538,728, forward strand.
CCACTAGAGAAGAGAGAAGAGAGCAGGAGTGGTATGATAACTTGCTCACAAAGCACTCGATTACCACCTCTGTTGGCAGGAGAGAGAGGTAACTTTAATTCAGAACAGCGTGAGACTCTTCAGGAAGAAAGGGCAGAACCCTTTGATTCATTTCCCAGGGAGCAGGAACCCAGACCTAATAAGCCAGAAACCAATTGGATGAGACCACTGCGGGAAGTTCCCATGGGAGAGGGTCTCGGTTTCGTAAATGTGCCCCTGACCAGTACTGAAGTGTGTAACTTTAAGAAAGAACTGACCTCCCTGATAGAAGATCCCCAGGGATGTGCCAAACAGTTAGACCAATTATATATATATTATTATATATATACATATATTACATATATATGTAATATATATATATATACATATATACATATATATACATATATTATATATATATTATTATATATATACATATATATATATATATATATACAATATGGGGGTCTCGACATAGAATCCCCAGCAGGGGAACAATTGGTACTAACAGGTTTTGTTACCAACTCAGCCCCAGACATTAAGAGAAAATTACAAAAGACAGAAAATTGGCATGAGCAGGGAATAACCCAGCTTCTACAGATCACACAAAAAGCATTTGTCCAGACATCTGAGGATAAGCAGAAAGCAAAGGCTAACATTTTGATGCAAGCAGTTAAAGGAATAGTAGATGAGTAACATGAAAAAAGGCAGGGACTGTGTGCCAGCTCCTGAATGTTGGGAGAAGTGCAGGGAGTGGGAGAGTAGAGACCAGAGATAATTTCATAAATCACGACTTCCCACTTCAGTCACTGACCAATATTGATTAAAATTCATGCTAAAAATTAAATGTCATAAATGATCGTTTTTCAATACTGTAGAATTAGCGAATTTAACTACCAGTTAATTCCAATTTATGAAATAAATTGTATTTAAATGTGATTTTGCACAGGGAGTACCTGAGAGTTGAGTGATGTTATAACATTTGCAGGGAGAAATGTTTGCGCAAATAGGGTGAGTTCTATACATCTTAACTTTAAGTGTATGTGAGATAAAGAAAGGATCTGATGTGTAAAGTGGCTGAATCAGCCAGTTGAAGGGGGAGTGTGCATGTCCCTTTAAGTGCACTGTGGCACTTGAAATTGAGGCTTCAGGCTCTTGTCTTGCAGTTAGAGGTATGGAGCCCTATCAAATACATTTCTTCTACACATTCAGCAGTCAAGGTCCGTGAGTTTAAAGATCACCCACCTCTGGAGAATAAAGATACCTCTGGGGATTCCTATGGGGATTCCTATAAGTTTAATCATTCATTTCTCTGGTGCATTTTCCTCTGGAGTGAAATTAATGCCTCAGCACAATTTCTCTGTATTGCCGCTGTTATTTAATTCATGATAACTTTCCCCCATTCATCAGGTTTATATTTAAATCCGGTAGTGCGGAAGTTACATTGTAAATAATCACGGAGGTAAATCCTGCGCAACTGGATTCAGCTTAATGGAGAAATAAACCTGCGAACTGGTCTATGGTGCTGTGTGAGTACTGCAATAGGTGGAATATGATTTAAATTGGTGGCATAGTTCAGAACAATTGGGTGCATAAGAATAATAATATCATTAATAACTCACAAATCTTGTACCAGATGCTATTCAGTACATCTTGACTTAAGGACTGGAGAAATTGGCATGTTAGAATGAGATTGGCATGGTACCAATATTTCTTGATTCAATAATGACTCCACAAGCTCCAGGATTCATGCAGCAGAACTTTAAGTGGAATATAATAGAAACTAGCCTGTACTTAAATTATTGTGTGTGCAATCTTCATAAGAACATCTTTTAACTTTTTTTTGGTGCCTGTTTTACAGACTGTTTTAAATAAGGCCAGCTCCTGTGAGCTGTGGCACAAGGCATTTTACTTAAGGCAGAACTAAAGGTTGAATATGTTTCAAGTTCTCTTGCAGGGGCTCTTGTGCTGCAATGTCTGTTATGTACTCACTCTAACAAATTGGAGGGTTGTGCCCCATACAGACAAGCAGCTCCAACTGCATTTTAATAAGGTCTAACATATTCAAAACCCATGCAAATATGGTTTGTGTTTCATTTTACAATTTTTACACTAACACAAAGGAAAGTCAGATTGTTATTCATTTTATTAAAATCTAGTGATTGGTTATATGTAAAAGCATGGCAAGAGGATCAACTAAAACCTGCCTGGGATGGTCCCTTCTGTGTACTTTTAATTACAGACACCGCAGTAAGAACAAGAGAGAAAGGCTGGACCCACATTCAAAGAATTAATGACAAAGTGCCATAATGTTACAATTTTATTCGTTTTTTTTAATGGTTTATTCAGTTTTGTGTATTTTATTGCTGTTTTCAATGAGCTTTACATTTATCGTGGTTTATTCAGTTTTTGTGTATTTTATTGCTGTTTTCAATGAGCTTTACATTTATCGTGGTTTATTCAGTTTTTGTGTATTTTATTGCTGTTTTCAATGAGCTTTACATTTATTGTTGTTTATTCAGTTATTGTTATATTTTATTGCTGCTTTCAATGGGTTTTACTTTCATTGTTGTTTTACTCATTTTTTGGAATATTGTTCGTTAATGTTTTAAGTCCCCCTGGAATAGGGGCAGCAGAGGTTACAATTGTGCTCCTTTAGAATGTAGACAGGGCATAGATTTAATGTATAGTCATAATGGGATATAAGGGATCCCAATACGGACCAAGGGAATTAAACAGCTTTAGTGGAGTACATCTAATTTGTATCATAGCCTACACAGGTATTAAAGACAGGAGTTTTGAAGCGATAGCACAAAGGACATGGTGGGACAAAGACAGACAGAATGGTAGTCAGGATTGTACATGTAACAGAGAGAGAGAGTTAATACATATGCTAATATACACAGACAGGCTGCAACTCACAAGTTCAATGATACATATGCTAATGTTAGCAGACAAGCTGCAACACACAGTTAAATCACAAGAAACAATCCCCCCCCAGCTTGGTCACTTTTCATCACCCCATGAAAGGGAGCACCAGTTTCCAACAACGTGAGCTGCTTGACACTTTAATATCAGGCTCCAAACAGCCTTCGGAGATCGGTGGCCCTAGGGTTCGGGGCTGAAGAGGACATCAGATACGAGCCACAATCAAACGGAACCGCCTGACTACTGCTACTCGTTCGCTGCTGAAGGCAGCGCTTCTCATAGACTGCTACTCGTTCGCTGCTGAAGGCAGCGCTTCTCATAGACTGCTACTCGTTCGCTGCTGAAGGCAGCACCTCTCACAGACTTCGTCGGGACAACACTTACAAAGGTCGTGTGCTTCAAAGACACTGCTTCAATATTTCAACGTATGGGATGGACTAGACTCTTTACTGAGAACTGGAGCCTGATACTCCAAACCCTAATAAGCAGCTGGACTCACTCCCCTGACCTTCATGGTGCTCCCCTACCTAAAGACTTTACACAGGTGTTACAATTCGGTTATTGACCAGCTGGGTAAAACTACACCTTACACTTGAAAGATCAGTGTTACTGATCTAAAAGAAAAGTGAGGAGAGGGGGGGGGGGAATCAGTCACACTGACACTAGTAACCAAAGATCAGTAACACTGATCATGGTGAAAGATCAGTATTACTGATCTAAAAGAAAAGTGAGGATTGTGAGAGATGGGAAAATTGATCTAAAATTATGAACATGGAAGAAACTAAAGTTCATCAGTAAAATGGCTGTAACCAGTTCAAACAGGATAAGCTTGGGGCTTAGGATGCAGGAAAGCAGAGTCAGCACGATTAACATAAGAATCTTCTAGTCTTTGTGACAAGACCATAGGACTAAGATAAGGAATGGTAAGGTACAATAGAATGTAGGAAGTTGAGGTAGTCTGGATCAGATAAGGGTCTCCTAGCCCTGGACAGAAGTACCAAGTCATACATTTCTAATTAGCTAACCATACACAGATTTATACATATGAAATTAGCCAACCCTAGATAGAATGAGTCAACTCTGCATATCAAGAGACTGTAGCCCTGAGAATCAGGAAGGTGTGAATAAGGACAATAACATGAAGGGACACCGACAGGATACCCCCCCTGGTCCTCCAAGTATTCTGAAATTGCACGTAGGCAGGCAGGATTGCCTAATGCCAAACCTCTCCAGCAGGAGGCAGAAGAATGTAAGGGGCAGGGTATTCCTACACTGAAATCAACTGTATAAAAGTTGGGTGAGCCCCAGTGTGTGTGTGTATTCCCAGGGTAAGAGGAAGCACCCAACTTTGCATTGTTGTAGTAATAAATGTTCTTTGTTCTCAATTTTTGTCTCGAGCAATTTCTTTAAAGGTACTTTAATTCCTAACAGGCTGCTGGAACTGGTTCACTAGGACCAAGTATTGGTCATCAACATGTCTAATTGGAGTCTGCATACTCACTGGTTTGTGAGCTTGAAGTATCACACTGACACTTTAACCCAGCAATTAATCGCCAATCCACTGGTTAACATGCCAGTGTGAATGCTCACGAACCAGCACGCAGATATCAGATCACCCCGGGGATGAACCATCTAGGGAGGGTGTATTGTCACTGATTTGTTTCGAATCAGCAAACCTGTTAGCCCAGTGTAAAAGAGACAGCAGAGGGGGCGGGGGGTATGCAGACTCCAATTAGACATGTTGATGACATAATTGAATGCGTACAGGAACGTGAAGGAAACAAAAGATTAAAAAAAGGTTTTAACTTTGTATTCAATTTACTAAATCCTGATCAATATATTATGATCTTGCATTTCAGACTATGTTGTTGAGCCAACCTTTATAAACCTGCTCCAGTATCAGAAAATTGTAGCAGGAATAAAACATACACAAATGGGGAATACATGGACACTTTAATAAAACATATGTGCACAATTTATAATGGAGGGGTTACTCTGCCACACAGAATTCTGGGAGGGCAGGTCCACCATCGCTCGATGTGTCACTCAGGACGTCACCAGTGGAGGATAGGCGCCGCTTGGTGCTGAGATGCCGGGTGGTGAGTGTGAAAGGGCGCAGAGAACTGGTTAACAATGGCCCAGTGTGAACGACAAAATCGGCATTTTGAATCGATTTGTTGAACTGCCAATTTACCGGTTAGCCAATGTGAAAAGGGCTTATGTGAGCACATTCTTTCACAGTCTGAATTTAAGTAGAATTTTTAAAAAGAAAAATGAACAGTGAATAACAATTAACTCTGTTAAAAGTTAATTTATAGTGTACCTTATACCATTTATCCCATTTGAACGAAACTGCTCTCTTATGTGCATGGGCCATTTCAAAACTATCATTACCTTTCTTACCATGTCCCAGGCAGATTCTAATGAGATGCTTTTTCATAGTACGCCATTGAATCCAAGTTCTACAGCATGCAAACGGGCCATTCAGCCCAACTTATCCATGCTAATCAAGCTGGTCTCATTCAGAATGAGAATAAGGATTTATTGTTATAAACAAGTCACAAAATTCAATGTTTTACGGCAGTATCACAGTGCAAACATTCATATCGTGAACCATCTTACAACAATAATACATTAAAAAAAAATAGTGCACGAAAAGTAAGGCAGTGTCTTTGATCATTCAGGAATCCGATGGCAGTGAGGAAGAAATTATCACTGTTCTTCTGAGTGCTTGTCTTTAGGTTCCTGTGCCTCCTTCGTGATGGTAGCAGAGTGAAGAGGCCGTGGCCTGGATGGTGGGGATCTTTGAAAATAGAGGCTGCTTTTTTAAGACACTGCCTCATGTGATGTTGCCGAGATAACAACCCTCTGGAGTTTATTCTTGTCCTGAGGTTTGGAGCCTCCATATCAGACAGTGATGCAACCAGCCAGAATGCTCTCCATGGTACACCTGAAGAATTTTTCAAGAGTCTTCAGTGACGTAGCGAAGCTCTTCAAGCACCTCACAAAGTATAGCCGCAGGAGAGCCTTCTTTGTGATTTCATCCACATGGAGGCTCCAGGACTGATACTTTTTTAATTTTTTTAAAATTTTTCACACTATGAACCATACTGACCAAAATATATACAGACATTTTTCTCTTGAATATATACAGTGTCATTTTCTCCCCTTTTTTCCCACCTCCCTTCCCTCCCTCCCTCACCCCCATCTCATTTCTTCAAAGTTCAATCTATATGATACATTAAACCCGTTAAACAATGTCGTTACTTAATAAAAATAAACAAGAAATTTTTGTCTTTTACTTTTGCATACAGGGTCAGTTCATTTTGTTGTCTTCTCCTTCTGTCATTTTAGGTGGTGGAGATCTGAGGTAGGATTTCTCTATTGTATTTCATGTATGGTTCCCATATTTGTTCGAATATTGTGATGTTATTTCTTAAATTATATGTTATTTTTTCTAATGGAATACATTTATTTATTTCTATGTACCATTGTTGTATTCTCAAGTTGTCTTCTAATTTCCAGGTTGACATAATACATTTTTTTGCTACAGCTAGGGCTATCATAATAAATTTTTTTTGTCCTCCATCTAAATCGAGTCCAAATTCTTTATTTCTTATATTACTTAGAAGGAAGATCTCTGGGTTTTTTGGTATATTGCTTTTTGTGATTTTATTTAATATTTGGTTTAGATCACTGATCTTTGAAGATGTTGACATGCAGCAATTTGAAGTTCTTGACCCTCTCTAATACTGAGCTCTCAATGAGGACATGTTTTCTTGTCTCCCTCCTGAAGTCCACAATTTGCTGTATCCCTCAAGGTTTTTCCTAACCACGCAACTGTTTAAAGTATTTTGAGCATTATAATTATCACCACTTCTACCACTTTGTTTGGAAGCTTGTTCCATACTCACCACCCTCTGTGTGAATGATACGATTAAGTAGTTCTGGCATTCACACCCAGCAAACTGCTGATTAACCAGCTAAATCTGTCCAAATTAGATGGAGTACTATCAATTATATAAAGCATATTGTCATTGACATCTAGGAGAAACGCAAATGACTGCCTGTCCAAAAGGACTGTGGATATGCTGTATGGATTGTATTCACTTTCTAAAAGTGTTAATATATAGGAATTTTAAAAAGAATCTTGAAAGATTTTGGAAAGAAGAGGCTTGATAAAGGGTTCCATCTTTAAATATTGACTGACAATTTCTACCCATGGATGCTGTCTGACCTAATGGATTTCTCCAACAATTCTTTGACTGCTTAAAATTCCAACTTTTGCAGCTTTTCTGTTTTTCCTTGATGCTTGCAGTCACAAGAATGGTCCGAGTCATCCATCAGATTATGTTAGTTGTTTTTATTGGTTGATGTATTAATGGCTCATTTGTAATGACTGGGGTTTTCAGCCACAATATTTATCATTTACACATATTGCTTAGGTGCTGTAGGCACCAAATCAATCCCTCTATAACATTAAACATACATACCCTACATTTGCAGTGCATTTCACAGCAAGTGTTTGCTGTGGCGACTGACACATACACCAGAAAACACAGAACTAAGGCAGATGTTAGAGAGCCTGATTGGGAGTTAATGATAAATTGCTCTCAGCTGATCCTCTCCGTGATTGTTCTTTTTGAAGAAGAAGGTGCTGAACTCCAAAAGCAAATTGTCCCAACATCAACTATTTGCTCTTGGACATAACATAAGAGACATTTTCTTTGAAGTCCAGAATCATTGAGAGAATAATCTCAGAACCAGAAGATTTGGAAAGGAGGAAGAGAAGGCCATATCTACCCAGAATGTATGCAGAACAAGCGTTGGGCCCAAACCTCAGCAACAAAGAATGTAAGTTCTCTTTGTGCTTTCGTGAGGAAATCATTATTGAAAAATGCCACCTAGTCAAGCCCATCAGAACAAGCTGAGGGCAGTAATTATCAGTGACAGATAAAGTCACCATGCTCTTAAAGGTCAGATTCTGACAGTGGAAATGCAGACCTTTTTAGCCCAAATTATTCTGGCTTTTCTGATTTAGGTTGTTCTACTTGCCCAAGCTTGACCCATATCCCTTCAAACGAAATGCTAGAAGAACTCAGCTGACATTGCACTGTCCTTGGGAGGTAAAGATATAAACTAACATTTCAGGCCTGAGGCCTTCTTCAAGGTATGATTGAAAACATTCGGGTGCCTGAATTTAACAATGGGAGTAAAAAGTAGGCAGGTGTCTGAATTAATAGGCTAGCTAATACCCATCTATAGTTTTTTTTTTCTGGCAGCTTGTTCCATACATGCACCACCATTGGAGTGGAAAGAGTTCCCCTTCAAGCTCCTTTTAAATTTTTCCTCGCTGACCTTGAACTGATGCCTTTAAGTTCAGGACTCCTTTTGCCTGCAATCAATGGCACTTAAGATTTTAATTACCTCTTTTAGTGTCATGCCTCAACCTTTGGCACACCAACCTCAGTCTATATAACCTCTCCTCATAACTCAAAACCCTTCAGTCCCTGTAACATCCTCATGAATATTCTTGACACCATTTCCAGCATACAATATGGTATCACCAACATCTCCTACAGTTGCAACATGATAACTCAACTTCCTTTCATCTGTCTCCCTTTGTCATTTATTTTACCTATCTGGCTTGTTCCAGGTTGAAGACTTTGAAAAAGTCTGTTGTATTTGCAAGGTTTGTAATTTTGCTTTGAATGCAACTTGTGTACATGCTCATGTTGTGCTTGAATGGAAAAGCAAATTGTGCAGAGGATAAGGAGAATTTGCAGAGAGATATACTGTTGATAGGTTAAGTGAGTGGGCAAGGCTCTGGCAGATGGAGTACAATGTTGGTAAATGTGAGGTTATCAACTTTGGAAAGAAAAATGGAAGATCAGATTATTATTAAAGTGGCAAGCAATTGGAACGTTGCCATTCAGAAGGAACTGAGAGTGTTTGTGCATGAATCACAAAAGGTTGGTTTGCAGGTGCAGCTGTCTATCAAGAAGTCAAATGGAATGTTGGCCATCATTGCTGGAGGTATTGAATTTCAGAGCAAAGAGGTTATGCTGCAAGGTGATGTCTCACCAATCACTCAAATGTATTTTGTGCTCCTCAACTCTTCAAGGTACTGATGAGGCCGCATCTGGAGTACTGTGTGCGGTTTTTGTCTCCTTTCTTGAAGAAGGATTTACTGGCTTTGGAGACAGTGCAGAGGAAGTTCATCAGGTTGATTCCAGAGATGAGGGGTTTAGCCTATAAAGGAGAATTGAATTGTCAAGGGCTGTAATCATTTGAATTTAGAAGAGCAAGATGGAACCTTATAAAAACCTATAAAGGTATGAAAGGCATAGATAAGATAAAGGTAGGTAAATTGTTCCCCTTTGTTGGGGGAAACTACGATGAGGGAGATAGCCTCAAGATGCAGGGTAGTAGATCTAGGATGGAGATGAGGAAGAACTGATTTTCCCAGAGGGTCGTGAATTTGTGGAATTCGCTGCCTGTTGAGCAGCGGAGGTTACCCAAGTAAATAAATTAAAGGCAAAGTTGGATAGATTTTTTTTTGCATAGTAGAGGAATTAAGGGATATGGGGGAAAAGGCAAGCCTATCATCAGAATGGCAGAGGAGGCTTGACAGCCTACTCCTGCTCCTATTTTTCATGTTCTTATGTGAAAGAAACTGATTTATTACCTGCCAAGAACACAAATGTTGCAGCAAATACACTATGCTTAACAAAGTAAAGACACTCATTACAAAAAAACATAGGCCAATAAACATCAAAACCAAATTACTTTTTATTTCCTCCTGTTTGAGGCCATAAGATGGAGTAAGGATGCCAGCTTCACATGATCACAGTTTAATCAACCATATTTCAAAAGTGGAAAGTAAAGGTAATTATTGTCAGGTAATACTACATTTAGAATGTAACATACATGAAATTCTTTAACTTTGCCACTTTGTCTAGCACCTCTCACATAAATCTACCGCACCTGGTGTTCCTAGGCCATCTCTCCAAGTACTGGCTAGTCCTGAGACAAAACATTAATTACAAAGGTCAAATTTTTATTCACGTAATCCAAAATGGGAAAAAGAAGAAAGGAAAAACAAATTGATACAGTAGGTATCCCTAGGGAAGAGCAAAGCCATCGCAGCAAAACCACGCCAGAAAGATTTATAGTCCCATGCAGAAGCTTCAAAGCCAATTCTAAGAGTTTTGCCTCAGGATACTACTCTTTAATCTTCACATTTTGGTGCAGTCAGACTCAAACCAAAGCTGACTTCACATAAAGCTCTGATAGTAACAGAGAAACAAACCCCAACTTTAATACCATAAACTCATTCCTGATAACTGAAGTGGACTTTTGTCCGATTATTCCATTTACTGCACTTTGCTCTATGTTATACATTCTTTGTCAAGACTGATCCATTTAACATAGACCATTGAGAGAACCATCAGTATTTTCTGACCCTTCACAAGGTTGTAATAATTATTGATTGCATAAATATTGCATGGCATACCCTACTAAATACAACCATCCATAATATAAATTACAAGGATTGGCAAAAGCTACTGCAGACGAATTCACAAAACGTCACGAGTTGTCACAATGCTTCCATCTCCATGTCTCCCATCTTAGTCTTGTTTCAGCCACAGAATCAAAGAAGTGAATGATGGATAACGAGAATCAAAGTGGTGAATAAAGAAATAACGAGATCCTATGTTGGGTCTGCAGTACTGTAGGAGGGCGAGAACACAGCACACATAAAGGCAAGGAAATGTATTAACAAACATAAAATTCCACTGTTTTGTAGTTTGTATTTGATGTCTCACCAATCACTCAAATGTATTTTGTGCTCCTCAACTTTTCAGTCAGAACAAAAATGGTGGATAACCTCGGGATCCTGGTGAATTGACTGAAGGGAAGGTTGATTCTCCAGTTCCACATGGTGGAGGTCAGGCAATTTCAGCTTGTGACTTGAGCTACAGATCTTTTTGGCATTTCTGCCTAGGAGACGGGAGTATTATTATTTGAATGTCTCACTTAACGAAGACATGTCTCCCCTCACCAGATAAATAGAATATTGGTTTCTCACAGCTGGAAATAAATTTGAATTCTGAAAACATGCTTATTGTTGGGTTCAATGACCAGCACAATGATTTTAGCACATTATGTCACGGGACATAATTGATCATGTGCCACCCTCAGCTGCATTCCTTTCAATACAGAACTCCTCCTCTGTTGGATCTGCAGCCAATATTTGATATTTTAAAGTCCCTGATTAACCAGAGCAGATCCCACCTCCTCATTTGTATCCTCTTATTCTCCTTGAAAGTGACAACACAACACATACTGTAGTGATAAAGAAGGCACACGGGCCATGCTCAAATTGGAGGAACAGCACCTGATTTTCCATCTGGACACTCTCCAGCCAGGTGACATTTACATTAACCTCTCTGGTCTCTGTAACCTGCTCTCCTTGCCCCCTCCCTTCCCCTATCTTTCTATCACCTCTGCACACTCCTCCCTCTCTATTCACCTAGCCATTCCTCCTCCCCTGATTGCTGCTGTGGCCTCCTTCCCTTCTATTACCTCCTGCCTTTGCAACCATGGTCCTTCCTCCATGCCTCCCCCCCCCCCCACCCCCTCCCACTGATATATTTCCATACCTTGATGAAGGGCTCAAGACTGAAACATCGGTTTTGTATCATTATCTTTGCCTCATAAAGGAGGGCATTATTTTACCTGCTGAGTTTCTCCAACATTGTGTCTTTACACAGCACATTTGCTTTCAACAGTTAGGGTTCAAAATATAAAGTCAAGAAGTCATGTCGCAGCTGCACAAGACCTTAATCCACATTTTGGTTGCAGCATTGCAAGAAGGACATGAACCTCTTCTGCACACTCTCCAAAGCTTTATCAGGAGTGTACTAACTGTAAAGCAGAGGTTGGTGAAACTGGTTTCTCTGGAGCATTGAAGGCTGAGATTTAATCTGATTGAAATATACTAAATTAGGAAAGGCATAGTGGGGTAAATAACCAGAGTGTTTTTTACCCCCCAGGATGGAAATGTCAAATGCTAAAGGGCATAGGTTGAAGGTGAGAGGGGTGAATTTAAAAGGAGAATATTTTCAAACCTCAAGTGGGCAGTGGGCAGTCAGATGCACTGCCAGGGAACAGTTCAAGGCAGATACAATAGTAGTTTCAGAGACACTTAGACAAACACATGAACATGCAGGGAAGAGATAAATATATACCAAATGCAGACAGATGGAACTTATTTAGATTGGCATCACATCAGCCAGGATGGATTGTGCAGTACCATTCAATGTTCTATTAAATAGGAGAATAAAACTTTCTTTGGAACAGTTATTCTAGTGATCAATTATATTTAGTTCTTTTGCCATTTGTGTCAGCATTCTTTCTCTACTTATTTTGTTGCATTGATTTTCAAAATGCAGATGATTGTGATCGTAGATGGCTTTTGCTGTTATTACAAACTGGAGGTACCTTTTTACGGGCTCCAAAAATACTGCTCTGGCCATCAGGCAAGGTCTTTGAGAAAGCACTCCTCTGTGTTATAGAAGGGTTAACTGAGATGAATCGCACAAAAGATGGTGTTTTAAGTGGAACTGGGGCGATCCCACTCTCTCTGCAGAAGAGACCTTAATCTAGTGGCAAAGACAACCATTACGGCTGGAGACCTCTCTTGCTGCATTGGATGACCAAGATGTTTAAGTGTCTTGCCATGCTCTTAGCGCTCCACAATGCCTGCTGGGGCTGCCTTCTTGACCGTTGGACCATTAATTGGTCTCTTCCACTCAATCAGCCAGGGTCAGATTTCACATCCTGGGATAGACAGATCCCCTACCTCACCAAGTGTTGACGACCTTTCAGCTACCTTCACCTGGTTTAACCCATCTGCCGAGATGGTTTGCTGGGATGTGGCCGCTAATGCATACTGCAGCTACTTGGAGCCACAGGTGAGAGCTGAGCGTGACATGGGGACCAAAGGTGGATGAGCTGCCCAAAAAGGGCACGACAAGCCCCCCCCCCCCACCCCCACCAGAGGTGAAATTCCTACCTCGACATCCCATACACTCCGTTATTAGAGGAAAAAGCTCTAAAACCTACCCATCCACTGATAGTGGGATTGAGATTCTAATTACCTCCCCTTGTGTTCTGCTACAGGATGAATGCATCCCAGTAACTGGTTGATGCATTCTCTAGTCAGCAGGAATTAAAAGTGTGCCATAAAGCTGACAAAAATTTCTCATCAGCAGAAATTCCCAGGCACCCCTTAGAATCAGAGAAAGAGAAGCAAAAGAGAGTCCCTTCAGACATGATCAGTGCCCATGGCCTCTTGGGAGAACTTCCTATCCTTGGCACCCTCTCACATCACGGTTTCAATACCCTGGTACCTTCAGCCAGTCTCCAGCAATCCGCAACCTGGTGTGAGTCATTTGACCACAAGAGTCACCAACAGCCTGCCACCTCTGTGTTCTTCAGCCGCAGAGCTCTTCACTGCTACACCACAGTGGTAATGTCCTCTGCTTATCCTTCCTAAATGGTGGTGTTCTCCCCATTTTCAGGGGCTCTGTGCCAGTCCCCCACCTCCCTAGAATCTGCAAGAACTCGAGGCTGCTGCAGCACATGCACCGCCACCTCAGACCCAGACCCCATGGTCGCAAGATTTTAAAATAACATTCCATCAGCTTCTTTAACATGCTGTTTAAAGCCTGTAAGAAGCTATCAGTAGATGAACTGGCAGTAGAACCCTGCGGGTGAGCACTGTCTCTCTGCTCCACACTATCCCCTGGTCCACAGCGGCTGCAGCACTGCTGTTGCAGCAGGTCTGACAGTGGTGCCATTTTTTTTCATTCCCCTCTTTGGCAACCTATTTGAGTCCTGGTGAAGCAGAACCCTAATTTAATAAGAATCAACTCTTCCTGCTGCCATGATTGTGACTTGCTGTTAGACCATGCTGGTTGACTGATGCAAACAGTCAATATCCACCAGCATCCAGTCACTAAAGGCGACAACAATTACAAGCTTCAATGACTGTGGCACTGATCTCCACCATTATGAAATGCTTTGAGTGTCTGGTGATGGAACACATTGTTGGACTCTGGCTTTAATTTATTTACTCTTAATTTAGTCTATGTGTGAACTGAGTCCAGCGCGTTCGTTGAATGAAGTGATAGGAGAAGGTATTCGGTTCAACAGTCAGTTTATTACACCACACAGCACAGCACAAGAATAAAACTTAACAGAGCTCTGGGTCAGTCTGTTAGTTCATAGGTCACCTGCCAGTGAGCTACTCCCCGAGACTGACCCCTATTGTCCAGTTGGCACAGTTTATATAGGTCAATCTTATCACACAGAACAAAAGTTGTTTTCCCTGCTAGATCTTTTTGCATAAGGGTTATCACAAGTCATCTCCTGTTTTGCAGATTTCTGGGGTGTAGCATTCCCATGTTAATCCTCCAGGCCAGACTATCCTGTTGTTTAGATCTGAAATTAATTCATCCCCAGATATTTCTAATCACCATTCGGTCCCTGTCTGGCCAATTTCTGCTGTTCTCTTTAACACCTCCTCGTGCCTTAATCTTCCTCCTAGACTGGTTTTCCATTCCCTTTGATTCTTGCGGGCCATTCTTTGTTCTGATCTGGCCTGTGTCTCCTGTGCTACTTCCCACCTCCTTCAGTTGAGCATTCCTCCTAAATCGTTTTATGCATATCCTCTCCCTGTATCTTGGGAGCAGCCAATTTTGTTCAGCCAACTTTGCTCCATGCTGTGACAGCCACTTAGCCACATTCCTCTTTCCCTGACTCATGCAGTACAAATAAACTTATTGATTAATCATTTATTTCATACTGTTTTAACCCCTAGATTCCAACAACATCGAAGAGCACCTCCCAGAGACACTGGACTCGTTTAAATTCACCTGTAGCAGAAACCATTCCACTGATGATGCCACAGTGTTGTTCCTCCACTCTGTCCTGACACATGTATCAGGTTGGTGTTCCTTGACTTCAGCTCAGTGCTTAATGTGATCATTCTCCAGAGGCTGGTGGAGAAGCTTTCCTATTTCCTCTCTGTAACTGGACTCTGGACTTACTAACAGAAAGATCATATTCTGTCTGGAACAGTAGCAGAACATCAAGTTCTGCCACTATCATGTCAATCTTCAACAGGAGCTCATCATGAATGTCCTGGATGGCTGCATCAGAGTGGTATGGTTGCTGTAGAGAAGTGGATCAGAGGTCAATCCACAGGTCTATAAGAATAGCAGAGGATCACCTCCTCTTCCCCCCCACCCCCCACCCCCAATTATAGCTTTTATGAAGTGTTGTTCATTTTGTTTGGTTTAATTGCCATAAATTAGGCCACTCCCTGTATTGCCTTATTTGAAATGTGATCCAGGACTAGCCTTTCATTTCATTCAAAATGAAATTCCTTTGAAAGACTTTGCATACAATGTGTCATGTTGCAATATATCCTTCTCCTTCATTTACTGAGATACACATTTGATATAATTGACCTAATTAGAGCTACTGCCTTAAGGCAGGGTGTTGATTTAAGAAAACATGCAATTTATTTCATATGAACTCTTGGCCTTACCAACAGATCTATTCAGAATTTCAGTTCTATTGTAATTCCTATTTAAATTATAGAATGGAATGTTTGTAAATGCAAAGATTTAAACTCTGGAGTAAAACAGGAAAATCTGCAGATACTGTGATTATAGTGAGAATGCAGAAATGCTGGAGGAACTCAGCGGGTCTTGCAGCATCCTATGGAAGTAAAGATATATAACTGATGTTTCGACCTTGAGGTCTCCTTCAAGGTATGACTGGAAAAAAAACCAGGTCCCTGAATTAAAAGGCTGGGGAAAAGGAAAGAGAGGGCAGGGGGAGGAGCACAGTCCCAAGAGACAAAAGGTGATAATTGGACATGGATAGGGCAGGAGAGGAAATGTGAGACTTCGTCATGCGAGGGGGGTGGCTCTGAGAGCTGGAGAAAAGGAGAGTGGGAACAGAAAAGAGTCAGACAGAGATGTGCCTCTAAATTCATGCTGAATAATTTTCTTTAAGGGAGCTCTGTTGTGTTCAAAGATAGTTCTGCGGGTTGTTAGGTAGCTGATAAAGTTGCTCCTTCTGCCACCTCCTCAGAATGCAATAATCTCCTGAATGTTCTGGCCCATGACCATCCAAATTCCTACTTTGCCTCGTCATAGGTCAGAGATTCCAACAGTCAGAAGATTGACTGTACCTTTGAATGATCTCCTCTACTTGTTCGTAACCTTATTCAATGATTGAGCTTGGAATAGACTACTTGGTTGTTCAGTCTATCTCACTGAGTGTAATTTGGGCATGAATCAGAATTTATTGTCACAAGTCATGAAATTTGGTGTTTTGTGGCAGCATTATAGTGTCTCCGCACCATCCTCAACATCCATTGGAGCGCTTTCATCCCTAACGTCGAAGTACTCGAGATGGCAGAGGTCGACAGCATCGAGTCCACGCTGCTGAAGATCCAGCTGCGCTGGATGGGTCACGTCTCCAGAATGGAGGACCATCGCCTTCCCAAGATCGTGTTATATGGCGAGCTCTCCACTGGCCACCGTGACAGAGGTGCACCAAAGAAAAGGTACAAGGACTGCCTAAAGAAATCTCTTGGTGCCTGCCACATTGACCACCGCCAGTGGGCTGATAACGCCTCAAACCGTGCATCTTGGCGCCTCACAGTTTGGCGGGCAGCAACTTCCTTTGAAGAAGACCGCAGAGCCCACCTCACTGACAAAAGGCAAAGGAGGAAAAACCCAACACCCAACCCCAACCAACCAATTTTCCCCTGCAACCGCTGCAACCGTGTCTGCCTGTCCCGCATCGGACTTGTCAGCCACAAACAAGCCTGCAGCTGACGTGGACTTTTTACCCCCTCCATAAATCTTCGTCCGCGAAGCCAAGCCAAAGAAAGAAAGAAAGAAAGATAGTGCATAGTATAACCATCTTACAACATTACTATATTTTAAAAAAATTTAAATAGTAATAAACGAAAAGTAAGGCAGTGTCTTTGGTTCATCGATTATTCAGGAATCTGATGGCAGCGGGGAAGAAGCCGCTGAGTGTTCGTCTTTAGGCTCCTGTACCTTTTTCCTAATGGTAGCAGAGTGAAGAGGGCATGGAAGATGGGAAATTGATATTTTTAAGTATGGCGTATGTCATTGATGTTTCTGGATATCGCATGGTTTGAAAATTTAATTTGGTCATTTTTGAATTAAGCTTGCGCAACCGTAATTAACGATGCCTTTTTTTGCTACTTTCATCCATTCTTTCATGGTCATAGTTAATTTTTCAGAAGTACCACCATGAGATGATTAAAGTCATGCCAACCACATGCACATTGACTTCTTTCTGAAATACACTTCATTTGCCATAGATTTCTTATGAGACAGACCATTCATTAAAAGGTAAAATGTGGCTCTTTCAAAATGAAACAATAAAGAATCTGAACTAGCTCATTCATCACTTTTTCAGACAACTGTGAAATTGATTGTAATGTTAATAAGATGCAAATGACTAGCTCTT